>NC_140444.1:30965931-31565931 GCF_963576455.1 Neolamprologus multifasciatus
CCAAACGACCCCTCACATGAGCAATCTCTGGGTGACAGTGGGAAGGAAAAACTCCCTTTTAACATGAAAAAACCTCCAGCAGAGCCGAGCTCAGGGAGAGGCAGCCATGCCGTGACTGGGTTTGGAAGGTCGACATCTACTACTGCTGATAACGGCAAACTGGGCGAGTCACACCTAAACAGTTTTACTGGCCAGAAAAAACAGATTTCACTCTGAGGTGAAGTGTCCCTTTAAATGTGCTTACATGACTGTGACCACAGTGCTGTCATGTTTTGACCCAGGTCTCACGCAGTATTGTTCTCACTTACCCAAGCAAACCAAAGTAGGCACATAAACCTTCTAGAGCTCAAATAAACCACTTAAAACACACTCGGTGTGATTGCACCCTCGAGTGTGAATTATGGTTTTGGTATGTGAGGGTATCTGCATGCGTGTGGGTGTGTATTAAGATAAGAAAAGCGTTTTTTTTAAGATGCACACGTGACTCCACGCAGTATTGTAATAATCACAGATTCGTTTGAAGTCCTGGACTTGAAAACGGTTCTCAACAAGGCTGTTCTTCAAACTGCTAATCTCTCAAAGGTAGTGAAGAGGAGGAGGAGGACGAAAGGAACGAGGAAGGCAACGGAGAGAGAGAGAGGGAAGGAGGATGGAGGATGGAGAGCGGAGGTGGTGGACGAGGAGATCAGTAAGAACAGGCCAGACTCATGGAGAGATGGAGGGAGAGGAGGGCAGAAATGGGAAAATGAATGAGAGGAAAAGCGATAAGAACTCTTGCTTTTGAACTTGAAGAGCTTAATTTGAAATGTCAGGGCTACCCCCTCCCCTCCTTTTTTCCACCACCTCCTTCTTCTCTGCAGCACTCCCTCTCCTCAGGAGTCCCTGTTGTGCAGTAGTGTGGATTAAAATAATTAAACAGGCTCTGTTTTAATTAAGACAATAAAGCCAAGAGTCTCTAGGTAAGACCTGAGAGAGATTGAGAGAGAACGCGGGCGAGGGAGGGAGATGATAAAGAAGTCTAACGAGAGAGGCGGGATGATAGGAGGTACAGAGGGAGATACATTATCTTCATTACTTATCTATCTTGTCTATTTCAAGCCAGAGATTGCATTATCGCAGTCCACATAAAGCATGTTTGCACTGGTCCTCCACGAACCAAAAGCCATGTGCTTGTGCGTACGTGTGTGCAAGTGGGGTGTCGAGGTGCCGCTTGTGTAATGACCGAGGCCTGTATGTGAGCATGAATGTGCAAATGCGTTTATATTGCTTTTCTTCCTCCCCCGTTTTTTTTTTTGTCCGCCCGCGTGTTTGTGTTGTCCCGCGTTGCGCACGTGCATGCGCATCTTTATTTCCTCTCTCGCTCAGGCTGCTAATGAAATATTTATTTATTTCTTGGAGCGAGGGTGCCGGGCGGGTGGGAAACTCAAATGAAATGTCATATCTCATTGTGTCTCTCCATGAGGAGGGGCGACAGAGGGAATAGAAGAGCAGAATTGCTACTAAATTATATACGGAGGATACAGAGGGGAGTGATTACAGGGGGAGGAGGGGAGTAAGGAGTAAGGACGGGGAGCGAGCTGGGGAGGAGGGGGGAGAAACAAGTCATCCTTTGCCCGTCGCGTTATTGTCGTGTCATGTTGCTTCTCTGTCACGCCGTCAGCCTGCGGTTCTGCGCTTCAGATCCTAGCTATAGTACTCACACATGCACGTAGCCCATCAAGACATACCAGAGGGACGAGCTTCTCCTTATCCAGTAGTAGCTGTTATCAATGCACACACACACACAAACACACACACTGTGCCTTGCCACCAACCTAGAAGAGATTAGAACTTCTTAATCTTCTCTCTAACCTAACCTCCCTGTGTTGCACAAACACATGCACGCACACACACACACTGAACGTACTGTTTCTTAATGGGAGACCCTCAAAGCACCATCGTGACCTGCAACCTGGAGGGATACACACTGCAGTGTTTATTTGTTCTTTTGCCTCTTGGATTTGACAAAGTTAAGCGCTTCTTACTTCAGTGCAAGAAAACCTAAATGCAGGCAAGCCACCACACGGTTAGTATTACACATGCTAACAAACTGGTCAACAGCAATTTAATGGTGGTCAATGCCTTAAAGGGACATCCACTTTAGAAGTGATTTATGAGACCACCGAAAGTCAGCGAATCTCAGAAGCTTCAAGTGATGACGGGTGAGATAACAACAAGCAACCCAACGTGGGACGATCTCAAATTAAGATTTTCTCAGTTTTGAAGTGAGCGAGTGCAAACCAGGGCGGTAAAAATGAGCTAATAATCATACTGTCAACACAAAAACGATAGGCGAGCAATGTGGATATCCTGTGTAGTCTTAGAAACATCTTAATCGCTTCAGGAAGGACTAACATAATATATATGATTTCCTCTGATTTTTGTCTGAAGGCTAAATATCTAACTAGTAATGATTGGATGGGTTACTATGAAGTTTGTAGATTCATGTTTCCCTTGGGATAGTGGGATCCTTTGACATTACATTAGGTATTTGGGTTTGTGACCACGTACCTTCACTGTCAGTCTCAGCTGTGTCCTGTATTGTATCAACTATCAAATGTTATCAATTTAACAGTCTTAGAACGCATGCAAAGTATTAAATCCACACACAGAGCATACATGTGCTAATGAGAAGTTTGCATGTTGATGTTAGTGGCTGTGCAATATTGTTAATATAAGTACAGCTTCGCAGTAGGTTATGGACTTTATAAAGCTCTTCTACAGTTTTATTCATAACTTATGTCACAGTTAGCTATGGCCAGGATTACGCCCGAACAGGCATCGTGCCCAATGGAGAGATGAGAGAGAATCTTAGATAACCATAGCTTCCAGGTCTGAAAAGTGAAACCAGTGCAGAAGTGCCTTAAACTTTGCATTGTTTGAAATGGCCAGCAGGGGTCAACTCCTCCTACAGAGTCTACAGGAATCTGACACTGATCCAGGGTCATACTGACTAAAGCATCAAGTTTGTTTTGTAAGTCTCAAAAGACAGACCTCTCTGTCTCTTGTGAGGTTGTTTAACTCGGAGAACGGGAATAATTAAAGCACATACAGTAACACTGCTTGTAAAATAACTACACTCAAATGTATAATCTCCCGTAATTCATGTAGAGCGGTCACTATGTCGTTCATCTTGTTTTTTCCGTTTTTTTGACATAAAGTTGAAGTTGCTGTGTAGCTCTTCTCTCACACTTTTCACCATCGGGTATGTGATGTGTTTGGACAATAATATGGACGAGTGTGGATCTGATGAAGACATGAGAGAACACAGCGAGTACAATTTGACTGACTTCATGAAGCGATGCGGCGTTGTCGTGAGACGTGAACATACTCAGTTCCCAGATCACGTGGGTTAGGCGAACAGAGACTTTAATCCAACCAGTATGAGAAAACACAACAGGATTTCACTAGTTGTGAAGTGGTGTAATCTTAAACTTGGTACTGGGAAGGAAGATTTCTTTTGCCTGAGTATTACTTACTGAGGGGATTTGTTGCTGTTTGAAACCAGTTTGACTCAATGCACCATTTGGATCCCTCCATCAGCTGGTGCAGAGGTCCTCAGAATGACTGTGACTGTGTTCAGTGGATAATTAATAGATCCTGACCACCCGGCGTACTAACATCTAACATCTGTTGAACATCCGCTGCCTCAAGAAGCGACAACAAAAACAACTGGACCTTCACGCCACAACGCGTCCATTCGATTCATTTCATTTAACCTCATTCATATTACTGAGCTCTTGACTTTTTTGTGCTTGTTTTTTCTATTTAACTAAATTCCTTCTTTAGTGTATTGTTTCACATTTCCGAGCTGTGTTTTTCCCATGATATTGTGTTGATTTAATATGTTTTATTTCTTTTTTTTTTTACTGTTATAACACAACAACGCAGAAACCAATATACGGAGATCCGTGGCGGCCTTTCCACATCATAGATTGCAAAATCAAGAAGACGCTGATTGAAATGCTAGGTTATCTAGTCAGTGGTGACTCTAAAGTCTCCTGTTTCACATCATCGTGACCGTGTACTCTCCTGACACCGTGAGCCTTTCTCACGACCCTGCACGGCTGTGCTGCAGGTGCAAAAACACGGCAATAAACAAACAAACAAACTGTGAAAACAAACACGGGCTAATGACGGGACAGCTGGACTCTGCTCACCAGGGTTCTCTCCATTAAGGGTTAAATGCTCCTTTATGGCTCTCCGAGAGGAGTTAATGTGTCAGGGGGTGAGTGGAGGTGTGTCTTTAACACCTCAGTCTTCAATATGGCACATGTCAGAGTCATCTGTTTTTTAAGAGGGCTATAGATTCACTCATTTAGCCCTGCACATAAAGAAGGAAAAGCACACAGAGTGCACAGTTGTTAACCAGTATGCACTTGCAAAAAAATGAAGTCTTTTATTTTGATTCCTTTTCCCTGCTGCTTTTAATAAACACTGAATCATTCAGAGAACGATATGCAAGTTATTCTGCACAGGTCTGCAGCCACCGGCTAACTCAAAACTGAATCCCCCCCATAGCAGAAGAGCATGACCAAAGAAGCCATTTGGCCGTGGCACAGTGAGCCCACAGCCCACAGTTCAGAATCAGGAGAGAGGAGTTGATTATAACACAGTTGTGGTTTATATAAACAGAGACCGCCTACACTGGGCCGCCTTTTCCTCTATTAATGGTCCAAAAACAGCGCACCCTTTAGCACGTTAATATTTCAGTCTAGGATCACCAATAAAATACAGAAGCTATATTTGGGCCTAAAACGTCAGACTAAAATGAATTTTGTGGGCGAGAATATTGCAAGCGCTGTACTCAGGCCACAGGCAAGAAATGAGACTGTCATACATACAATATTCAATAACGAAATCCCATCATCCTCAACTGCAGGCTATCCCTAAAACTATGCCAGTGAGATACGGGCACTTCCTGGAGTTGAAGAAATTATTTGCAGAAGTGAAGTCTCAGTAGTGCTCTGCTTGGGATCAAATATTATCCAAGTTATTTTCAGCATGTTTTCATATTTGCAAGATAGCACAAAAAACATGTGTTTATCTTCTAAAAGAAAAAGTGATCTAAAACAGTGCAAATTTCTTCAACACATTTTTCTCATTAAGGGAAAAATTTGCACACTTTGCCATGTGATCCCTGCAGGTAACGCATTGCCAGTCAACCACTGGAAGATCAGTCTGATATATCACTGGGGCAAATTAGATTGCATGGTCTGTTAAATGTTAGAGGTTTTAAGCAAAACTTCAATAATCTTGTTGTGACTGCTGCTGAGAGCATGTGAGGGCTTGCTTGTTAAATTCCTCCTTGACCTTTTGACACGTCAAGTGAAAACAAGCTTTTGGAAACACAAATGATAATTACAGGGCCAAATATACACTCAAAAAATAAAGTGTGAAATATTTTTTGTTTTGTACAGAAGCATCAGGTTAATTTCCTGAATTTGTCTGTTAGCAGCAGTAGTGATTCTTTCTTGTTGACGTGTCTTTGGAGGTTACACTCGTACATATGGTTGTATGAAAGTTTACCTTGACAAAGCCAACATACAACTGCTCATTTCCAAGAACCAAAACACCTTGCCCATTCATAGAGACGTTCTTTTTGCTTTCTTTTGTTCTTCTTTACAATCACAGAAAAGCTGAAGAAATTAATTATTTGATTCCCTGCTAAATTTGTTTGCTCACTAACAAACAAATGAACAGTCTCCAATTTCTACAGTACATTAATTTTAATTGAACAAAGAATTTCAACAAAACAGTTAATGAATTGATTTGTGTGTCATTGAGTGAAGGTATTAGTATATATATTAGAATGTAAGTATTTGATCCTCAAGTAAAACATGACTTGGTACCTAATGGAGAAACACTTTTTGGCAAGCACAGCGGGAAGATGGGTCTTGTAGCTCGCATTTCAGGAGGGATTTTGGCCCACTCTTTATGTAAACTGCCTAAATCCTGTCAATTTCAGGAAGCTTCAGCTTTTCCCACAGATTTTCTTTAGGATTCAGGTCTGGAGGCTAACTACGCCACTCCATGACCTTAATGTGTTTAATCTCTAGCCACCCCTTTGTTGCCTTGGTGGGATGTTTTGGGTCATTGTCATGCTGGAAGACACATCCACCCTACTTCAGTCTTCTGGCTGAGGGAAGAAGGTTCTTGTCCAAGATTTCATGGTACATGGGCGCATCCATTGTCCCATTTTTCTTTTTCAAAACACTGCAGACTCAGTGGGTACCAAAGGTTCTCTGAATTGTTTAGATGTTCACTGGCAAACTTCAGACAGGCCTATACATGTGTGTTCTTGAACAGGGGGATTTTGCAGGTGCTGTAAGATTTTAGTCCATTCAATCCATTAAGGCGCAGTATGTTACAATGTTATTCTTGGGGACTGTACAAAGATCATCACCTTTCTCGGGCAAGCTCTTGCACGGCGCTCAGACTGAGGGGAACTGATGGTCATTTTATATTTCTTCTACTTCTGAATAATCACACCAACGGTTGTCTGTTCTCACCAAATTTCTGGCTGCTGCAGGAGAATTTGCAGTTGATGTTTAATTTTTAACCAGTGTAACTGTTATACTACAGCCATGCATCATATCGTGTGTTTGTAGTGTAGCTGTTCAGTAAGGACCACAGAGCTCTAAATAAACAGCATTTAATGTTCTCATAAAAACAGGCCTAAACCTTGATTTAAAAAAAAGTATATTAAAACAAAGTGAAGGCAGTGCATTAGCAAAACAACTGGTTGATCTTTGTATGTTCATTTAACCAAGTGATTTCTCAGAGATACTAATCTAAAAGTGCCAGTGCAGCCTGTATGAGTTCAACTTGCATGTTTTATTAATCCACACATTGTAAGCGACGACCTCCCCTCACCATTATCAAGGCTTTCTTTCTCTCCTCATTAATGTGAAGGAATAAAAACTTTGACTAATGTACATAACACGTTAGAGCAAAATAACTCTGGTTCCTGGTAACTGAGCTCAGAGTTTTCAAACCTGAGCCAGCTGCAGCTCTTCTAGCATGCTAGTCTCCCATCAATTTCCTGCCAAAGAAAATGTGCATGCACAAACAACTAGAAAGAGGCTACTGACCTCTCAGATTAACAAGCTCAAGGCAGACAAACACCTGTCCATGAAATTGAGATCTACTAGGATTTCCAATGAGAGTTGAGTCAAGCAGAGTTAATCCTGCTTCCAGAGACAGTTGCCAACTATGTCCACAAGATGGCAATAATTTAGTTAACTAATGCAAGCAGGTAATACGCTTTATGATAGAAGGCTATGTGAGATTAAAGAGAAAGAGATTGGTGCATTTTTATTGAATAGAATAGTGCTTTGTTGTCATTGTACATGTAGAATGAAACTACTGATGTCTATTTTTAGATTTTACTAAACAAGCACTCCTTGCATGCCTGACAAAATGCCACTACTGTCACGGTTCTGGGTCAGTTTGACCCAGTGTTTTGAGTTATGTTTTGGTGTGTTTTTGCATTTTGGATTCTTTTCTTATTATGATGTTAATGATGATTATGACTCTATGTTTCAGTTATTCTTGTCTAGGGATTAGTTCGTAGGTTTTGTTCTCATGTTTATTGCAGGTTTAGTTCAGTGTCTAGTCTGTCTCTCAGTGTCGTGTCTGCGTCTTTGTTTGGTGGTGTCTTGTTTCCTGTTTTACTCTGAAGGTTCATGTTCCTGTCTTATGTCAGTGTTTCTAGCTTTGTTCCCCCTGTCTCATTAGGTCTTATTCCTCCCAGCTGTGTTCCCCTTCTCTAATTCCTTGATGACTTCCTCAGTGTATTTAAGCCCAGTGTGTCTTTGTGTCAGTGTCGTGTCGTCTGTTAACATTCCTGTCATTCTAGCTACACGTCATAGTTTTTCAGTCTCTGTTCTGGTCATGTTCATAGTAATCTGCTCCTGTCATGTTCTCATAGCCTTTCATGTACCAGTCCAGAAGACTGTCCTTTGCTTTTTCTTGTCGTGTGCATAGCTCTTAGTTACAGTCTAAATCAGAGTCTTAGTTTTTCTTAGTCTTTAGTTGTTTCCCAGTTTAGGCCCTTTGTTTAGGTCATTACCATAATTTATGTTTGGTTCTTTTTGCTTTACTGTTTACCAGCCCTAATAAAGGCTCACTTTAAGTTCAGTAAACATTTTTGCCTCCTTCGTCTGTGTCCGCACCTGTGTCCTCCAAACACCCTCCTCGCGGTCTGCCCTCGCAGACCGTGACAACTACATTATATCTTAGAAATAGTTATATAGGAAAATTCCAGTAGAAATGCTCAGATGATCTAAGCAGCCTTTCAGATGCTCAATTTGAATTTCAGCAGACTTACATTTTTTGAAACAATGTGCCAATGTGCATTCACAAACGGTTGAATATGTGTACCTACTGAAATGGTCAGTAAGTGCAAGTTAAATTAAGAGTTGTTTATATCACCCTTTAACAGCTTGTACATGCAACTATTCATGAAGTCAAAGTTTTGTTTGTTGTTTGTTTTCAGCTTTGAGTGTGCATATGACTCAGAAGACTCACTCGTGAACTGCAAAGCTCCACGTTGCTTTAAATTTTGCCCTGTGATGAATCAGGGTCTATTGTGTGGTACGTTAGGTCTTGAGATTAGCTTCTCCACAGCATCACCTCAGACGAATGTGCCTCTAGTTGTTAGGACAACTTTTCTCATCTTCTTCTATAATATTGTACCCATTCTGCATCTGCGCCAAGGGACTATTTTGCATTAGAAGAAGCACAACAATCTTTATTCCAAAATTATTTTGCTTGCATGGATGGGAGATTGAAATGTTCAGTCCTGCTGTTTTGGTAAAACACAGTACAGCATGTTTTCTGTTTGACATATGCTGGTGTGCTTATCTCATGAATAAAGCGAGGTTAGAACGAAGCTACGCAGAAGGCTGGCCTCAGTCTGGCACGTATGGAAAAGGCTGCACCGCTCGTAATAGCAGCAGGCATGTGGGAGTGTTTAATGGAGAGTGGAGTAATTTGCGCTTTTTAATGATGATTAGAGGAGGAAATTGGCTCAGATTTACAGTGTCACTCACTGCTGAGACAGAGGAGGGAGAAAATAGAATAAAGGCCTCTAAACTGTCTGTGTGTGCGGATACGCAGGTCTGTTTATGTGTGTCTGTGCACAGGTGTGAGACAGAAAGAGAGAGAGACCCATGACGTATAACTGACCCCACCGCCGCACACCCGTCCACCCACACACCTCCACACCTCCACTTCCAGAGGAAATGTATCACTTAAACCAACTGCAGCTCAGCTCACAGAACCTAATGAATCTGGACTCAATTTTACGCCTAGCTGCCCTTCACACTGACACACACTCTCACTCTCTGTCTCACACACACACACTTAAATACTGAGGCAGTCTTACCTATAGCTGGGTGGTAGTCTTTGTAACATAAAGAGGAAATTGGAAAAGTGTGATTATAGTACTGATTGGCAGAAGAGTCTTTCCTCTGTCTTTTTCTGTTCTTCTCATCAACACTTTATTCTCCTTTTGACTTCTCCATTATCCATCCAAAACCTCCTGACATTCAACTCTGGCTCTTCACTGCCCTTTATCGCTTTTTTTTCTCTTTTTTTTTCTCTTTTTCCTGCAGCTCTTGGTGCCATATTTTCTCTCCTCATTGTGGTATTTTCCAAATTAATAGAGTAAAGAGGAGTGGAAGAATAAAATGAATTTTATGAAGTTGTTAAAAGTGCACTGATCTTATCCATGCTAATGTTTCAGGTAAAGAGAATTCAGGTTGGTCACTCTGATGTCAAATTACCTCGTAACAGTCGCTTTAGATGATACAAAAATGCGATCTTTAGATGTTCTGCAGTTATTTTCAGAGTGAATTATGAGTTTAAGAAAAATAAAATAGGAATAGGATTAAACGTTTGACTTTCTGTGTTTTATTTGTTTTGAACCGCAGAGACAGGAGCCAAAATCATTTTGTGAGGGAATTTTTTTGATTTGGAATTGTAAATAAAAACTGTGAGATATACAAGAGAAAAGACGTTTTGAGCGTTTGGATTTCCAGACCTGACATTTCTTTCGTGCTCACGTGACATGACAGTGGGATTCAGTAGATTTTAAAGACCAAGACAAAACTGGCAAAACCATAAATGTCAGGAGAGAGGCTGGGCTACAGTGCCACCTCCAAAGAAAACAAAAAACACCTAGTCAAAGCCGTCACATGACTGTCAAATTTCTATAAATAATAAAATGAACTGCTAGAATGTGGTAATATTTTACATGCAAGATTTAAAGATCTATTCCTTTATAAATGCAGAAAACATTTAAACTGACGCATTTTACTGTTTCACGAAAGAAATTCGATCCTTTTGAGTTTGATGGCAGCAACGCATCTTAAAAAGCTGGGATGAGGGTAACAAAAGGCTGGAAAAGTAAGTGGTACTTGAAAGAAACAGCTGGAGGAACAGTTTATAACTAATTTGGTTAATTGGCAACAGGTCATTTACACGACTGGGTATAAAAGAAAATGTCTATCACAGAGAAAGTTTCTCAGAAGCTATATATCTGCAAACTGTGGAACAATTTCAGAATAATGTTCATCAGCTGAAAATCAGTACCGGATGTCTGTGATTTTCAGGTCCTTTGGGGGCATTGCATTAAAACCAGGTATGATGGAACATGGATCATGGAAGCCATTGCATCCACTCAGGAACACTTCCAGAAACTGAACAGTTCAGTGTGCCATCCACAAATGCAAGTTTAAACTACTATTGTGGAAATAAGAAATATATAAAGATGATCCAGAAATTTTAAAAGACTGAGGCAAAGGAACACTCTTCTCTGATCAGACAAATAAATTATTATTATTTTATAATGATAATGGATGTTTTGTTCTCTGAAATAAAGAGAAAGGGGACGTCATCAGGACTCAGTTCAAAAGCCTGCATGTCTCTGATGGTTGCATTAGTGCCACTGGAATTGTCGGCTTCCACATCTCAAAAGGCACCATCAATACTGAAGGTATATACTGGTTTTAAAGCAACACACACTCCCAGTGTTTTGGGACATTTTACCTAGATTGTACAGTAAAACGTACCTACAATATTTTGTCAAAGAATAAGTCATCATTGACTAGACTTCTTAACAGACATTCTCTTGTAGTTAACATTCCTTCACTCTACACTTTAACCCCTGTTTTTTGTGTAACCATGGTAACGTGACAGATTGATGTGCAAACTAGAAATCTGGAACAAAATTAATCTAAACTTCGGTGACTTTGTGACAGCACGGTAATATTGCCAAAAAGTTGTAAGCTAAAGTTCTGCTCATTCTTTCTCTAATCTGGGACGCAGCCTGGAGCAAAGGCAAACTTTTCTGAATCACTTCCAAAATTTGAAACGCGGAGGCGGCAGTTGAGAGGTCTGGAACCAGGTGCTCACGGGTCTCTCTAAAAGCATTGTGATATTTTCGAAATCCACAATGTGTGTCACCTTTTAAATATTAATTGTGAATATTTCAGAACAAAACTCTTCAGTTTGGGCAAAAACAAGCTGGGTCGGAGCTGAACTGCAACCTCCCCTCCCACCTCCACCGTGAGCCGCTGCAAATTCTGAGTGAAAAGCTCTTCAGAAAGGCTAGAAAGAAAAATGACATTTAGTGCGAAATCATCCAAACAGTTCTGAACATGGATAACAACCGAAGAGTAGAGTGATCATTAAAACACAGAACTGCCATGGGTCCATGTTGCACCACCCTAAATTTGTCACAAATACACACGGGTGAAACACATTCGACAAAGATGAGCTTTTCAGCTTCTTCCCTTTTTGGGGGTGAGAAGCCACACCATGCATTTCTCTATTAAGATATGTAAATTCATAATCTCTCAAAAGCCCATTTTTACATCCATTTCTGCATGTCATTCAAACACACTTCGTTTTCTCTCTCCCTGCCGAGATTTCCCGGTGGTTTGTATGTCTGTCTTTCTGCTCTGTCACCCTCCCCTGCCACCTTCCAAACAGCAAATGTCACTAAAGGAGACTTGTCTCGTCCCTAAAGGCCAATTGTCACACATAATTACAATAAGAGAATAAAAGGGATTGAAAGAGCAGATTAGATTAAAGCAGGGTTTTTTTTAACCTTCTCTGCTCTGTGCTTCACCCTCTTTATTTGTGGCATTATCACAGTATCAGACAGGAATTAAATAGAAAACAATTTGATAAATCAATACAGAAAAAGAAGGCGTCCTCTGCTGCTACTGCATTCAGCACATCCTCATTCAAAGACTTCCTTTAAAAAAGCAGCAGTAGCAGTTGCTACAAAAATATGTGGAATATGTAGGCTTCTTCATTTATACAGAAGTCATAATTTATAAAGACCTTCTTTGTATGGTAGTAGAACTGTTGCTTGGGTTTATTTCTCCTCTTGTTAAATTTGTCTTTTGAGGTTCACTTTCGTGTTCAGGAAAACTTTTCACCCCATCAGCAACCGGTCTGTCCATTGTGTCGTTGCTGTTTGGTCACATGCTGATGGCCTTTTGGAGGACTGCACACAGTTCCAGATCCAAGCATTGTACTGCATTGATACTCCATTAGTGCTCCACAGAGAACCCACACTGACATGTTGTAGCTGTAGGCAGAGCCTTTGTTGCCGATTGGAAGCTCATGCCTTACGTTTAGGCTCCAAGAACCACTCGGCTAGTTTTTGTTTTTTAGTTTTTTTAAAGATGGTTAAATTTTGTTTGTTTATTTTGTTTGTAGGTGTCCATATGTGATAAGTTTGGAATAAGATTTTTACTTCCAGTTATTAAGTAAATAAAATAACATAAATCCAGCAGTAGTTGTGACACAAGGACAAATAACTAGGGTGAACAGGTGGCATAACAGAGGATAAAGATACAGTGGCGTGTTGCAGAAGTTACATGTTTACAGTAAATGGCTAATAGCTAACATGTATCTACAGAGTTGTGAGATTATAGCACATATTATCTGAATTTTTTTATCAGTGGACTCTTTCCCATGTTTAGGTTTTGGTCACTTCAGCAGCTGTTCTGTCCTGTTATTGTCTCTGCAAAAATACTTGTGTTTTTGTAAAATATTTCTATTGGTTATTACTTTATGTTGCAGTGCATTTCTCCTCTTAGGGCCACCATAATGAGGGGTGACAGCACTATTTATACTCACACACTAAGGGCTATTTAAGGAAATGAGACATGGTGCCCACAATCATCACAGTCACAGGGCAGGAAGTAAAACTGAGTACAAGAGACAGAAGATAAGTAACTAGCAAAGTAAACCAGGAAGTAGGTAAGAATATCGTAACCAAGAAACTCAGACACAAAAGTAAACTTAATACAAGGAGAAGACAGAACACAGAGGGAAACACTTAGGAACCAGTAAATTCAAATACAAGCCCTAACTGAAAAAAAGAACTAAAGGCTCAGAATACTAAGAAAATACAAAAAGATGATCATTTAAACAATAAAGAACCTAAAAGCCAAAATGGAGAATATTTGTCCATAAACTTAAGATACCTTTATAATTTTGCCTGCGTACCCAACAAGAGTGGATTTTAAAACATACAAACAAGATTTGATCGAAGTGCAGAGCTCAGCTTTAATTCGAGGGGTTTAACAAAAGTATTGAATTAGCATTTTTGTGAGATGGTTAAAAGGAATCTGGCAAGTGAGTGACAAACGACAGGTGAGACGGGTTTCCCTGGTTATGCTGAGACAAATTAAACATGGAAATGATCTGACGATTCAAAGTGTCGAGCTTGCATTTGGCAGCTGTTCACTTTCTGTGTGAGCTCCAGAGAGATGTCGATACAAAAGAGGGAGGCCGTCGTTAGGCTGCAAAAACATATTAAACCTATGAGAGAAGCATCAAAAAACTTTAAGTGTACTAAACAGCTGACGGAGTACTTTTCTTAAAACTCTTAAATTCAAGCTGAAAGTCTGCTCTTGTTTTCTTGATTTAAAATCCACTGTGGTGGCGTGGAGAACCAAAACTACACAAAATGTGTCATTGTCCAAATACTTACAGATGCTGGCTAAAATGGGAAAATCAGCAGAGACAAAGATTTGTGAATGTTTGGCACCTAAACATCTGGATTCAGAACTCAAAGCATTTAATCATTTGGCAAATTTTTGTGACAATCAAGCTTCTTTCAACCGACTTGAATTAGCTTGAATTAAAGTGAGATGTGGTGCAAACCGGGCTTTATGTGGTCTTGGTGTAGCTCAGACACACTCACACACAAACTTATCGATTGACTGGGCGAGCCTTCAATAAAGCCCCCCCACACCCACACCACTGCGTGCAGGCGCTTCCACACCTCCAACAAACACACAGACACACAAACTGCATAAACAGCTGCTCCACACACACACTCAGACACACACAATTCCACTTTTTTCCAAAGCTGCAACACAAATGAATGTTGTGCAACTGTGTCTGATAGAGCGGCGGAGTAAAAAGCTTGATTTGGTCCTTTGGCACCCTGGAGTTTGGATCCTGTCCCCACTCTTTGGCTATCCTCTGTCATTTCCGCCTCGCCAACTCTGGTGTTCTCTTTCTTATGCACACACACACACACACACACACACACACACACACACACACACACACACACACACACACACACACACACACACACACACACACACACACAGAGCATGCCAACTGTTACACTATCCAAGCCAGAATGACCATGTGTTGTTGTATCCTTCTAATGTCTCCATCATAACAGCAGCACTTCTAATAGCACTCGATCACTTCTGTGACACAACGCAGTTGCCTTTCCTTCCACATTCACGTATTCAGGCCAGCAGCAGATGACATCATTAAAATACAGCAGACCCACCTTCACACACACACACACACACACACATACACACACACCTCCAAGAATCAACACAATAATTGAAATATTTTCAACCTGATTAGGTCTGGCCTGCTGGCTGGGTCGGTTGCTAGGGCTGTGCTCCCTGGTTGCTAGGGGGAGTAAATCATCTGGCATTATTTGATTTCTGTTCCAGATATGAAACCGTTACCGCGGCGATTAAATGTCTCACAGCTTAGACACCTTGAGGGGGGGAAAAGACTGAGGAAGAGAAAAGGGAGAGAGACCGAGAGAGAGATTAAGTTGAGGAGGGAGTGAGGGAGGGGGGGAGGAGGCCCCTCGTGAGAAAGAAATATGAGAAAAGGTGAGAATGATAATGCCTAAATACAGAAATACAGAGCGAGCGAGCGTGTGTGTGCGTGAGCGAGAATAACAGGGTAATAAGGATGAAATGTTTTCCTACACTTGCATGTCTCAGCTGACTGTTCTTTCCTCCTGACGACTGACAGGTTAGTGCGCGCGAGCGAGTACGTTGCAATAACGTGTGTACGCCAGCGTGCACGCGCAGTTTCCAACGGGGCTGACAGCCGTGCGTCCTGGTGTGTGTCTGCGTGTGCGTGTTCTCGAGTTGTTTGCACTGTGTTGATATAGAGATGTCTACAGAGTCACAGTGAGGGCACAGGGATCCGCCTACACATGGGACCTGTGGGCGTTCTCGACTGTTTATAAAACACAAACTGAACCGAGTACTCCCACTGGAACACACGTTAAACTGCACAGAAAAGGAGGAGACACGCAAAGAGACGAGAAAAGACAGAAGAAATAGGAAAACTGACATTCTGAGAGACGCCATTTCCTTTTCCCCCCTTTTTTCTAAAAACACAAGTTGCTAAATCAGGGGTGTCAAACTCGTTTTAGTTCTTGGACCACATCGGTGTGATCTCAAGGACGCCAATAAAACCACTGCATGATAATACAAAACACTTGCAACCTTTCCCCTTTCTCTCAGCGTAAAGAAGCACAAGTGCATTCTGATCTCTGTCTAAATAAATCTGATTAAATTCCCAGATGATTAAACATGCAACTGTTTTGCTGGGAATACCTGAAACGAGTAAAGAAAATCAGCAGCCTATTTATGCGAGATAATTCATAATTTTATTGGGGGGTTTATATTGGTTGGGTCTGATTATTGGATTATTGGTTGGGTCATAACCCCCCTAAAACCCCCTGGAAATTACGCCCCTGAGATGTTTGACACATTTCCAACATTATGTTTAATGTGCAAATGATTACAGACCATCCAACGGGAGATTCTCCTTATCTTAAATGCAGTATCTTTTTTTTTCCATCTCCCTTGAGGGGTCGCCACATTGGATCATCTGCCTCCATCTCATCCCCAGCATCCTCCTTTGTCACTCCAACTCTGCGAATGTCCTCCTTCACTGTGGTTTTCCTCTTTTCCTCCTCCCTGGGCACTTCCATCTTCAGCATACTTTGCCTCATATATCCACTATCCCTCTTCAGCACATGTCCACATCATGGTAAATGGGGTGGTGCGTATATAGTGCTTTCCTACTCTACTTGAGTACTAAAAACACTTTATGCAACATGTCTCATTCATTCATTTACACACTTTTATTCAAGCACATTTTTAAACTTCCAAATGCTTTCTATATACTATTCACACATATTTGTACTCCCATGAACGCTTTAAGAGTCCTTCGGGGTTCTTGCCCAAGAATACTTCGGCACACAAACTGCAGCGGCCAGGGGATCACCAATTTTCCAATTAGTAGATGACCTGCTCTACCTTCTGGGCCACAGCCACCCCCAGAAACCATCTCAGCCTTGCCTCTCAAACTTTATCTCCAGATCACTCATCCTGAGCTGTCCCTCCAATCTAGTCATTTCTAATCTTGTCCATTCTGGTCACTCCCAATAAAAACCTTCACATATTCACCTCTGCCGCCCTAGCTCCTCCTTCTGTCTGTTTGTTAATGCCGCCATCCCAGTACCATATCTTTAGTGCAACTTAATAATACAGTATAATATTGACATACTCATTAACTGCATTGTTGGTGCCAGGTTTCTCTTGGAAATAAGACTTTTACCTGGATAAATAAAGGATTAATAATAAAATTGTAACCTCTACGGTTTCTGTCAGTTTGGAGAAAAGCTTTTCAGACACAGAAAAGAAAAACGTGATGTGACACTTTGCAGTCAGCTTATTGCTGGTTTCTGAGCTGTTTTGTTTTTTCTTGCTTATATTGATGTTGCCACAGCTGTTAACATTAGCCAAGAAGGAAGCTTTACACCACCACATGGGATTTGAACCTGCAGTGCTTCTATCAGACGTGACAAATGCGTGAGCATTCACCACAGGAGTTCAACAATACAGCAACACAAACTACCACATGTAGTTACACCATTAGACGCTAATGTCACTGCGGTGGTACAGACTGCTATTTGAGGGCACGCCCACAAGTCCTGCACTGATGGGGACATCAGCGGGGATGAGAAGATTAAACAACATAAGATTTGGACATATAGCAGTTCTGTGTTTGAGCGTTCAGGTTAGTGACTGAGAGGGTTTCCTCCCACAGTCTAAACATATGCATGTTAGATTAATTGGCATTTCTCAATTGGCTTTAGGCTTAAGTGCATAAAATAAACTGGTGTATGAATATGGTTTGTAGTGTTAAGTGCTTAGAGTGGTTAGAAAGACTAGAAAAGCTCTATCTAAAAAGCAGTCCATTTCATTTGGTGAAAGGACATCCTTTATGTCCAAATTTGTTTGAAAAGAGTTATATCACTTTGTCCTCGATACACCTGGAAACTCTTCAGACAGCAAACAGATGTGGACCCAGCCCTGGAGCTATTAATATCACCGTGCTACTCATAGATGTAAACGTGTTTTATATATTTTTTTGCTAATTCAGTAATACTTGTCTCTGTACTTGGAGTACGCAGACAAGTAGGGATATTGATCTGCTCAGTTAAGTAGTCGAGGGGGATGTTAATCAGTTCCAGCTGCTTTGGTGTTAATGAAATTAACAACAGATGCACTAGAGGGGCAACAATGGGACAAGCACCAAAACAGGAATGGTTTCACAGGTGGAGGACACTGATATGTTTCCCTCCTCATCTTCTCTAACAGTTCTTTCACTAGTTTTGCATTTGCGAGGGTCAGTGTGACTACTGGTACCATGAGTCCATATCTGGACCCTACAGAGGTTGCACAGTACTCCAACTCCTCCAGGATGGCACATCAATATATGTCGTTACTAGAAGGCTTTCTGTGTCTCCAGCACAGTCTTAAGAGGATGGAGGAGATTCCAAAACACAGTTACTGTAGAAGAGCTGGACAGGGCTGTAGAAGGTCCTCAACCTATCAGCCAGAACAGCATCTGCTTCTTTGTGCAAGCAGGGTGATGGGTGAATGAGCGCTGCCAGAACTATAAAATGACCTTCAGCAGGACACTGGTGTGAATTTAACTGGCCAAACAATCACAAACAGACTTTGTGACGTGACTTTTGTCCAAGAAAAATAACCTGCAGCATGATTATGATTATTTTCCACAGTGATTTTCAGGCTGTCTTTGAATTCAACCCTCATTCATTTCCATCTAACAATGTGGTATCCTTTCGTCACTAACACACTGGGGACACTATATGAGTACACATAGATGTTTTTATTTGTTATTAAGATCTTGCATGTTTTCAAAGTGTTCCTTTAATTTTTTGAGCAGTGCTTAATGTCAGTAAAGTTAAAATAGTGGCTAGTTGTGAGCTAGATCTCTGCTAAATGTTCTCTCTTGCATCAATTTAATCAGCACTGACATTTTTACCTCTAATCAACAGGAACGTGCTCAGTAGGTCAGCTGCCCAGCTGTGATGGCCGAGAGGTTAAGGCGTTGGACTTGAAATCCAATGGGGTTTCCCCGCGCAGGTTCAAATCCTGCTCACAGCGTTAACATCCTCATTGGAGCAACTGTAACACACATAGTTTCCTTATGTATTAAAGTATTCTGAACTCAGTCTAAGGAGCTTGTAAAGAAAAACATCTGGATGCTTTTTTCCAAGCTCCTTAGACTACAATGACCTGGATGATTGAGAACCTTCACATATATATTCTGAACACACTGTTAAAAAGGTTACAATGTTCAGGTATTTGCAAAAGCCCAAAAAGCAGTTAAACACTGCACAATTTGTCCACATTTAGACTTAGAAAGGTTCCTTTTTAAAGGCTAACCGTGACGGGACGACCACATCTAGCACAGCAAACAATGTCCATGGATGTGTGATGCTCAGTGAGTGTACTTGTTGTTGACCATTTGAATCTGAGGAGCTCCTCTAAGCATTCCCCCCTCTCTCCATCATGTCCATGCAGTTCATGTTGACCTCTCGAACGCTGCATAAAGCCAACATGCCCTGCCTGATAGGATTACAGCAGCAAGCACTTGTATTTGTTGCTGTCTATGACTGCCTCCGTGTCCTTCTCTCCCTCCCTTCCTCGCAGAGTGTTTCTAACTGAGCAGTGGCCATTGTTGAGTAATAGAAATCTACTTGAACGTGCTGACAGATGGAGAGATGAAAATGAAAGAGGAAGAGAATGATTGTGTACCACTTGCTGCTCTCCAGGTGAAGAGCTCCCAGACCACTTTACGTCAAGCGCCCCAAATAGTTCTGTATTTGATCACGGACCCCTCTTTGATAAGTTTGTGTCCTTACCTCACGTCCATAATGTCAGCAACCTGATTGATGGGCTACTCTTTTCTGACCAGATGGAGCCGGTATGAGAGGCTCTGATGGTCTAGTACAGTTCAGTGGGGTTTTTTCAGTGCTTTTCATGAGCAAGCTGTAAAAAGACTAAGTGCCATAATGTTGTGTGGATACGCACAATGGGGAACATTAACTGTATAACCCAGACAGGCAGAACTATTATTTCTAAAATCAAGTGACAGAAACAACAAAGCGTGGAAATCTGGCTGGCTGAGGCACAAAGACTACAAAACTTTTCTCTGTTGACAAGCTTGTTAACCTCCTGACCTTGCACGCTTCAGTCGCTCAGCTCAACTGGAAATTAATGGACTTGTAGTGACTTGTTGGCGGTGATCTTTGCAGCATTAACATGTGGTCAGGAACCAAATCAGATAAGTATTTGGTGTATTTATGCTACACATTAAGTATTAAGAAGTAGATTAAACTCCTAGGACCTGGCGTCCACATATGTGGACATCACATTTTGAGTTGTCTAGACATAAAAACACTAATTTTTCTCTTCAAGGGCCTGATATCTACTTACAAGGACATTTTACTGTCACTGACACATATCAAAATTTAAAACGAATGTCCTCATATGTGGATCTTATTTTTATCAGAAACAAAAATCAGGTAAAAAAAAATATTCTGGCAATTCTTTGTTTTTACATTCATGAGGTCCCAATATGCCCAAATATCAAAGAGAAATTAAAAATGCATGCCATGGAAGAGTTCGGGTCTTAGGAGGACTTTCTAAGGGAGTGAAGGTCGAGTACTGCAGGCCTCAGTAGCCATGTAATGAAAAATGCCACCACAGTCCACATTGCCATCATGTCATTTTTTAAAAATGTCTTTTTCCTCGATCACATAACTTGGATGCATCTTTGCTTTGTGCTAAAACTCCTGTTCTCAGCAGAACATTGTTTATTACTTACTCATACTCGTTCTCCTCTTTCAAGGCAGATCAGACTTAATATCAGCTGAGTCGCACAAAGTCTTGAAATCAAAAGCTGCATTTCAAAAACAGACCCTTAAACAGGCAACAAGACATCGTTATGCTGATTTTTATTGCTCAGGGTATTGGTTATGTAATATTAGCACCATCGGTGATGAGATTGGCCTTCTATAAGCTTTCAACCTGTGACCTGTGACTGGTACATGATCTCTATGAAAAATATAGACTTGGCCTTGAAACTCAAATAGGAAGAGGATAGTGCTTGCGTTTCAATCCGTAGTGCTCGGTGGCTTTCCCCAAGTAGTTGAATTGTGGATGCTTGGAACATTAAGAGTAACACCGGAAACCAAGAGTTAAAAGTGGCTTATTAGACAGGCAATGTCACTCAATTGTGAGACCTCTGGGACTTTAAAGGGTTCAAAAATGACACTTAGTTGAAATATTTTCCACTACATTAGCAAGAACTAAATCTGCCTTCTTGTTAACTTAATTCAATCAGGTGTTTTTAAACAGAAAGGGGTGTAATGCTCCTTTAAATTGTTGTTACGCTGAGTTAAATCTACAGTAGTGTTTCCACATCCATCCATCTATCCATCTATCCATCCATCCGTCCGTCCATCCATCCATCCATCCATCCATCCATCCTGTTTTTCCAGAGCAGCACCAAATTGATCCCAAGCCAGAGAGATGTAATATATCCAGCAGGTCCTGGGTCTGCCTCCTCCTAGCACGACATTTCTAAAACAGCCTTCCAAGGAAGCATCCCGGAGGCATCCTTGTCAGATGTCTGAACCACCTTAGCTGAGTCCTTTTGATATTGTGGAGAATTGGATCTATTGTTAGCCCCTCCTGAATGACTTCCAGATTCAGTTGTCAGCAAAAAGCACAAACGGAGCTTTGAACACATTCAATGATCCGTTTTTTGTATTTCCATAATACAGCACGGAGCTATAACTCTATTATTTGACAAAAGAAACATTTAAATACAGTTTTAATACACTGATATTGGGTCTTCCTGGTCTTCAGTTATTAGTTATTGGTTTAAAGACAGATGTATTGATCTCTGTTCCCAGTCAGTCTTGAATACAGTGCTTGGGAGTGAGAGGATGCTGACGTAGCTTAGATTTTCATCACGTAAAAAAAACAAAGACGGAAAAGTAGTGTGATGCAAAGTTTTCACACTGGTCCATCACAACTGCCAAGCAACTGTCTGAAGTGGTACAACCAGCGTGCACACATATACCAATGCAAAAAAAGTGCTTTATACTAGACATGATACGATAGAAAAAAGTTGTAGCTGTTACATTCTCTGTGTGTTGCAGAGTAGCCTTAATAATGAGGTTACAGCATCTGGGTTCAGCAAAGTGTCTTCTTTTACTTTCTTCCACTGCTGTAATATTAGTCACACTTAAGGAGTATTTGGCTAACTGCAGTGGAAAAGATCATAGTGGGTTTCTGGCGGAAAGTACACTACTCTAATTGCCTTAAACCCGTTTCTCCCTTCAACCAGTCAATATGCCTGCAGTGTGTGTGTGTGTGTGTAAATGTGTGTGTGCTCCACTGGTCAATAAAATGTGTGCTAAGAGGCAATTGGTTGTTTTTCCTCAATTTGACACGTTAAATGCAGTCACACTTCAGGTAAACACACACATTTTCAGGCTCGCAAATGCACAGTGCACACACACACACACACACACGCTACGATGCTATTGGGTAAACGGTATTGATTCTGTCCTGTTTTCAACTTATTTTCTCTCATAACCCCTCAGAGCTCAGTCGCACTCACTAGCCGACGAGAATGAAGAGTCTCTTGAATCTTGCCCACATGCAAACACCAGCATTTATTCATAAGTGCAAACACGCCAACAGAAAGACAAAGCACTGTTGTAAATGTCATTTGTTGACCCAAATGAAAAATAGATGATGGAAAATATCTACGGATCACTTGAATTATTTATTTTTAAAACAACTCTTCTCGAGTCCGGGTATTGTGTTTTGCCTTGATTAGCGTTAGTGTCGACTGGGTTTAATTGGTTTAAGTTTGAGCTGCTTGAATCCCACGTACTCCAGTGGTGTTTGTGTCAGTTGACAGAGGTAGTTGTGCAGTATGTGCTGGCGTGGCATTCACAAAAACCCCGCCAGTGTTTAGATTATTTTTAATTTAAATTAAAACAAACATAAGAATGTATTTTTACAACCAGGTTTGTTTGCACCAACAGGGCTTAAACTTGGTCTTAAGCTAATTTGGTTGTAAGCTGGTGTCTGTGTCCACAACTGAGTATAGTCAAACATTAAGCCTTATTTTCAGTAAAACCTACATGTAGTCAGCACCTGGATAAAATTAATGGCTATTTCTGTACAGCCGGAAAAATTTGTACATCATACGTCAACTTTACAATGAGCATATTTTCAGGAGAAACAGAAGCAAAAATGCATTTCTTTTTCTTCCTAAATTCATTCCACTTTCTATACATCATTTTCTTAATTAAGGTTTTTTTGAAAGAAGTTGCATTAGACTTTGTCATCATCTGTGGTTTTGATAGCTCTTGTAAAAAGAAATCTGGCATATTAAATGGCGTTACCTTTTTAAAGAAACAGTGTGTAAAATCTCACCACTAGATGTCAGTAGACTGCAGATTGCAGTCACTCTGTTTTTACTTCTGTTTTCCAGATTGAAGAGCATAAGAATAGCTACCGTGGCTCCTGAAGGACAAACAACTCTGGCCACCGTTAATCTGCGGAGAGTGGAGGTTGTGTCCGTGTCTGTTTACTCTAAAGGAGGCTGGAAAACTTTGTTAAAGCAGGCTGATATGAGTCGCTGAGTCATGTGTGAAGCTCACTTCTGTCGGAAGACAGCGATACTGGGGTGAGATGTTGCATATTCTGAACGTTTCTGTCAACAAGCGCGGCTATTTTTGCCACTGTCAGCTGCAGTTAGCCTCTGTTAGCTACTATTAGCCAACATTAGTGCACTTTTCTTTGAAGTGGCTCTTCGTTTGACTCCGACACTTATTAAATAAACGTCATATGATGTAAGAACTTGATCAAACTGTTCATCAAACAGAAAGTGTCATTTTTAGGACACATGAGCCTGACATTAGCTTGTGTATTGTTAGTTTCATTGAGAGAGGGAAGGGTTGTTGTCTAATCTCTCTTATATCCTCTCATGTGTATTTTTAATGTATTAATTCTACGTTTATGAGAATGTATCAGTTTATTGGAAGATTACACACCAATGAATGTATATTTATGAGTTTAATATTGGTTTTTTTCTATTAAATAAACTGAAAAAAATGACTGAGAATGATGGAGGTTTTTTGCAGGTCAATATATGTGATTTTTTTCATTTTCAATACCACCCCCACCCCAGTGTGGATTACATCTTATGTTTTGTGTAATCTGAGCTAGATACTGTCCTACCCTAGTTGCATAACTATTTATGGGGGTGTAGCTCATAGTCTGACATCAATAACCATTCAAAATTGTAACTGTTGAATGAATTTGAATCATTTTACCCCGTGAAGGTTTCTCACTTCTTTATCCATTTTGTGATGTGAGTATTTGGACCTTGAGGTGGCTATTATGTCAGATCAAACAAATGGATATCCCTGTTATACTTCAAGACATTTGGCAGGTAGATTGTTCCAAGTAACAGTCACAGATTGACTGGTTTTCTTTTCTGCTCTGAGCACCTGACTTTTCCTTACTACAGTCCACATTCAGACATTTACACACATTCAAAGAGCAATTTATTTTATGCCTTTCAGCCCTTTCTAGTTATTACCCACTTGTCCTGCTCTGACGGATGCATCGGAAGAAATTTAGGGTACCAACTTCAACTGGGATCCAACCACCAGGTAGTCTCCCAACCCACAACAAACTCCACCTCCTTAGCCACAGTCTTCCTTGGATTTGGTTGGTCACTGTGTCTTTTTGCCTCCATGTAATCTCAGAGTGACTCCATGTTATTGTTCGCAGGGCTCTAGTGGAACTTGTTCTAGATCTTGTTGTTCTTTCTCTCTCTGATGATAGACCTCATCACTCTGTCTCCGTATTTGTCATGTCGTGAAGCAGAATGAATCACTGTGTGGAGGACAAGGATTTTAAAGTCTTATCCAAATGCATCATTCTTGGCTAACTGAGAATATGTGCTTTTGTAATTAAAGACGGCGTGTTAGCAGAAATATCTTTACTAAGAAAACAACAACTATAAGGAAACAATACTACTGCTAACTGGCAGTAAAGCAGCCAGCACCAAAACAGGGAGGGGAACACTGTTTGAGATGCAGGAGCTTTGACACCCTCACAGCTTCCAAGAATAAATAATTAGTGGAGCTGGCACCACAGAAGACGGGGGACAGAGATGTCATTATTTACGCCAGATTATGGACACACACACACACACACACACACACACTGGCTCACACTTTTGTGCATGTACATGTTCACACACATATGCTTGCAATGGGTCATCATCAGCTTTTTATCCAGCATTTGCCTTTAGATGAATATAGATCTGCTTTGAAGAAAACATGGCCTCATCTCGTGCTGTGCATTTGTATTGAGGCTTATTCCTTAAGTTTTTTAGTCATCTTTAGCCATACTACAGTTGAATTTTTTTCCTATAATATTTGTGCCGCCCCACTTTACTTTCATGTCACCAGCAGTTCCACTTGTCTGCATGAGAGTAAAATATCGCAGCAATATTTGATCGATTGCCGTAAAACTTGCTCATCCTATTTATCCATCCTTTTCTCTTCCAGACTTTCAGAATGTTTTTCAAACCTTCGTTTATTTCTCACACTATACCCTTTCATCGCCGTTCTGTCCTCCTGTTCACCCCACCTCACCCCGAAACTGCTCTGCGGCTCCCTCTCTAGCTTACGTCAAGTGGACATCCAGACGTTTGCACAGCCACATCTGGAAACAGCGTTAAGCCCGGCTGACTTTCAGGAAGTTTTCACACTTCATGACTCATTAACCTGCAGAATCCTGCAGGCCTCCCAAGCAAGAGAATAGGCAGCAGGGGAAGTGAACGGTAGAGGAGGAGGAGGGGGAGGCGGAATAGGAGAAGGAAGAATCAGCACAGATAGAGAGATGATGGGTTGGATACAGGAAGCTGAAGGAGCGTTTGAAGAATGATCTGAAAGCAAGGAAAATTAAACACAGAAGCACTCGAGCTTGGCTTAAGTGAGAGTTGAATTACTACGTTAGACACCAGTCGGGGCGGGGCCAAAGGGCCTCCCAGCACAACCGGTGATGGAGCTTGTTAAACAGGATGGCATGTTTGTGTCCGTTTGTGTAGGTATTAGGCATGCAGCCTACAAGCAGACGTGCTTGCATGCAGTAATCAAACAAGGAAATAAAAAAGTGCTTATGAGTACAGCTAGCTGTGCATAGGTCTAATGCTGATTGGTTGAAAAGTGCGACAACAAAGTTCAACATGAAGGAGCAAAAAGCATGTATCACTTAAGCTGTTGTTATTGTTGTGTTGGCAGAAGGACTAATAGCAATTTAAGTAAAAGTAGCACTTTGACACTGCCCCCTGGTGACAGCGAACAGCTACAACATATAGTTGCTGAGCTGACCTTGTGGTAGTATGTATGTAGCTTACCCATGCACTCATAAATCTGGAGTTACTTATCTTGCTTAACTTTATTAGGAAAAAAAGGGGGGAGGGGTGTGTGGGGTGTCTTTGTGTTAAAGAAGTTAACAATGAAGAATGAGCAGAATATGACAAACAGAAAGAGAAGTCCAGAAAAATAAGTCATCAAAGTGAGGACGGGAATGAAGGGTGATGAATAGACAATGGGTTGTGTGCGGTTTGTGTGTGTGTGTGTGGGTGTGTGTGTGTGTGAGAGAGAGAGAGTTGTCCAGGGTGTCTGTGTCCAGCCCTCTGTGAGTAATGTGTCTGAGAGAGGAGCTTTCCTAATGAAACACTTTTCTTGGAGTGATAATTACACCAGTAGAAAGCAAGGACACCTCCAGTCAATGTGTGAAACTCAGCTTACTAAAACACAAAGTTTCTCCCTGGCTACTCTCCCTCTCACTCTCTCTCTCTCTCTCTCTCTGTGTGTGTGTGTGTGTGTGTGTGTGTGTGTGTGTGTGTGTGTGTGTGTGTGTGTGTGTACACACTTTCATAGTGTGTAAATGGGAGGCTGACATTATAAGCTTTGCTTAATAATCAGCCCAATAAGTGAGAGCAGACCTTCTCCCAGATGTGTTTGTGTTTTTCTTTGGCGGGGATACACGAGCTGACATTTACATGAGCTGAAGAAGCCGATTTAATGCATTCACTTTCTATAAGCTTACTGTATATCAAGGCAGCTTTCTGTCACGGAAGGGTCAAAAATGAAATTATATTAAGTTTGCCTCCTTCCCCCCTTCATGCCTTTGGTTCCTTCTTCCCTTTTCCCTCTCTGATTCCAATCTTTTTGGCCCAGCTGACTGACAGCCTCTGCTTTCACTGCATGTCACAGTGGTTGAAATCTCACTGAGGGGCTTGATGCAGATAAGCAGTGGAGATGTGGATAAGCAGTGACAGAGCTGGGGCTTAGATAGGGAGAAGAGAGGAAAGGAGAGATAAAATTCGATAAAAATGTATTGGAGATGCACAAATACACAAAAGATACCTGTGTCTGTAATGGATTTTGCAGGAAATCTTGTATCACACTTCAACAGCCAAAGAATTTAGTTAAACAAATCAGACCAGCAGAACAATTCAATTATTCTGCGTGGCTTTAATAAATGTTTGATATGCATTACATGGGAACTTTCTAATTCAAATTTTACGATTTAACAGTTAGGGCTTTTCCCATTAATTCTTGACACACAAAGTTACAATTTGAATTTCGAGCGTTTATTAAATAAATATGAAAAAGTCTAACAGAATTATAGCGGGAGCAGGATAGGGTGGAGATTAGCGCACATGAGTAAAACAAAAGTTTCAACTACCGGTGCGTTTATAATACAAAACTCCTGGCATGTGCGCGCTGGGATCTGGCAGATGAACTATTTAATTCTGCGCTTTAATAGATTTTTCCGGCTTCTTGGAAATGTGGAAATGCCTCTGCTCCTTTAGCGCATGTACACTTTTCCACAAAGTGCAAGTAAATCTCTTTGTTTGTCCTGCTCTCTCTGCTGATGAGATTTTGAGTCGCTCTAATTTCTATATGTGTCCATAAGGCTTTACAGATTTACAAACAGTAGCATCTGGACGCTCGCCTTTCGCCGCCTGTTCAAAACTCCTCAGAAACTTAAGAATTACTTCCCCTTTGGGACTGACTGTCAGAGAAAGCACTTCTCCCCCAAAAATGTCTTGTGTGTCGTACAAAAACAAGAATTTAATTTTGGTAAACTCATAGCTTAAGCGCAAATACACGAGCACATAACGGTTAGATCAAACATTTCTGTTTTTTATTATTGTGAGTCCATTTCTCTTTAAAGTTTGGTCGATTGAATAAGGAACTCATAACTTTCCTTTTGATTTACTGTGGCTTACTTCTACCTTCACATCCAACAAAAAGACAAACGGCTACATGGCATCTTGTACTAGAAAGCATTTTATGAAGCAAACATCTACATCTCTGCTGCATCACTGAAATTCTCTAAAAATTGGTGTGGATCACTGATATCATTTTGGGTGGGGGATGTTTAACCATGCACATGTCACCAGTCTTTCACAGGGTGTGGGTCAATCAGAGACATGAGTAGAGTGTTTATTTATCGGGAACTGTACTGTAGGTATACACTCACTGGTCACTTTATTAATTACATCTTGCCAGTAACAGGTTGGACCCGGTTTTACCTTCGGAACTGATTTAATTCTTTGTGGTTCAAATTCAACAATGTGCTGGAAACATTCCTCAGAGAGTTTGGTCCATATTGGCACGACAGCATCACACAGCTGCTGCAGATTTGTCGGCTGCACAACCATGACGCAAACCTCCCGTTCCACCACATCCCACAGGTGCTCTGCTGGATGGAGATCTGGTGACTGTGGAGACTGTTTGAGTTCAGTGAACTGGTTCAAGTAACCAGTGTGAGATGGTTTGTAACATGTTGTGTTATCAAGCTGGAAAGAGATATCAAAAGATGGGTTTCTCTTGTAAATGAGAGTTTCAATGGATTACTCGTATAAGATAACGGTTAAATCAATTTAAAAAGAGCAACATACTCAGGTAGGCTGCAACATTTTAAGAATACCAAGGAGCCCAAAGTGTGCCAAGAAAATATCCCTCACACCGTTAAACCTTCACCAGCTTAAATTGTTCATACAATATTAATGGGAATTTAACATAAACTTTAACCCATTTGACTGCACTTTGTGTTTGTGTGAAACTGCACTTCTGACGGACCCTGATTCCTTCCTGGACATGTTTCCCACATCTTCTGGTCTTGGTGAACTCTCTGTTGCCCTGTCTAAACTCACACAGAAGATCATCTTCTTTGGACAATGGTGTTTCTTTTGAACTTTTGATTTGTACTGGCTAACTGGTGTATTTTTATTTATTTATTTTATTTTATTTTTTCCTTTTCTTTCCTGTTTTCCTGTTTTTTCTTTTTTTTTTCTGTGCTTAAATGTTATTGTTTTTGAATCTCATGTCCTTTGTCTGGTGTGACGTTATGTAACTTTGAACTTAAAATCTTATAAATAAACATTAAAAAAAATGTTCATACAAGTCAGGATGGCTCCGTGCTTTTATATTGTTTATATCAAATTCTCACTCCACCATTCGAAAGTCACGGCAGAAATTGATACCCATGAGACCCGGTAACATTTTTTTCTAGGCTTCAATTGACTCATTTTGCTGAGCTTGTGTGAATTGTAGCCTCAGTTTCCTCTTCTTATCTGACAAGTACGGTCTTCTGCTGCTGTAGCCCAGTGTGTTCAGAGATGCTCTTCTGCATACCTTATTTGCTTATTCGGTTTACTGTTACCTTCCTGTCACCTTGAAGTAATCTGGTTATTCTCCTCTGACCTCTGGCATCAGCAAGATGTTTACACCCAGGGAGCTGCTGCTCACCTGACATTTACTCTTTTCCAGACTTATTTTCTGTGAACCCCAGAGATGTCTGTGTGGGGAAATCTGAAAGAAGATCAGCGTATTTTGAAATACTCAGACTAGCCTGTCATGCACTAACAATCATGCCAGGTTCAAAGTCACTTAAATCACATTTTTCCTCATTCTGGTGTTGATGTGAGCTTCAGCAGGTTGTTATCACCATCCCTATATGGAAAACTGCAATTAGATGCTGCCGTGTGATTGGCTGATAAATACCTCCTTTAACGAGCAGTTATATGAGTGGAACTAGTGTAGTGCTTGAGAGTAAATTTTAGATACTTTACAGTACTATTCTCAGTTTGAGAGGAAAATATTTTCCTTTAATTTTCCTGCAACTTTTTACAGAAAAGTTTATAATTATGATTGATGACATTAAAACACCCAAAACAGGCCATTTGCTGTGAAGAGCAAGGAAGGAGCCTTGATCAGAGCTTTTAAATACAGATATGGATTCAGGTGTGAGGCTTCTGTCTCTACTGACAGTGATTGTTGTCAGATGATTGAGTGAAACCTGAGATGGTTCATTTAATTTAGTCTTGCAGTATGTTTGAGTTATGTTAGCTCAAATTATAGTAGTTACACACTGAATGATGCAATTTTTGTTTAGAGCAATCTGTCAGCCTGTCTTTATCCTGCCATATAAAAATAAATCCCAGTTAAAGTAGATTCCTCAGATTCTCTCTGAGCCTTACTGCACATCCATATTGTTAACCACAGTGCTTGTAAATCAGTGTGCATCCTGTAAACATTGTTTTAACAACAGGGAGCAGGCAGTATCAGATATATTTGGTTAAATTACCAAACAGCACATTTCCTGTAATACTGTAGTATTTTTACTATAAACATTTTTTTTTTACTTTAAATGGACGATAGCTTTGCTGCCCCCACCCTACGTAAAGCAGTTAAAATACTTACTACTTCTACCAGTGGGAGGTACCATTCATATGTTGTTCATTTTAAACTGCAAGAAAGGCAAATGAAAGGCCACATATTATCTTGACAATTAATTGCATGATGGCTTTCAAGTGTAATTGGCTCATCCACTGTGGTGGAGTGCAGGTTAGACAACAGCAGCCACTGAATGAAGAGCGATACCATATTTCAAGTCTCCTTTGTATTTGCTTGAAATTCAAATACTTCCTGTGGGTCATGTTACTGTAATTGCGCATATTTTAAATAGTAAAATATTTGTATGAACTTGGAGTTATTTCTACCAGAGTATTTGCATGTACACACTCATTTTATTTTTTTTAAACTGTGCACAAATACACAAATACAGACATTTTTTTTGCTGATTTAAAATATTTATTTTGGCTAAAAGATAAAAGATTTTATTTTAAAAATGTTTTTAAATTGGTACTATTTTTATTTACTGGACAAATTTGTGTAATTAACGTACATATTGGTAGATGCCACAGTCACTCGCTAACGTGCTTACATTTCCTCTTACAATATAAAAAATGCTGAAAAATGTATAATTTAGAATAAAATCTTAACTGCGTGATAAAAGTTTTGTAGAGCTCTCTTTTTAAACCTACATCATATGTAGGCAAAATATAAGAACATAATATATTTAAGACCTCTTTGGCAACTCTGTCACACAATCTGAATTAAGATATTTGATCCCTCTGCTTACATTAATGACGTCTCCGCTGAAGTACAACTCAGCAAATTTAGTTTTATACTTATACGCAATTAGATGACTGTTTTTGATATCAAATCTGACATCAGAAACTCTTGATTTTGTGTGTGTGTGTGTGTGTGTGTGGGGGGGGGGGGGTTAATTGTTGTTTTTTAAAGAAATACAGGAGTCTACATTAGGAGGCCCCCAGGCTCAGAGGAGGAACATGTTTATTAGGTAGTAATTTGAAATTTACTGAGATGTCTGGAGTTTGATTTATCTGATTCTGGAGCAACTGAAAACATTAGTCCAGATTGTCATTTGACATATTGAACAAAAATATCGACTGAATCGTTGAGGAATGATATACTGATTTTATATAGTCCCATTTTTCTGGCCCTCAAATGTGGCAGTACAATTTAATCCAACTTTTTTGGCATAAGTGTGGGTCATTTTTGTCATTATTGCTCCTTTTAAGCAGATAAAAGGTCTGGAAATGACTCCAAGCATGGTATTGGTATTTGCTATGGGGCTATGAAATCACAGTTTGCAGTTAGATGAGATCGTAATGCAAGTGTAAGTTGCCATATATTGCAATACAAAACAAGCCCATCAGAGAAATGGTATAAAAATGCTAGTGAAGAAATAAAACTGGTGAATTCAGCAGCAAGCATTGGACGTCAGTGGATGATAGTGGAAGATGTTTGCAGGAAGTTCTCCATGTTAAAGAAATAATCCTTCAGAACATCCAGTAAAGGAGTCTTCAGAAAGTAGCCATGTAAATATCACAAACAGAGCACTGTAGCTGAGCAAATATAGAGGCTTCCCCATCATTCTTTAAACAGAAAAGATTAAAACGAACCAAAAGACGCAAGTATTAGAAACGTATAAAGGTTAGAACTGATCTGTAAGACACTACATAACCTCTGAAAAAACGATCTTCATGTGTTTGTTTCCGTTGGTGCTGTTATACTTTCAGTCAAATGTAAAGTTGACTGCGTGGCAATTCATAATATAGAGATGCACAATGACACAAAAGATCCTGAGAAACGGACTCATTTTTGAATAGTCAGCCTCTGGTTTTCCTTGTACTTGACTGTTTGGTTCCCAAAACATGAAATAATGAACTTTTTACTGGTGTATTTTTGTGGCAGCTGTTACTATGCAGATATTTATTTTAATCACAAAACATTAAAAAAGCACTCTAAGGTAAAGTTAAACTTTAAGTTAAGCTAACATATATTGAAGCTGAAGTAGTAGAAACTCCTAACTACCACTTGCAGAAGTTTTTTCACCTGAATAAATAAGGTAGCTGTGCTGCATTCAGTAAATGGAAAGCCAGCAAGTAAGAAATATATATACTTTTATTTAATGCCAACCACTAAAACAAGTGCCAGTCTTTCAGTCTTTTGGCAATGAACTGTTGTTTCAATAACAACAACTACTTTTCGTGCCTGTATTTGTAAGCCTGTAATTATCCCGCCTACAGTATTAGTAAGTGAAATTAGCTAAACATATCAAAATTAACAAATTGACAAATTGACAAACATATCATTTGTCAGTTTGTTAATTTTTCATTTAATTTGGCTTCAGCACCAATTATTGAACTTAAACAGCCAACTGTTTCTTCACAGAAAAAAATAGCTGATTTCTGTTGGGTAAAGTTGATGTTGTCAAAACTCTGTTTCTGGATTTCAGGGCGGTATTTGCCACTGTCACAGGGATCTCACATCTAAGTAATCTCATTTCTTTTTTTCCTCATTTCTTTGGATAAGATCCATTCATCCATCTCTTCATTCTCTTCTGCTTATCCTTATCATGGATCCTTATGGATAAGATGAATTAATCAACTCTTCTCCATTTGTCTTTGGGTGCTCCACAAGGCTCTGCCCTGGGCCCACCTCTGTTTATATTATTTATAAATAATCTTCCATCTGCCTGTCCTTTTGCCAATATCTAATGTATATAATAATTATGTGTATAATATAACAAAAGTCATTAATAAACACAGCTTGGGGGTTCAAAATTGTAACTTGGTATGGTAGAAAAAGCTGTTTTTTATTTAAAGATTAGACATTTTTTGAGTTTATGAACAGAGAAACAATGGCACTTCACAGGAGCGACAACAGGAGAGGAGTGCATTTTTCCACTCAAAAAACTAACTTTTAGTGATTCTAAATTGTTTTTTAAAGCTGCACAACAATGGAATTAGTATTTGCTGGGAGCAACCATGCAACTGCACACATATTAACTGCCCTTAAAAGAAAGGGTTAATTAATATTTGGCTGTCAGCAATAAAACTCAGTGGCATATTATTTTGTCAGCATATTTGTGTTCAAGTCATCTGTTCTGTCTTATTGCCACTCTATCATCATATACCTTCATGCTTGTCTATTTTCAGTTTGCTTTTATTGTATTATGTGGATTTATGTATTTTATATACTGTGCTTTTTATGTCTGTGCTTCTGCTTTGCACGTTTTGTTAGTTTACAGCAGCGGAGAAGAACTGGATCTTATTTTGTCCATATATCGTGTGTGTCTTGTATTGGGAGACTCTTGGATGTTTTATAGTTAGCCTCCTATCTAACTACAGTGTATTTACAACATTGTTTAAATTTGATTGTCCATCATTCCATCTATTTTCTTAACCAGTTATTAGGGTACTGGGAATACTGAAACCAGTCCCATTGTCATAGGTTAGATATACAGGGTTTAAACAAACAAATTAATAGATTCCACCCTGCAAAAATAAAATACAATTCATACAATAAATAATATAAACGGTGTTGCAAAGTAAGTACATTTTCTCGAAAGCTGCACTATTTTGTAGGGCTAGTTTTAATGTATGCTACTCGGTTACAGTAAAAATTCCAATTGTCCATAGAAAACAGGTGATCATCGTAATGTAATAAACCACAGAAGGTGATAAATTGATGAGCTAAAACAGTCAAATGCATCATGCATCAGTAAGAATTTAAACATAGAGCAATGTTAAAATCCATGAAGAAATTGCTACCTTTGATCACCTTAGGTGTATTTCTTTTTCCTGCATCTTTAACCTCCTAGGACCTGGCGTCCACATATGTGGACATCACATTTTGGGTTATTTAGACCAAAATAGTTAATTTTGCTCTACAAGCGCCTGATACCCACTTATGAGGACATTATACTGCTACTGTTCTATCAAGATTTTAAACGAATATCCTCATATGTGGCTCTTATTTTTCTTAAAAACAAAAATAAGGTAAAAAATAAATAAATCTGGTAATTCTTTGTTTTTACATTCATCGGGCCCCAATGTGACCAAATATCAAAGAGAAATTAAAAATGCATGTCGTGGAAGAGTCCGGGTCTTAGGAGGTTAAAGCTTTTAAATACAAATTCACATATATGATTTTCTTGATCTGAATAACACAACACCTAAACACTTTTCTGCATTGCTGATCCTTCTACATTTTGTCAGTGACTTACTTAAACATAATTTTTGGTCCTATATCAACAATGTGACATTGCCACGTTTCCTCAAGGACTTAACTACTTCCTCCATCACTGTACACCAGAGCATGTTTAAAGGTTATGGCAGGAAGCTATAGACAAGAAAAATAGTGCTGGCGATCAATATCTGATGAAATTGTTTTATGTGTTTAAATCTTTTGTCAGGACAAGTCTCTGTCACTTCTATGCTTCAGTTAACCCCAATCAGCTGGTGCCAGACTCTTATTGAACAATTTGTCTCTTGGATACTGCAGATAAATAACACACTATCTTTCTGTGTGCATGTGTGGGGGTAACTCTGATGCTGAATCAATGCGACACCTCAGGGATGGCACAGTGGAGGGGGGATGCTGGGTGAGGGAGGGAGGGTCGTATGCCAGGCTCGTTCTTCACACTTTTTTTTTTTTAAGGAGGGGTGTGTGCGAAATAATACCCGCTCATTAGGAGCGCGCTGGCTGCTGGTTAATTCATCCTGGACTGTCATGGGCTTGTGTACGACCCCCGGGTAACACATAAATCACACGCAGAACCAACCGGTCGACCGGCAAGCTTCATGCCCCTAACGCCGCTGATTTATCAACCAAATTACTGCGAGTCCTGCTCGGCCTCAACACTTTGCCGAGGAAATCACCGACTAACCCCTGAGCGAACCGATTTATTGAAAAGCTGTCCCCCTCCACTTTCATCTCCCCGCCCTGCCCCGCTTTCTGTGTCACTCCACTCATCTCTCACTGACTTAATTAAAATCTATCCCGTTGGCTCGCTGGCATTTATTACAACCACTGGGCTAATGAAACAAAGAATACGACAAAACCAAAGCTGCTCTGTGCCCATAAACGTTCATTACATCGCAACAAACACCCAGTCCTCCCTGCACCCACTGGCACCTGAAACAAGGTGGGCTTGTTGGGAGTCTTTGCGTCTCACTCAGCATCCAGATGCTCCAAAGAGGGACGCGCAGAAACTATGGAGCGAAATTCAGCCCTTATATTTATTGACACTGGCTTTGAGTCATATTTGTTTGATGTTGCTTATGTTCATTTCAGCATTTCACCTGTTTAGCTTACCTTTTAAAAAGTAAATGATTCTAAATTTGTAGGCGATTTCTTCTGGCATCCACAAAGGCTTGCGCCACTTAAAGACAGTACAGGCCATGCTTTATAAAGCTTAGAGACACAGTTAATGAAGTGTGCCATCTCAGCCACACTGTAGAGGCAGACGTTAAGGTTAAAGCCTCCTGGTTAACTGTTTGAAAACTTTAGAGAATTAAAACATTTAGGTCTGTTTAGGATTTAGAGGGGCGTGAAAGGAAACTCTGATCAAAAAGCAGCCTTCTGTTAAGAAATATAGAAAAGAAAAAGTTCATATTTAACCAGAGAAACACATATTTGGCCACTGAAGAGATTCGACATGTTTTTAAGCTGTTTTTATTTGGTTGTAAATTATAATTGGGTTATATCTAAATGATAAAACCAATGTTAACTGTGTTTTCTGTTTGCCCACAGACAGCATAATGTCTGCTGTTCATAAGTATTCAGTAGAACAATAAAATAAACATAATGATTAACCCAACTAAGATCTCCTTTAATATAAAGGATGGATAATTTATTTGAGAAAGGATTGGTGATTATATTTTTAAAAATTAGTGATTCAAAAATGATAAGTGATGTTGATTATGCTAATTTTTTGATTTTGGATTTTTTTCCCCAAATCTGCCACAGGGGTTACGTCATGATTGAATAGGAAAGTTGATCTTAAACCTGAAAACAGAACTCAAGCCTAGAAATCTCTAACTTTGGTCTACTCTCCATCACATCTCAGTTTCTTTCTTTGTTAATAGTGCATATTCACACAGCAAACTTTCTGTTATAAAGTGCTTAACTTGAGGATGACACGTGGAAAAACCGTAAACCACCACAGTATAAGTGTATAAAGACAAAACAAAGCAGTCTGGAATAACCCAAACCTTTGACAACATGAAACAGACCTTGAGGCCTATGACTTTTTTTTTTCTTCATCATACATCTTCTACATTAAAGACTAAGAACTTGCTTGTTTACTGATATAAACTAGCTTCCTGTTAGACGGGATTCAAACCTATATTGGGCACCACACCAGGTTATAGTTGGTCACAGATGTTGGCTGTAGGCCCATTTAGAGCGGATCAAAGATGCCCGAAAGCTAATGACAAAAGCTGCTAATATAGTCCGTTCTGGAGCATGGGGAGGTGATGGAGAGACAGAGAAGGGATAGGTGGAGAGGGGAGGGGAGTGTAATAGGTTCTTGAAATTATGCACATAATTAATTGCGCAAATTTGTTTCTATTAAATAAAAATAACAAGAATTGAAGAACTCAATTAGTGTTAATTAATCCTGCTCGTAAATTGAACAAGAAAAAAACGCGTGGATTGGAAGCCCCTCTCTTCTTCTCTCGCAATATTTCTGTGATTCTTTCTGACCTGAGGGTTTTTCTTCACTGGTGGAGGTTATGCAGCCATCGGACTCTCCTCTTTCCTCTCCTTTCCTGGGTGCGCGCGCGTGTGTGTGTTTTCTTGCCTCTTGAGAATTGGAAATGGGGGATGGAGACGGGGAATGTGGAAGGTGCTAAATTAGCTGGCTGATCCGCGCTCATTGCCGCATACACATCCCCCTATTACTGCGCCCCAGCGCCGCTTAATATTCCGGGCATGGCGGGCGCGTCTAGATAGCAGATTTATCAAATGGGAAAATGAATGTATGATGATCAGTTAAATTGAAAATCAGCGCCGGGGTGACAGGCCGCGCTGACACCTCGGTAATTAGAAAGAAAAATGATGGCGTCCGAATGCATAATAGAGCAAAAACAATTTACGCTATCCCCCCACGCCGTAATGATCGCGCGTTCAAATTGAAAATTTCTCCCAGTTGAAATTGAATTCATAAAGTGTGATGCATGAGCGGCACGGACACAGCGGGAGGCCCTGCCCGGTCCAGGCTCGGCTTGATCGATTGGTCGTTTGTGTCGGTGCCACCAAAACATCTCTCTCCCTCTCCCTGGCTTTCTCTCTTTTCCTCTCTCCCCGTGCTTCACCCCACACACAGATAGATAGATAGATAGATAGATAGATAGATAGATAGATAGATAGATAGATAGATAGATAGATAGATAGATAGATAGATAGGGGACTTTGCAAACTTTTTACAAAAAGTGGGAAATCACGCAAAAATCGACTAATACATGGGAGCTGAATGGAGGTCCATGTCTGATTTCCGCTGTGCCTTGTTACAATGTTACGTCTGCAAATAAAGATTAAGATCATCACTTACAAAATGTATTAAGGCCAGGCACTTCGAGACGCTTTGGTTCGTTTATTTGTGGCTCTCAAAGCTGCTCGTGAGGAGGCACGTGTGTTGGCCTGGGTTATTGTGGACGCCTGTTTTCTAACCATAGGTTTATAGGTTTAATCTATTTTTTCAGTTTATTCCTTTAATTATTTGGAGAGAAGGGAGGGGTCCAATTTTATAGTCTACCAAAGACTCATTTGTGGTTCGTTATGTCTTGCAGCACAGTTTCCACACACACACAAGGCCCTGCTGAAGGGAGATCAGACCTATATTTTCTAATTAATCGCTCTCTCGAAACTAACCGATTATAATAAAGCGGTTTCACCCGCCAAATAAAAAAAAGAAAAGAAAAAGAGAGAGAGAGAGAGAGAGAGAGAGAGAGAGAGAGAGAGAGAAAGTATAAAAGTCGGAATTTCACACAGCGCACGCGGAATGAACAATTTAATGTGATTGTTTCGGTCGAAGGGGACGTTTCCCGAGGCCTTATGGGAAAATAATGTCCTTATGAATTAAATAATAGGGTTATTACTTTCATTGATTTTAGCTGTCTGGGAATTTAGTGTTCGGCTTCGGTCTTAACCCATCCTCCTCCTCCTGCTGTTTCTTCCACTCTCGCTCCCCTCCTCGTCCTCTTGTCTAATTATTTTCCTGTAAAGCCCCCCCTCCCCACCATCACCACCAGCTTCCTGCCGCGCAAATAGCAGAGTCACCGAGCGAAAATTATGTAAATATTATTAAAGGGACTCAGGCACGGAAATTCATTTTAGGTCGGCGCAGCAAAGTAAAGCTCCGTCCCTCGGATCCACCTCAATTTATTTGCAAATAAAGGCGAGGTGACCGGGAGGGATCAGGGATATTTAGCCGGGCTGTCAACACGGCTCCTCTGCGCACTGCGCTCCGGAATTGATGGTTTTAATAATTGGGATTTCAGTTTCCAGGGAATTGGTGGCGTTTACACTTCATAAGCTAAACACACTCTTTTCTAAACGGGGCGCACGCCCAATGAGCGCGAGCGGGCACACACCTGGCACATTTTTACGGAGGGGTGGCGGTGGTGGGGTCTTCTAAATATCTTTAATACGCCCATTCTTCACTTTCCTTCACTTTTTCTTTCTGCTCAGACAACAATTGGTCAAAAAAAATTATTAATGCAAGCCCCGCACATCACTCGCCTCCCCTCTCTCTCCTCTCTCTCCCCTCTCCTATATCTTTATCTGTCTCCCCTCCAGGGACTCGCGGTCCTATTAGAACAAATGACGAGGGGCCCGGGCGCTTTTGTAAAAAGGAGCAGGCAGGCGGGCGCGCGCCTGTCCTATTATGTGCGACACATGATCAATAGGGCGATAACGCTGCAACATCAATATAAGCGACAGAACAATGAGGGATATCATCGAACATCTATCTTAATATAGCCGACTACAAGGGCCGTCTGACAACCGCGGCAGCTCATGAAAATTCCGCCCCACGAATCTACCACCATCTCCTCCTCCTCCTCCTCGCGCTCAATAGACTATGCGCTCTCATGCACACACGGGCACACGCACGCACACATTCGCGGTGCAGCTGGCGCGGCTATTATTTTCCCATTTCAATTTGACACCCCTGCCTTTCATGCTAATTCTATTATTGTAGGAAGTTTATGTGATTCCGTATCACTAGAAATCGGTAATGTCTAATAACCCTTTGGGCTGAAAGGAGGGGGCGGCGGCGGCGGTGGTGGCGGTGGGGGAAACTGCCTCGAGACCCGCGGCAGCCAGTGGGAAAATAATTACTTTCATATCAAAACTCAGCAGGAGGCGCAGGGTCCTATAGCCCGCGGCCACTAACCTCATTCCAGCTCGGCCTTTCAAATGAATAAATTTGTTAAAGCAATAAATACAAACAGCCAGACGGACTTGAGCCCCAGCTCCGGCTCACTACTCAGAGGGGGGAAAAAAGGGGGGATTTATCTGCTGTAACACGACAAAACTCCAGCCGCCATGATCCGAGGTTCTGCCACACAGCAGCACTCCCCTACACCCGAATCTCACCTTCTTCCCCTCCCCTGCTCCTCCCTTTTCAATATGGCCCTGGAAAGACAGTGATTCAATTTAAACAATAACTTTATTTATCAAAATGTTTACATATAAATATCATTTTCTCGTTTTTTGTTGTTTTTTTTTACAATATCTGAGGATTTTTGTTGTGTGTAAGATGTTTATTGTAGCCTAGTTTTTGTTACAAGTTGTTCACCAAAAAAAGGGAAGAAAACAAAAGAATAAAAGGAGAGAAAAAGAAAGAAAGAACCTGCTTCTAAAGGTGTTTGAGGCCTGAAGCCCAAATATAAGGACAGCCACAGCTTTGATGGGGGGCCATCTGGATTGATCACACCTTCTGATTCAAAAATAGATGAGGATTAAGTCTCCTGATTCCTGATATGTTTTAGAGCGTCTCAGCAGAGCTTTGGGAATGTTTGAATAGTCTGAGCGGTGTTCCTGGTCCTTTGTTTATGTTTGCTCCTTGAAAGTGTTAGTCCATATCGACATCCTCTCCATCTGTTCCGGGTGTTTCTTGACAGTCTGTGTTTGCCTTGAGACACTCGGAGAGGTCTGGAGACGCTTGCTCCTCTCTTGCACCCTTCTCTTTTGCGCACAGCTCAGCAGATTGGCAGCCATTGGTCGCCGCCTCCAATTGAACTCTGGGACTCCTCTCCTCGCCGCTGTCGCTGGACTGCGTGGAGCTCAGCCTGACCCGAGCTGTCTGAGTTGAACTGCTTGGTGGAGAAGAAACGGAGAATCTTCCATCCCCGCAGTCACCACCACAGTCCTCCACGTCGGCTCCATCCGCTCTGCTGCTAACGTGATTGTGGTGATGCTGCGTGTTGTGCTGTATATGATCCGAGTTCAGCGGCTTGGTGATGCTGCCAAAGCTGCAGAGGTCAGAGGGAGCGGGGCTCCCTTCACTTGGCACACACCTCTGTCCCAGGCTAAGCCTGTTAATGCTGTCCTGACATGGTGTGGCCTTCAGGGCCGCTTGGGGCACTAGAAAACCCAAAGGCTGATGGGTAACTGGGTAAAGCAAGAAGTGACCTTTTCCCACCAGTGTCCTCTGATTAGGCAGCGAGGGGAAGTCCAGCTGAGATTTCCGTCGAGGCATGGTGTCAGAGAGGAGGCTCTCCACGCTGAAAGGGTTTCGTTTCTGCAGGGCGGAGGACCTCGGGCCTCCAGGGCTGGAGCTGTGCGTGCTGCCTGGTGAAACCTGCTCCGAGTCTGCTGTGGTTCTTTGGTTTTGGTGGTTTTGTAGTTGGCTGAAGTCGTGCCGCGTTTGGTCACAGCTGGATTCAGTTTGGTGTCCTCCCGTACTCTTCGATGCTGGCAGTTCTATGTGAAGAGTAAGGTTAGAAGACTGCTGCTCGCTGTCAGTGAACTGGGAGACCCCGCTGTCGCTCTCCGAACCGCCGGGTGTGTGAAAGCTGTCACCTGCGAGGAGTTTATTCTGGGACTTGAGCAGCTTCCTCTCCTGTTTTCTCTTCTTCTTCTCCTCCCGCTCGCGGTCCCTTCGTGCTATCTCCTCCGGGTCCATGGGCTCGCCGCTGCAGGTGGTCGGGTGGGAGTTGTGAGCAGGTCGACCCGGCCCTTTCTTTGTGTTCTCCTTTTTTCTCCATTTAGCGCGTCGGTTTTGGAACCAAACCTATGCACATGTACACACAAATATACACATGAAAATACATGCACAGGTGGAACACTAGCACACAAGGTGAATTTTGCAGGAGAATGGTCTTTTTTTCACAACAACATATAACAAAAAGGACTTTTAAGCAAATGTCATTTTATACATCCTGTTGCTTTGGTGAATTTTGACAGAATTAAACTGAATTTTGTTTTAATAGTTTATCAAATATTAAAGTTTTTTTTAGGCGAATCTGAAAAAAATGCTGAGAGGATTTGCTCCTTTTCCTTTATAATTTTTTTTACCTGCTGTTGTTACAGAAATACTCATCCAAGACTCAATTTGCATTTTTATCAATTTGCTAACATATTACAGCCTATCAGAAAATAAATACAATCCACGTATCTGTTAAATAACCATGTAAATAGTGAATTACAGAATATCTTAAATTAACATGGATACCTCTAATCAAAAATATCTTCTGAATTCAGAAAGATTCCCTTTCTAACAAGCATCGGAGGAAAAAAAAAGAATAAACTCTGTATTAATTTTTAAGGATTCATATTTTTCTTCTTTTTTTAATTATCCCAGCCATAAAAACCATTACATGACTTCACTGAGTGGGGCTGCATTAGACAAAAGGTTTTTTAAATAGAGTGTCTGACAGCCTTATGGCAACAGCAGACCTCTCGTCTGCCAGGATAAACTGATAAAGCAGTATCTGACCAGAAGGTAAGCACAAAAAACCAAAAACTGCCTGTAAATCCACCCAAATCCCACAAAGCCTCGAAACAAGTGAAATCACTGCTTTCGTTCTCCGTGTTTCTTTGTTTACTGCAGCTTTACACATGTGCGCAGCACATTAGGTTAATAGGTCACAGCGGTGGAACCTGCAGATGCGCAGATGTGCAGGTGTTAATTACGAACGAGCGTGTGTGATGAGCACCTCCGTCGATTACATTTGACTGCACACTGGCTTAAATCGGCCATATCCCGTCCGCTTCTGTGGGTCGGAGGGACTGTGGCACTTGCACGGCAATCCCTGGCTCTCCTCCCTCCGCAGCGAGCCAAGAAAGGGAGCCTCCCCCGCCCAGGAGCGCTCCACGCCCGGCCTCTGGGCGCGCTCGTGCCCGCGTGTTCGGCACTGATAAGGTCTGGAGTGGTAAAAAGATCCGAGAATATTGCATAATAAGGAGGCGAGACCAGCATCGCGCGCGACAAAGGCGCTTCTTATGAATTGTTAATGTTGGCTATATCTTTCCCCCGCAAACCTGCTGATAAAGGAGCGTTAAGAAGCTTGAGGGAACAATAATCTGCGGTTTAGGAGCGAAATCCCCAAAACAACATCAACGGAGAGCTGTGCTTCGTTGCCGCTTTCACTCATACAGCCATGTGAGAGCTATACATGGCAAATATACATGAACAGCCTCTACGGTAAATTATACAGAATATTATTTTAAAACGAACACAGCGAATTAATTACAAGCAACAAACTAGATCACGTATTAAGTTATTATTATTGTTGTTGCTGTTATTATAATTAAGTCAAATTAAACCACCAATTTAACAAGTGATGATCCAGATCCTCAAAAAATAAATATTTACCTTAAAGTATTTTTATATTATATTAATGTTGTTAATAAGGTTTTATTATTGTTATTATTATTATTATTATTATTATTATTATTATTATTATTATTATTATTATCAGATATACTGTAAAATTAATCGTTTTATTAATAGCTCACCAGTATTCATTATTGTTGCACTTAATACTACTACTACTACTACTACTACTAATAGCCTAAAAGTTTTAATAAAAATGCAATAACTCAGCTTTTAAATATATATAGTTAAACTAAAATCTAATAACTGTAAATTGTTTACAAACAGACAGCAGACTCTTTGTATAATAATAATAATAATAATAATAATAATAATAATAATAATAATAATAATAATAATAACTTGGGTGTTAAAACAAAAAATGAAAGGTGAAGGAAGAATTCTATTAACTATATCCCCCCTTGGTTTGCTCAGTAAATAGCCATGTTTTTTATTAACCCATAAATCAATAGGTTGCCTACATGCATAATTCAAAGGAGACTCTTTATTGACGCTTTGATAACTGGCAAACAGCTACCTGAATATTGGCCAGGCTAAGCCTCCACGGACCATGACAAAACTATATTGTTGTAGAGAAAATTCAGAGAAGCAGCAAAATAAATCTGGGGTCTGGTGTTGGGCTACGTCCATCTCGAGGGGAGGAAAAAGAAATAAAAATGCTCCTGAGTGTGCCCAAATCTTGTGTCTAATTTGCTGTGTGCCTTTACCTGAACCCGTGACTCCACGAGGTCAAGCCTGAGCGCGAGCGCCTCCCGCATGAACACATCCGGATAGTGACTCTCGTTGAAAGCCTTCTCGAGCTCCTCCAGCTGCCACCCGGTGAAATTCGTCCTCGTGCGCCTCCGTTTACAACCAGGACTGTCCTTATCCGGGTCCCCAGAATCTGAAGACGTGTAAGTATGTGTGTGTATGTGTGTGTTTGCGTGTGTAGAAGTGTGTGTATGTGAGCGCACGTGTGAGTGAGGGAGAGAGAGAGAGACGTTCATGCTACGAGGTTCAAGTTAGCTTGTACCAGTTTGTTGTAAAACTGACAACTATCACTTTTCTTTTTGCTGTTCGACATAAACCACGTCCCGATAAATAAACAAATAATTAATGCATGACTTTATTTGATATAAGAGACAATTTTGTGTTCATTAGGCCTTTAACGTTTAATTTTGGCCAAATGAATTAGCACCCTGCAATGACAAGTTTTTATCTTAGCCTCTTCTGTAGCCTTTACCGCAAAATTACTAAAACTCTGTTTGTCTTCTTCTTCTTCTTCTTCTTCTTCTTTTTTTTTTTTTTTTTTTAAAAAAACCAACCTAGGTTAAAAACTTTTAAAGACTATGTTTGTTCTGTAGGCTGATTTTCCTGTAAAACCTGGTCCCCAGAATCATAAAAAGTGGCATATTTCCACTAAAAATGTTTCAATGTAGCGAGAAAAGCCGAGGAAATTTTGATTTACCCAACTTCCTAGTACAGTACACTGTTTTCATGCATCTCTGTGTGCCTCATAAGGCATTAAAAAAATAATTAAAAAAACAAAAAACAATAGCCCAGCCTACCTGAGAGTTTGAACTGCTGACTGTCGGAGGAGAGCAGCGAGTTAGAGCTGACCACCGAGGCCGAGCAGGAGCCGTTAAGTAATCCGTCTATAGAGAAGGGCACGGCGGCTGCGGACTGCAGCTGGTGTCCGCTAGCCAGCTCGTAGACGTGCTGGTGATGGTGGTGGTGGTGGTGATGGGGGCCGAGCGCGTACGGGAAACCCACCAACCCGCCCAAGGAGCCTCCGAACTGGGCGTGAGGATGCTCGAGTACACGGCTGTCCATGCTCGCCCGGGCTGCGGCGGGGCCGATGTGAAGATGCAGAGGGAGGCAGTGTGGCTGAACATGCAGTCAAAACAAAAAGTCGGGCAGAGGAGGAAGAAGCGGCGAAGAGGAACCGGAGGAGGAGATACGAAGGCTGAGGTGGGGAGGGGGGGAGAGAAGGGATTCCAGGCAGACAGCCGTCTCCCACGGCCACGGTGCGGTCTGTAGTGAAACGGCGGAGACCAGGCTAGGGGAGGTATTTCACGTTTACGGTCCAGCCGATATGTCAACCCTGCTCCCTCTCTCCGCGAGCCAGCTCATTAGGACTCCTCCATCTGCTCGCGGGACCAATAAGAAACGTTAATCGCCACGTGACGTCAGAGACGCGGTTAATGGAGTAGGCTAAAGGAAGCAAAGCAAAAAGGGAGGAGAAAGAGAGAGACAGCGAGAGAGAGCGAGCTTTCCCCCCTTTCAGATCGATCGCTAATTACACCTGGCACGGTCCTTTAATTCAGCCCTGTCAAAACAATGAGGACGAGGCTAAGCTGCCGTGTGGAAATAGCTAAGTGATTGAAAGACCAACTCCATGAAATCCCCAGGAATAAACCCTGCATTTTTTTCTAGAAATAAACATTTTTTGTTAATTTTAACTTTTAACGCAATAACCATGCTCCCTCTTTCCCTTCACTCTCACTTCAATTGCGCGATCGTGCATGTGTGCGCGCTCCCGTATGGTGTGTAAGTGTCTTTTACGGGGCATTCGGGTGCAGATTGATCCAATAACAGCGCCTTTATTATCAGCCTCCCCGCCTTTTCCTGAGCTGTCACATTGCATTTTAAAGTACAAGCCTCTCTCCATCTCTGTAACCCCCCCCCCCACACACACACACACACACACCACACACATACACACATCACCGAGCCCTCCATGACCGAGGTGTTGGTCGACTATTCATTATTTCGATTTTTTACCTCACAGCTTACACTCGTGTTTAGCTGTAAAGTGGATTGTAGACTACACGACGTGATGTTTCCAAGAATCCAATACAGTAAGTAGTCTCCGTTCAGCCATAACTGAGCGTGCTACTGCAGGATAAAATACTTTTCTGAGTTAGGCCATGAAGCTTTATTAGCTTTTCTGGAGCTTTTTCTTTCTTTCTTTCTTTTTTAAATGATATCACATGACATTCATCTGATGATAGGTGTTTGTCCAGCAGTGAGATTTAGTCTACAGATGTTCACATATCAATAATTCCTGTTGTCTTCAAAGCTAATTTTTAAAGTTTGCTTGTCATTCTTGAAATGGCGACTAGTGAAATTGTACCTCACCATCTAGTTGGTCTGGAGCTTCCTACCATATCACATGGAATTAAGTAAACTTCAACTCTTGGATAATGTGAGATGATCAAAACCCATAAAATTTCAGTGAATTTTGAGAGAAGGGATCCCAGGCTGTCTGCCTAGGTTGTTTTTTCTTTTCAGAAATGAACTTCTTATGGCTATTGTTGAAAAATAAACAGAGTATAGAACTTTAAATGCAAAAGGTATTCCAGCATTTTGTTCTCTAAAGGAAAAGTAATACTTACACCAATATAAAAAAAGTAGACCTCTGTGATGTGAGTTAAAGTTACACTGTAGTTTTTTTAAAGTTAAACTTTATTACATTGTATGAAAGAGTATCTACTGAAGATCTGCCCTGTCTTCCTCCAGTCATCATCAAACATTGATGGCAAATAGCTGCCCCTCCCTGAGCTTTAAGCCTGTTAAAAGGGAGTTTTCCTTCCCACTGTCGCCAGATGCTTGCTCATAGGGGGTTTGCTCTGGTTTTCTCTGTATTACTGTAGGGTCTATACTTTTCAATTTAAAGCACCTTGAGATAACTGTTATAATTTGGTGCCATATAAATAAAATGTAATTTCATAAACTGTTTTAATGATGCTCAAATATGGAAAAGTTCTACATTTTTAAATTCTACTCAGTAAGTATAACTGGAACAGTCACAGAGCTGTAAATAGTCAGTGTTTGCTTTCCATCAAGTAAAAGCAAAAAGAGGACTGTTTAACTCCATTTACATTTGCTGTAATTTTTCAACGACTGACAAATATGTTGATTTATTCCACATTTTCATGGTGATTTGAACAGCACCTGTAAAAACAGATGCCCTCTGTACTTACCACAAAGGTTCTCAACATAAAACAACCTAAAATTGTATTTAACTCTAGGTCAGGTAACGTAAGATTTCATATATTATTTTACAGTCTGGCTTATTCTAAGTCCTGAGCTGTGTGTGCTTTCATACTTCATGTCTTATATATTCCTAATTTGAGAACAGGCTTACTAATTATATCAACAATGTTCATATGGATAGACGTCATGTGTCTATGTTTGAAGGAAATAAACTACATTGTAGACACAAAGCCTCTGGCATAGTGGCTAACATACAGCAATAGAAAAACATAAACATAGTAGGTTTAGTTGGCCCTGACTGTTAATTCAGCCATTATATTTGGTCAACTAAACATTAAAAAAACATGAAACAACCAGTACTCTGTGTAGCTTCTTCGTCAGAACAGACATCAGAATTTTTCTGACTCTAATAAAAAATGCTGTTTGTAATAAAGAGGGAGGAAAAGAGTAAGCAAGGTTTTCATGCTGATGGGTCCAAATGTTCAGATCATCGCCCTGACAGATGTTTTTTTTCACAGACAGGTGGACAGACATTTCTGAACTCTCAGGAAGATTTTTTTTAAAAAAACATTTACTTAGAAATCTTGTAATCTGGTAGGAAATAGAAAATCCTGCTGCTCTTCCATTTAGTGTGTGCGCTCATGTTAAGAAAAATGCTGTCGAAAAGAACATTTAAAGTATTGTTTTTTAGTTTTGACAGATACAGCGAACAATTTTAATATCAAAGCATGACATTTCACTTTATTTGTTTAAAGGGTTACTGACTTGAACAATCCTAATTTTCAATCCTTGTTGAATCAGCCCATCATATTGCTTGACACACAATAACCCACAACCCATCTTCTTTATTTATTTATTATTTACATAACTTCCCAGCCCAGCAGCAACCCCAAAATGGAAAGTGGAAAAAAACATAAAACGATTGATAGCCCTCCTTTGAAACTGCTTGGGACAAGGCAGCCAGTTTCAAAATACTTGGCAGGTGACTGGCTGAATCCATCTGTCTATTATCATGGCTAATGAGCACAACCAAATAATCTATTTAGTGAAAGTTTGTAATAGACACACCCGGCCACAACACCCTAAAAGAAATGGAACCAAGCAAAAAAGACAGCATTAAACTAAAGTGTTGTTAGGGACATAAATTGTTGGACAAAGAGACATTGTTTTTCTCCCTCTGTACACCACCACAGTCAATTTTAGCTCAAACAATCAATATGTGATTGAAGTGCAGACCGTAATTTAAGTTTAACAACATTTTGCCATTAATTGGTTCAGAACTACAGCCATTTGTGCACACAGTCCATCAATTTCCGATGCTCAAAAGTAATTGGACAAACTAAGATAATTTTAAATGTAAGGATTATTTTTAATATTTGCATGACAATCCTTTGCAGTCAATGACTGCCTGAAGTTTGGAACCAACAATCATCACCAAATGCTGTGAGGTGCTCGACCTTTACTGCAGCCACTTTCAGTTGCTGCCCACTTGTGGGTCTCTCTGCCTTCAATTTTGTATTAAAAAAATTCAAAACATGATATATTGGGTTGTGGCTAACTTGGCTGTTGAGAGACTGTTCGGTTATTTTTCCAGTATGCTGTTGGTCATTATGCATTTTTACTGTAAAGCACTGTCCAATCAGTTTTGCTGCTTTTAGCTGAATCTGAGCAGATGTATAGCCCTGTATACATCACAGTTCATCCTGCTACTTCTGTCAGCAGTCACATCATCAATAAACACTAGTGACCTGCTTATACTGGCAGCCATACATGACCATACCATAACATCGCCTCCACCATGTGTGACAGATAATGTGTCCCATCTGGCCTTCGTGTTCTTGAGTAAAATGGGCAGTTTGTACCTTGTTGTAAACTGTATTTTCATTTATTAAGGCATCCCTTTACTGTAAACCTTGACAGTGACACGCTCACCCCCTCCTTGACTTGGTTAGATTGTGTTTGTTTTTTGTTGTTTTTGTTAACCATGGAAATAATTCTGTGATCATGCACTCTGTGATCTTTTGTTGCTGAGCTGGCCAGTGCATTAATCTAACAATGGACCAGATTGTTGATTTGACCAACCCTAAAGTTCTTGCTGTCCCTCTGGCAGGTTTATTTTGTTTTTGGTTTTTTTTTCAGCCTAACCCTCATTTGCACTGGCATCTATTTGGACCTTTAAAATTCTAGTGAAAAGATTCAAAATGCAAATGCAACACTTATCAGTCAACTGTCCAGTTGAGCTCATTTCGAGCCCCTGGAAATGGGAAACTATGTACAAAAATGGCTGTAATACCTAAACAAATTAAAATCTCCTGTGGTAAAGAGACAAAGCTAACCAAAACATATCTTTGTCCAGTAAATGATAGAGTTAACTGTAAATGCCTGAAATGAGAATGTGCTGTTATGTAACACAATTCTAATGATATGTGTTTTATCAGTGGCATATTGGAAAATTGATAAGGCCAATTTAAACGTCCATACATTATTAAGCTAGATTTTACATCTATTGTCTTCTTTTTTGTATTTTCATTGTACCTTCTCTTTTTTTGTTTTGGAAACTGGTGACTCTTTACTTTTTGGTCAAAACCACAACAAGAATAAGCGCATAACTTGAAGTGTGGTACAAAGAATTATGAGGCCATTTAGCAAGAATCCAGCATCCCTGTGATGCAAGTGATCAAAATAGGAAGTATGCACATGTTTTGAGAACAGACTCTTGTCAGACTTCAGGATCATGTTTGTGGTTTCATGCTAACATGCTTAAATGTTTAGCATAGCAAACGTTGCTCCATGCTGGATCATCTTCATTTGGCGTATTAGTAGTACAAACTAAACCTTGGGATGTGGGGAATGGCATTCATTTTGTTGAAATTAGATTAAAAACATAATATGTATGCAGCAAAAATAATAGAAATATGACTGATGGAGAGAACAGTAAGTAAGATGTTCAAAGATGCTAAAATTGACCTGTGGGATGACATGAATTTCATGGTAATCCACCCATTAATTTTGAAGATGTTTTAAATCATCACAGCTCTAAGCAGGAAAAAAATGTATACATATAAATATATATCACATTGCAGATATATATATATATATATATATATATATATATATATATATATATATATATATATATAGATAGATAGATAGATAGATAGATAGATAGATAGATAGATAGATAGATAGATAGATAGATAGATATGTTAGTACGTATTCTGCTTAGCTTTCCAAACTGAAATAGATCTCCAGCACCCTTAAATTGACAAAGTGAGGCTCAATCGTTTTTACACCCAACTTGCATCTTTTTTCTATTTATTTACTGGAAGCAAGATATAGCCTTTTCCAGTGACCAGCAACACCATTTCAATAGCAACCAAACAGACTGAAGCAGTCTCTGGTGTCTCAGGTTAAGAAAAAAAGAGGCAAGATGACTGCAATTAAAATTTCAAGTTATCCCATCAAGTTAAGGGTCTAGCCAAATGCGAGGGGAAATGGTGCTCAAATTGATGTGTGCGTTGGAAAATGGGAAATGAAAGGTGTTGAAATTTACAATCATAGCACAGGCCAGGAGCAACTGGGTGTCCAGGTGGACATCCACGAGGAAGTGATGGAGGGAGAGGGAGAGAGAGAGCAAGATTATACATATAAATTGTAAACGGTGTCGCAGGGGCCAAATCTTGCCCACGGCGGTGACTGCTTCATTTTGTGTTAAATTTCTTGACAGAAAGCCACCCGCGTGCTGGTGAATACTGAATGGTAATCAGAGCTGGTTGAATAAGTGGCTCCCCCTCCCGCTTCCATTACTGTGAATTAATTCGACTTTATTTATCCAATTTCTGGAGCTGACAGAATGTTAATTTGAGTTGAGATTTCTCTCTGCTGTTCTGCCTGTGACCCGTAGCCCTGGGATTGGCGTGTTGTAATAACCTGAATCTTTCACCAGAAGCTCCGATAATTGTTACCTTATTAGCATGTAAATTGTTTAATTAATATTATTATGAAGAACCATATAATCCCTCCGTTACTTGACCCCGAGTCCACACACGAGCAGGCTTTCTGCATTTCAATGTCTAGGTTTTAAATGGACTCTTTAATGTTGGCTGGTCGTCGGGCTCTTATAAACCCCTCTTTCCTCAATCTTAGTGCAACTTTGAACAGCTTGAGAGGCCCTTTTCATGTCCCTCACTTCTCTATCTCTTGCTTTTGCTCTATTTCCTTTTTATTTCTGTGCTGTTCTTTCTGATATGTATTTATTTTCCTGCTGCCATTTTTGAACATCAAAATCCAATGCCTTCTTGTCATTTGCTTATAAAAGGTTTTTTTTTTCTGAAAGCTCCCCCTCCCCATCCAAACCCTCCCCTGTTCTTTCCCAGTGGCTGTGTGAGCCAAACACATGCAGTGCTCGATGAAAAGCAGCCCTTGACATGAGGTCCTCAGAGACTGCAGCATTTAAATTCCCTTTTCTTCCCTCCTCCTCCTCTTTTTGCTGGGCACGAGTGACATTGTCAGATGCTAGCTTTAATTAACTTGATAATAAGATGGGCAACTCACATGCAGGCCAGGGTTCGGCTTGCCTTGCCTCTAGCCCTCCTCCCTTCTCTCATCTCTCTTTGCAGGCCACGCCACTAAATCCACACTTACGCAAGGAAAAGCCTATGAAAAAAGTGACAAAAATATTTCTGATTTGATATCAAAATACACTTCAGCCTCGGGACTGTTAGAGGGAATTCCCCCTCCTGAAATCAGATGTTTTCTGGATAAACTACAATTAAAGCCACGGCCACGTTACTACTGTCCAACCATCATAACATACAATATCAAGCTGAGTATATTTATTATGGTACAAGGTATCAGCATTATCAACTTAAGACAAAAATATATTTGCCCTAAAATCCTCAAACAAATGACATTTAATGACATAAAATGAAATCAGTTTTGTGGAAAAAGTACCTCGGGGATGGTTATTTGGTGTAAAAATGTACCAAATCTACCAAACAAATGTGGCACTACCTCTTGTGGTAACCCCCTTAAAACTAAGGTTTTTAAAAGCTGCTTTTTAAAGAACCTCATGTTTGAGTAAAAATTCTGTGAATTCTCAAGTCTGTTGATAGTAATTGCTAAAAATGAAACTTACAAATAAATAAATAAATCCTAAAACTGAGGTACATGTACATCTATAAATTTGCCAGTGAACATAAGGATAATTAAAAGGCCTGGCGGAAAAGCACATCCTGAACACAACAATTGATTTAAGGTATTTGGAGACAGTGTAGGTACGTTTGGTGTCGACCACACCAGACCCTTTCAGGATAGCATGAAGCCACATGACAAGTGGAGCCAAAAAAGGACCTTTTAGTATAGTATATAGTATATAATGATCCTAAACAAACTAGGAAATCCATTTTTATGGACAACACATGCAATAAAAGTCTGAAACATGTGCAACCAATTTTAATTAGGTTTTAAGTCTGTGTTAATGATAAACAAATGCAACAGGATATAACTCCCGACGTTTTCTTAAATGAATTAGGCCAGATGTTTACGGCCAGATGTTTATGTTCCTTGTTTATGTTCCTCATGTTAAGTATATTGACTTTATCAGTTTCCATGGGGTGCACTTATTTATTTATAGTACTTTATGCTGGATGCATTGTACTGTTTGGAATCTTGCTTGTTGGTAAATAATGAAACAAACCTACTATTCAGTGTTCCTGCTGTGGTAAAATGTGCGATACATATCAAAACATAGAGTGATTACTTCAATCAAGTATAGCTTATTGTTTCCAAATATCACCTTAAAACTGATTGGTAGCTTAGGCCTTCAAAAACATAAAATCTATAAATGGATCTTGGATTTTGCTCGAGATAAAATGACCTCAGTTGCCGTTACTTTGGAAAACGCTGCAGATATTCCAAAATTCACTCAAAAATATCATAGTTTTACAAGTGAGGTTTGGAGAGTAAGCAGAGGTTCACTTTTTATTTATATGTCTGTTTGTACTTGGCTGCTGCAGTTTAGGAACAGCAAGCATCGCTGTTTTGATTCCATCTCTAAAGGAGGAAAACTTTGTTTATATGTCTGCATATGTAATCTGATCCACTACACATTTGGCTGGTGCATAGCTGTGAACCAAAGGAAACACATGATCATTTGGTTGAGTGGTCTATTTTCTGCTACTTTCACAATGTTTTCAAAGACATCCTTGAACAACCAACAGCAGCAACACATTCACATAGGATTTCAATATACAAGTGAGCTCTGATCATGAAGTTTCCTTATAGCTGTGTCCATTATTATATATCTGTCTGTGTGTCTTAGGTGTTCTTTGGGTGACAGCTCCAAGCAGCTATTATTTGTTCCAGTCACATTTCAAATACAAACACATTTGTAATCCAGGCTTAGAAACAGCATTCATCAACAAACGTCCCATCCCACTGTGTATAGTCATTGTAATAAGAAAGTACAATCTCTAAACTCTAAGGTTTTGCATATCAGGGCATAATAAGAAAAAAAAACTAATCGGGTCAATAGTAGATCTAAAATGCAGTTAAAATGCAGAAGCATTGGGCTAAAAAGCACACAAATATGTCTTTACTACTTCCACAGGAATGCAGAGGTAAGTAGTAGCAAGGAGCTGCTGATCAAATGCATGTGATTAAGTGATCATTGGCAAGTGGAGCACTTATATAAAAGAAAAAAGATTTAAAGTGTTGCAATAGCCCAGTCAAAATCCTGACCTCAGCCTGAGAGCTGTGCATAAGCAAACATCCCCAAACATCAGTGAGAGTTCTCCAAAATTCCTCCACAATGAGGTGAGAGGCTGATAAAGCCATATAGAAAACTCATAGTTATTGCTACTAAAAGTTCTAAAAGTTCTTGAATCACGGGGTGTACTTAGTTTTTTCACACCCAGCTTTTGGTTTAGTTTTTGTTAATAAATAACAGCACAGGGTATAATATCATGTTGTTATTCATTTGTATTTAACTACTTTGAGAACCCGATAAGGAGTGTATGAGTTTTATTGTGTCCTGAAATGCAAAACCTTCAAACTGAAAGGGGTGTACTTTCTTTTTAATGATTCTGTCAATATGACTCTTTATTGTGCCAATAATTAATAGCCTGCCTTAAATATACCAGTCCTACATGATGGTAAAAGTTGAATACTGAATGTTAAGAAGGGGCACTTTTTGTCTGCCTATTAAGAAAAGAAACCTCTAGCAACAGGTTTGATGGACACAGAAAGTCACGCTGTCATTGAGGCCTCTGGAGATTACTGTTTTGATGCATGGAAGTTTCTAAGAGGTGGCACCTTAAGAAAACCCAAATAACATTTCTGGATGTTAATTCTGAGTCTGTGATAACAAAACTATGTCCACATTTACTGGTCATTTTATCTTATCACTTGCAGTGAGCAGTACATGCAAGAAAACCTTGAAAAATCCTGTAATTGAAATAATTTAGCATGAAGGTGTGTGTGAGTGCTCAAAAATACCTATAAGCAGTCACATCAAAGGAAACATCTGCAAGGTAGTCTGATTATGTTTAAAAATAAATATCATAATCTAATTAATTGTAACATGAACTCAAAGGACTCCTAAACCTTGTTTCAATACAACTAAAATTGATCCATTTTTGGAACTTGTTGTGCTAATGGGTGATCACAGCTTGTATGTATCACTTATATGTAGTAGCTTGGCAGCCGTGGTGGACTCCGCATATTAAAGAGATATGGGCCGGAAAGCTTCTGTAATGGCAGAATAAATGGACAATGAAGCAAAAAACCAAAAAGACTTACCTTAAACTCTGTCAGCATATCTCAATAGGTGCAAATTATATTTCCCATGACAATTTGTGTCTCTAAATTTGCATTTTAAGTAATAACTGGTAAATGACTGATAGCTGGTGAAGTTATCAACTAACTCTAGTTTGCAAGCTGAATCTATAAAGTGCAAAGACACACAGTTTCCTTCACCAGAACTGGAGTATGAAATTCTCACCCCACAGCAGACATATTAGTAAAAATGCTTGAAAAGGTATCCAAAAATAATTAAAAAGTGAGGCCTAGCAGAGGCAAGCTAAAACCGCCTTAACAAAATCCAAACTGGTAAAAGTTTTATTTTATTTTTAAATCACCAGCTGTACATTAGTTTGGAAGGGGAAGCGTAGCTTTAGAGGAAAAAACTCTAACTAACCAAGGAAGGAAGTAAAACTGAAAGTACAGTCATGGTCAAAATTTTGTAGTAAAGCTCTTTGACTCTTAGATAGATAGATACCTTTATTAGTCCCACGAGTGGAAATTTCATGTTAAGGCTGCCGACCTATTGCACGCAATGGCGGCGTCATCTTACCCTCCGACCATACATACATTACACAAAAACATCACATGGGGAAGACAGGTCAGAGAGGTATAACAATGGAAAATGCACCACATGAGGAAAGATTAGGAGAAAAAAAAATAACTCCCTCCAGACTGATCTCCAACAGGGAGATCAGTTTGAGAACAGAAAAAAAAACACATCATGAAAATGATTATGATTGTTCAACGACTTATTGCACATGTACACAAAAAATGTATGAAGGACAAAATTAATGCCACCTCTTACAACTTTCAGATAATCATCACTGTCAGTTTCCTCTTGGCTCTATAGTAATCTCAGACACATAGTTCACACTGAAGCCTCACCTTCCTGTTATCTTCTGTTTGTGAGGGGTGACCAATCAAGAGACAGTTGGCTTAGAAGAAGGTTTCAAGTACTGGATGAACTGTGTGTCTACACCACGCCTCTGTGTAAGATTACAGTTAAATCCTGTGAAGCTACTCCACTTGAGATCAAGAACAAAAATTTGGAGCAGGAAATGTTCATCTCACATCTTACATCGTTCCCATAATCACGTGACCTGTTGTTAACATTCAAATGTAGGTGCCATATCCACGAAAAAAAGAAGGCTCCCACAGAGCACCTCCTCCCAGAACATTGTTTTTTGCTTGATATATAAAAAGATGACCCTGTGATCATGCAGGTTGCAAGACACAAGAATGAGAATCTCTTCTGAGCCATAAAACCGTCAATATTCCTCTTGAGAGAAAGAATCAAGTCATATTAATTTTTATAATTAGCAAAGTAAAGGTGAAGCAGTGGAGAGTTAATTACTCAATTACTGCCTGCAAGTTAATTTTTAACTATCTGAAATGAAGTCAGTCATTATTTAGTGATTGGTTGATAATTAAGAGTCTAATCTAAATTAATGGTTGCGAGACGGTTTTTTGATCCTGCTGTGCGCTTGGTGCAGCATTAAACCAGGAAAGTGGATGCCATTCCAATTAGAAGCGAAAGGATTTAATGTATTGATGTTTTGTTTTTTTCCTCCCACAAATCTTTTCCCTGACACATAATGAAAGCTTTGATAATTTAGAAAAGGAAAGACCCCATTTCCAGGCGAGTGCGTTTTAGCTCCTTCTCTCCATGCAATTAGGAAACTTTTTCTCCATCTAATTATGAACATAATTGTGCCTGTGACAGAATATTGGGAGGAAATGCAAATTGTGGTTAAAGTTATTTTCTTTAATTCACCTCTGGTTTGATAGATTAAACCTGATGCCTTTAAGATTTGCCTGTGTGTTTAAAATTGAGTGGATTAAATGCCAAACTTCCTCTCGAGCAACAATTCCATTTCAATTAAAACTGACTTATCACCTTTTCCTAAAACGTGCTTAATATGCCAAAAATTTTTCCATGCTTGAAAGAGTCCAAAATGCCATTTTAATTGTTATCAGTGAGTCGCATCTCCCCCTCTCTCCCTCTTTTCTCTTTCTTCTGCCCACCCTCTTTTTTTTCCTTGGCTGTCTTGGCACAAGCCGCACGGAAATAGACCTAATTAACCCCCCTACCCCGCAGGGAAATCCGCTATGCAAATTAACATTTTCAAAATATAGTAATTTAAGAAATGGTGACGCCAATTTTTCATGCACGGGCTCGAAATATTTGCATATACATTTAGCAGCCCAATCAATAGAGCTACTTCTCACGTGCACGTTTGTGGAGGGGAGGGGTGAGGCGTTAAAATAAATCCCGGGATCTGATGGGCATACAGGGGAAGAATGGTTGGCCCTATTCGGCCACTGGCTAACTACTGGAGCCCAACAAAACCATCTGCTGGCAGTGAAACGGTGGAAGGGAGAAAAGAGGGAGGAGAAAGTCCCCCACCCCACCCCAAAGGGCCCAGCTTAAAGCCACTCTGTAAACAAGGAAATATGTTTTAATTAGGAAGCAAGTTCACGCGCATCTCATTTAAATCACTTTAATGAATAGCTCCGTCAGAGTGGCCCCCGTGCGCTGACATGAAATGACTGATGCTGTTTGAAACAAAGGCCTTTTCTTCGGCACGCTCGGTTCATGTTTTGTTTTCTCAACTCACTGAGCTCCTCATTGTCTGTTAACCCCTACAACTTCAATTTAAAGCATGAACAACTGTAGACTCAGTTGCACACTTATTTATTTGGCTAGCATGAGCTCAGATTTGACAATAAGCACATTTAAAGAAATCAAAACACAATTTTTACCAAATATTTTGACACAAAGGTGCCATGACACTGACAGGCAGATTCACTTTGTTTGCTATATAACTGGACAGAAAAGTGCATGGAAGGCGCACGATAGTCTTTAACCACAGCTGTTCAGAAACACAATTACACTGAAGATGTATGTGCTTTATTTACATGATCTCAATGATTTATTTTTATGTGTGCCACTCTTATTGTGAATACAACGTTGCTGTGACAACCCTCATTGATTCCTCCATGGTAATCAGCGAATGGATAATATATTGCTGAATGACGGTTATTTAGATCTGAATACATGTGCTTTATTTTAATACATGACTCTTATGTTAAATCCCTAAATGTATACAATGTATACCACTTTAATGTTGCTTTGTTTTGAGCATCTTTCTTTGCACAGCTGTAGGTTTCACATCAGTCTATTGTCATCAGTTAAGCCTTACAACTTCTCATGTCTATAAAACAGACATAATTACCTGTGTGATAGAGTCAGTAGTGACTTTGGGAAATTAGATGTGGGATTGCTGGTGTGGTATAGGCTGTGTGGTTACATCCACATCCTGTGACCCCAGCTCATTGGTTAGCTATTACTGCAAATTTTTTGGTTCAACCTTGCAAAATTAGCACCATGTATTACTTCAAATTTGTTGACCAGTTACCTCAATTAGCATTCACAGTTCCACATTCAAGCACTGACGGCATACAGCTTTTCTTACAGTGACCACAGCACAGGCACATTTTGAGCCTTCACATAAACTTCAAACTTGTGTTTGTGAAGCTCAGCGGGCTATTGTTAAACATGGATGGTTTTTGAGAAGGTTTGGATTTGACTGCAGACTCTTGAGAAGTAGGATGCTACAAGTTCCTACAGCTTCATGTACAGTAGAAGACCGGAAGTTACTACATATGTTCTAAAGAGGAAGCAAACTGAACATCACATACACATACAGTCATAGTAAATAGAAAGTATCTATGTATCTATCAAGTCTACAGTTTCAGGTACCAAGACATAATAAAAAAAATAAAATATAGCTGTTGCCAGGTCCTAGATGAACAACATGTGACTCTGTTACACTGTGTCGTTAATTAATAAAAACTCAACTCAAAATCTAAGTACACACTATGACTCAATAATGAATGCATTGCTTTCACACAAGAATGAAAACAATGCTGTATATACACATCTATACATGTGTATATGTATACATATACATATACACATTTATATATGTATTATTTGCAGAATATTATTTGTCGATTGTTTCTTGTAACCTTTGTGGTCTTTGCCTGATGTAAATTAATTCCATGACAATAATAGTATTATTAGTATAATATTTGCTTGATTCATTGTACTCTGTTTGTTTCTGCACAGTATTGCTGTTTATAGACAATACAGATGTTAGAGAGAAGATAAAAAATATCACGATGAAACTCAGTGGCATTTTAGTACATAGTTGCAGAAGCTATAAGATCAATATATTATTTATACATAAGTAATATATCACCTCCTCCTAAAATTAAAGCTGAGCTCTCTTGATTAAAGGGTCACTGATTTTCCTTTTTTCTGTCAGACGTGACACTGAGCCTTCAATGGCACTCAGCCAAATTCACAGGACAGTTTAAGCAATTAATGCTCAGAGGTATCAGTCAGCGAGAGCAAATAATTTCACATAAACTGCCAGTGCACCAAGCACAGCCTGATGATACCCTCCGGAGCATCCCATCCTAACATATGCTTAATTGTTTACCACTGCTTGTTACATAAATAGAGATGCTGCAGGGGAGGAGGGGGAGCAGGCGGGGTGTGTGTGGGGGGGTAGGGTTTAGAGTCAGTACACTATGAGACGGAGCTGGAGAATTAATAACAATTTGTGGCAAATAATTACTTATCAATTAAAGCTGTTATCCTGCCTAATTAGGCAGCGTTCATTAAATTCAGCCAATTTAAACCTTAATCAAAGTTAGCAGGGCCTGACAGCACTGAGTGGCTCAGTGATGGAGCGCCCTCCGGTGGATAAGATGCATAAAATAAGTGGATTTTTTAAAATCATTTTTTTAAACAAATACTGTTATTCTTGTGTTATTTTTTAATAATAGAACATATATTTGCATTTACTCACTGTATATAATCAGTTTCCATGGGAAGTTACTTGTAAAATGAGTAAATAAAAAAAAATATTAAGAGTACCAGAAGTTTTATTGGGGTCCGAAACCAACTAAACCTAACTTTGTACACTACAATTCTAAAAACTAAACCAAAAAACGAGGCTAATTAATTATTTTCCACCAATGATGATAATTGATGTTGCTTAGTATTTATTATCAACAATAGTAGTAGAAGTAGTAGTACTTGAACTTAAGAGTTAAAATTATTTAGGTCATTTACTAAAAAAGTATTGAACATTAAAAATTCTTTGCAAGCATCTTCTTGTATTGCATTGCTTATTTACTTTGCTGTATTCATCACTTCGTAGATCCAATCATATCTTTTTTTTTGTGAAACGTCTTTATCTCCAATAATAATAATAATAATACAAGATTTAAAAAATGAAAAATGTGTTGGAAGTGCAGAGTCTAAAATTTAAAAAAAAAAAAAAAAAATGTGTGCACATAAGTACACTCACCAAAGTTCATTTAAGAACAAATGCCCTTGATTATTTGTCACATTTCAAATTAAAAGCATCTTCACCCTGCGGCCTGTCTCATTTTAAAGCCTTCACTTCCTATGTGGTCATTTGACAACAAAGCACGCGCTTCTCGGGGCGCCTCGCCACGAGGAACGAGTTAATTAATATTGGCTCTTGTTTGGTCTAGTTAATGAATGAGTAAATTATGCACCTCTGGGACGCCGCCTCCCCAATCGGTTTAAATTATCCCACAAACCCCTCTCACCCCCCTTCTTCCAACATTGTCCTCCAATTTCCCCACTCTGATCCTGCACTGATGGGGTCCCTGTCACTAACCGCACACACACAAACACACACACACAAACACACACACACACACGGAAACCAAGGCTATACCCCTGCCGTCTCCATCTGTCTTTCTTTGTCCTGATTTGGTGTGTTTAGTTCATTGTCTTCTGCACAATTATTGATGCGTTTTTTCTTTTCTGTTTTTTTTTTTAATTCAACCCTTCTGTTCGACCCCGGATTGTCAGCTCAGGGTAGCAAATAACTTCCATCCCATTAACTCGTTTTAGAGGGAAAGCTAGTCAAACAAAGCTTGGCCACAATCTGATACACACATACTCCCAAACACACACACACACACACACAGAGTCCTGTTGGTGAGAAGATCCACATTATTTGCACTAAAAGCCTCACGCCGTGAAATTCATTTATAATTACAAAGTGGGGTGCTGTGTGTGTTATGCAGATCAGACTTGTGTGGTGAGTGGAAGGAATATCACGCTTGCATTGGTTATTTTGTGATACGCTAACGCTGAATGTATGGTGACAGATTGCAATTATCTCATTATTGTAATTGTCAGAGTCAATTCCTTGCAGGCCGTGTGCAGGCTGCATGAAGGAGTCCAGGAGTTACACGCAAATCTACAAATGTAGCTGGGTTTTTCTGTTATTGTTTTTTAATAGTCCAAAAGCCACACTTTAACAAACACACTGCAGTCAGGGCTTCACCTTAAACATGTGATCACAATCTGCAAATACATATTAATGTTTGTAATCTTTTATAAACTGAGCGTATGTTGATAGGCCTGGCACAAACAAAGGCTTAAAAGAAGAGTCTGCTGATTTCATTTCACCAAAGTTCATAATGTTGAATAAGTCCAGGCCTCCTGAAATAGGCTGTTTCAGTTTTGGCTGTAATAGTGAGCCATGCTCAGCCTTGTAGATCTCCAGCGCCCTCGTGTAGTGAAAAAGCTGCAGTGCAGCTCCTCATGTGGCTATTTTGTCTCCGTAAAGCTGGCAGCGCTCTATGTTCCTTCTCTCATCAAAGACTATTCAGTCCAAACACCAAAGGCAGTCACTTCACTGGGGATCAAATATTCATGGTTAAGATCTGTGGATCAGCTGACTGACCTCCACAGCACATGACTGAAAGTATGTTTCAGTAGATTTTTATTAAATACCAGAAAAGATATTTACTGCCTAACAACTGTACTTTTATTGTGCACAAAAAAATTAACTGCAATTAACTGAAAACGTTTTTAGGCTTGTGTGCAACCCTGTTAGTATAGAGCAATTCCTGCTTCATAAATAGTTCCTCTTCTTTTTGGAACTGGAATTCCAAAACCGCTGGAACCAAAGGGAGGCGTTATTGTGACCCTGTCCTGGAACAATTGTGCTGATGGCAAAGATATTTAAAAATTTGTACATTTTAAGTACAATTTGACAAAAAAAGATTTAAGACTAATTTTTGGGGATTTTACTAGTTTTATACATAATTTAATTACAGATTAAAGAAAAATAAATTAATAAACGGTGATTACAACAAATAATACAACATCTAACAAATCTCAGTAATTTAATAATTGCAGAAGAACATTACAAAAAGTTAAAAAGGTATTTTGGATAACGTAAAGAACATTAAAAAAGAGCGGCATCACAATAGATGACTACTCATTTTAACATTGAACTTATCATCTCATCCACATCTGCCACATCTGCCTGAAGTGATCATAATATCTTTGCCTTTTTTTAAGTCCTACATAACCCAAAATTCACTTTTTGATAAATAAGCCGATTTTAGGAAAAGTCATGAAATATAAAGTCATAAATATATAATATATAATAGATTTGACCAGAATTACGTGATTTTTAAAAAGCCAAGAGGACAAAAATGACTCCATTGGCTTTTCTAGTGCTAAGTTGTGTCCGTTGCGTCTGCTAAATCTGTGTTGTTACGCACAGTTTCCTGGAGATTCTGAATTTCCTGGCAGTTTGTTTTTTGTTAGTTCTTTCATCGGTTACAGTTAGACATCATGTAAAAGCTGAGCTCTCTTTTCTTCACGATTGCTTTCTTCCTGCACTGGGTCAAATGAATCCTCATAATACACATTAGACTGAACTAATAAAGGGTACAGCAAGGCTGATAATATCCTTATATTTTAGTAAATGTCGCTTTTTCTTTGAGCTGCTCTGTCATCACACTGTTTTTTCAACTTATGTTGAATCACTAGAAGTAGAGCTTGTGCAAGAAGCCTGCTAGGGTGAAAACGTTTGTTCTTTCTTAGTTTCTGCATTTCTATGTGTGAAAAATTGATATTTTGCCTCGCAGCATCAAAGGTGTGTGTCTTTAGCCCTTTAGCTTTTATTTACATAGCCAATATGTCTTCATGTTAAAGTTACATTTAGTTTATTTTGATGTTGGTTAGCGAAGTTTATTTAATAATAATAATGGATTGGATTTATATAGCGCTTTTCAAGGCACCCAAAGCGCTTTACAATGCCACTATTCATTCACTCTCACATTCACACACTGATGGAGGCAAGCTACAGTTGTAGCCACAGCTGCCCTGGGGCAGACTGACAGAAGCGAGGCTGCCATATCGCGCCATCGGTATGGCGCCTACTGGTGTTGGCCCCTTTGGCCAACACCAGTAGGCAGTAGGGTAAAGTGTCTTGCCCAAGGACACGACGACCAGGACACAGAGCCCAGGGATCGAACCGGCAACCTTCCGGTTACAGATACGCTTCCCAAACCCCTGAGCCACGGTTGCCCTCAGTTTGTTTATAATTGTGTTCTCTTCCCCTGTATTTAAGTTTTCCTCACTCTTTATTTGTTTCATGCTGTCTTATGTTATCAAGTTTGTATTGTCATGTCTGCGTCTCATGTTTCCTGTTTTATTTTGAAGGTCTGTGTCCTATTTCAGTGTAGTCGGCTTTGCTTCCTTTGTCTCCTTATGTCAGATAAGTGTCAGCTGTTTCCCCATGTGCTCCCACTCCCCTCATTAGCCTTCTGTGTGTATTTAGTCTGTGTTTTCTCATTCAGTCTTTGTCAGGTTGTCTGTTGTTCTTGTCATGTTTCAGGTTTTGTTGCATCCAGGCCAAGTTTCATGTTGAGGGTTTTTTCATGTTTATTTTTTAGTTTCGCCAGGTTAGGTTATTGTTTATGCTCATCTTTGTTTTCCTTATGTATTACTTCGTGTATCTCCATCAGCCATATTAAACGGCTCACTTTGTTAATTCAAGTTTTGTTCCACGTTCCATTTTGCCTGCATTTTGGGTCCTCTTCGCAAACTCATACAGTGTGCTGCTGCGTACTGTGACACTAGCCTAATTCGCATTCCTTTTTCTCCAATACCAAAAGAGTCTCGGATATGCTGAATGGAGAAGATAATCCAATAATTAATCCAACAGCTAACAGGACAAAGAAATGGAAAGCAAAAGTCAGACTGATTTTTGAATCCAATTCCTGGAATCCAAATTTTCTTTTTAAATTACATTTTAAAAGATTTTTAATATTTCTTTTTAATTCTGAGTTGGAAAATGTTTCTAAATGAGGTTTTAAACAGGAGTTTAATACTTTGTTTTTAATGTAATTTTTTTTTATCTTTTTTGAATTTGAACTCATCACAGAAAAAAGAAAAGCAAGAACATAGGTGAAAAACACCACTGTGAGTGTAATGGACTTTTCTGAAAGACTGAGAAAACACTGGTGATTCCTTCTAATGCAGAGACATTAATTGGAATTGGGTCAAAAAGTGCCAATGTGAATATTAGCCATTAGACATCCTTAAATGTATTTATGTTTTTGTCAGTTCCCCTATGTCTAGGTTTATGTCAGTTACTGTGCTACACTAGCTGTTTTGTTTTGATTCAATTTTGTCTCTGCTTGTTTAGCTTTACTTCCTCCCCGCTCTCATTGTGGTGTTTGTCTACAACTGTGCTAATTCATCCGGGCTGTTCTAATCAGCCTTTGTGTAGTTATATCTTTGATTCTTCCTTTTGTGTTTGTTGTAACATCTGTTATTTCTTCATGGCATTCCTGTATCCATTTCCAGTTATTTAAAAAAAATGTAAATAAGTCATCCTTGATAGTTGAGATGCAGATGTCTTTTGGCTCACTCACTCTATGCATGTGCACAATTTCATCATATGTTACTACAAAATTCCCAAGAAAATAAAAGACAGTTGCGCTTAAATTCAACAAGATTAACTGAATGTGATGACTTAATATCAAAAATAAATTAAAAGCCATCCATGATATTTGACATAAAGAAAACACACATTCCTCCTATGTGTGTAACCGCTCCACAAGTTTGCAGAGTTTCATCCCTAATTGCAGAAGAATTCCTGAGAAAATAAAGACAATTGCGTTCTCGTGGTGTTCTGTGGCTCCGTAGTGTTGTGGTTAACACGTTTATGGGCCAAGCAACAGGTTGCTCGGCTGATTACAGCCGGAGACGGGAAAGGGAGCCTAATTCCCTTTGCAGTCACAGCAAAAACCTGTTCTCTGTTTTAATCTAGACCTAGGGACAACTAGAAGCATTTGGTCCGCAGACCTCAAAGATCTCACCGGAGTCTACCAATTTAGAAGATCAGATGCAATGAATGAATGAAACAAGTGTCCTCAAGTGTCAAGATCTTAAAATAAATTTGAAAACTAACTGGCAGCCAGTGTAGCGAGGCAAGTATAGAGGATATGTGCTCTCGTTTGTGTGTGCCAGTCAGGAACCTTGGTGCGGGATGTTGAACCAGCTGTAGTCGGCCAGTTAATGACAAAGTAACACCATAGAGGCTGTTGCAGAAGTCCAGGCGAGATGAATTAAAGGCATCGATTGCGTTCTCAAAGTCTCTGAAAAACAGAGAAATGGCTTCACCTTTGCAAGTAAGCTTAGGTGAAAGAAGTCAAAAATATAGAGCTACCTGCGCTGGTGATTCTTTGATCTCAGACTTTTTATTGCTTTGACAAAATATACACTGTTAAAAAAGAAAATTAAAGTCCTGACCAGGACATCGCAGAGCTCCTGGACAGCTGTTCTATATTCCTCCTCAGTATCTCTCTTGCCCCAGACAGGAAGCAGCGATGTAGTGGTTCAGTATATACAACAGTACTCACAGACGCCCAAATCCAACTTGTTTGATCTCTTATTGGGGTTCAGTGCATTACAAGGCTCTTTCTATTTCATTGAGACATATTTTAGAAGGAGGGACAGACAAAGGATGTAAAACAGGTCATTATTTAGCATTTTACAAACAATTGAATCCCTGTTCAATTTAAAATACAGTGTGATATCTTACAGCTTGGTTTTTTTCCCCACTGAATGCACAGATACCCTGTAAGATTTTAACTCCCTAATGCTTAATGTTGGTAATGCTTAATATTTCCTAATGTTAAGTCATTGGTTTCCGGGAGAAGAACATGTTAGCAGACAGGCATGCTTATAATATTTGTGTGTTGAAAGGATTATTTTAACACAATAATTGAAGTTACAGTTATTTGGATTCTGTTTTAGACACATAACTTACCTGTTAACCAACGATGAGGTTCTAATGATTTGTGCTGAAAAACAAAATTACTGCCTTTGATCTGAGACGGAACCACAGCAACAAGTTGTTTCCATTTTTTCTGCAGTGCTGTGAGGAAACAATGGATTTCTGTGGATTTCCAAATAAAGAAACACGATTAACTGCTGTGTTTGTTCTTAGCGTGTTCGGTTTTGTTAGTTCTGAGTTGCTTTCGTTTAATTCCTCCCTCAGTCTTCCTTTCTGCTTTATTTAGTTCATTTGTGTTTTCCTGTTTAATTCAAACATTTTCCATTTAACTTTGAAAGTTAGTTTTACGTATGCTTTGCTTTTAGTTTTGTTTCCTGTTTCTTTTCTAATTCAGTTGAGCCATTTCTCGTTCTCCACAGCTGTCTCCACTTTTCCTAATTACCCTTATTACATTAAACATGTTACCTGTAATGTATCAGCAGTGTTCCTCTTTTTTTTCTCCTTCTTGATTTTTTGCTGGAGGTGGCTGGTATTTCAGATCCAACCATTTCTTTTGTGCTCTATAAAAATGATACATGTGAAAAAAACAATTGACCTATAAATTTATTTTTTGGTTTTTTTGTTTGTTTGCTTTTTTGTTTTTTTTACCAATTCTGATGAAGTTTTGTCTTACATCAATTGTGTCATTATTGAAAAGTGAATTACCATAATTATTTATTTCTTAAGTCAAAAACAAAGATCACCTTCAGCTGACTTTTTGAACTTTTTCTTTAGATTTTCTCCAGATGACTGCAAATGGATCACACAATAGTTCCTCGGATGCCCTCTCCATTTCTTTCAGCGTATTCCTCCTCGTCGACATGTGAACGTCGTCTTCTCTTTAATGTGGCCGTGAATAGTCTCTACTATGATATCAGCACATGCCTACGTGAAAAACGTGCATATGCCAGAACATAGATTTAACTCAATAAGACTGAAAAGTACAATATTCACAGATGCACAGAAATCCAAAAGAAAGTAAATACATTTACATAATGTACATGGAATAAAAGATTTGAGACATTTGAAGACGGGAAGAGAAAAATGCACTTACTGAGTATTGATCTGAAATATATAACATGCAATGATGTGTGTGCAAGCTATAGAAAGGGCTTCACTTCCTGTTAAACAGCAGTGCACAAAACAAGAGGAAGTTAACATTCAACACCTTGACATTTTCATAGAATTTAACAGTCACTGAGTGGTGAGATAAATGTGTGCATAAGCCATCGTCATAGCTAAGGCTTTTTATGCACTTACTCAGTGCCTAGGTTCATCTCAGCTAATGCTGAGTCCATGCAGAATCACTATGTGCTCCACTTCAGTCGACACGACTCTGCATAGCTTTGATTAGCGGAATCAGAAATTTCTGTTTCTTAGAAGTCAATAGTAGATAGAGAATTAGTATGCAAAACATGGATAATGCAAATATATATTTGATATCAAATGGTCAGAAATGTCATGTTACATTCATTAACATGCTGATCAAACCTGAATCAAACATACTCATTTGCTGATGTAATGGCAGTGGAGTTAAAAGACAGAAATATGAAAACTTGAGCATATAATAAATGCTTCACAGAGTGGCACACTGCTCATTTTATTCTTTTTAAGGTACCTGGAGACGGAGTGCAGCTCAAAAGGATCATCTGGTCTCAGCGTCTCTGCTGTCTGTCCTCTCTCGGTCACTGTGTGCAGATTTTCAGCTGCTGGAGAGGTCTAACTTTTTTAGAGAGGTCTAAAAAGTCTAATGCAGAAAACGTGCATATGATCAATTGAGGCAGTTCGCAGTAAATCAGATAAATGTGTAATGGTCATACAGTGCAAGCATTTCACTACTGAAGATGGAGGAAACCAGTGTTCTTTAACAGGTTTGAGGTCCAGAAATGTGTAATTCACATCTTTGCCTCCTAATTTATTGACCTAATTTATTGACCCCTGTTAAACAGTCGGGCACAAGGGAAGATTTTTATAGTTGGCAGAGCCTCAATTATTTGATTGAGGCTCTTTCAGCAATTTCAGGATCACTTTCAGCATCACAAAGTGCCTCAGTCTCAAACCTGTCAATTCCCATTAAATTTTCCTTAAAGTAATCATCTCTATCCATCAGAGTCTCAACCTTCATCACTGTTTAAGTTGGGTCGCATAAGTCAGGTGTATCTCTGATTGTTACGTCCTCATACTTTGGATGGTGTTTAAGCAAAGTCCTCACAAGCTTATGAGGAGCTTATTCCATGTCACAGCCTGAAACAGCTGATGCCCTTTGAGAAATGGATCTCAAGTTATGAGCGATTATGTTACAGTCTTGGTAACTTCACTACTTCTTGTACCTCAGCGAGCACACAGACAACATTGCCATGAACAGCTCTTTTGTTGGCCTTTTGGAAGAGGGATTACTTTGGCAAATGCTATGCACTTGGCAATGAGATGCCTCTCTAACATGTTCAGGTCGCACAGTTCATTTGGAATATCTGTAAGCTGTAAATTATTAGCTATTGCTAGGGGAGACATATTACCATTTTAAGCTGTCTTTGGCAAGTGTGACAGATCCACCCTCTCTTTCTGTTATTTGGAAGCATGCACTGTTCTGAATGTTGGCATTTATTATGGCAAACTAATAAACTTTCCCATAAGGCAAACGTTTGTCCTAAGGGTTAGGGCTGGTAAGCCCACTTTTTATTTGTGATTGAAACTGTCATTTTGGTGTCTATTTTGCATCTTCCTCTGTATACTTTTGGCTAATGTCTATTGCAATCTGCATGGTGTTACTCAGTCGTTTGCATTTGTTACACATTGTTTGTCTTATTCATTGTTTAAATGTAAATGCAGCATCCCTTGCATAACAAGTGGTGATATAAGCCTTTTAAGACTCTTCGAACGAACCTCTGCTTTTGCTTAAAGCCGATGTCCTGTTGGTATCGGTTTGTGATGTACGACGTTTGTTTTTGTTGGAAACTTCTGTCTTGATGGTAATGAGCTTGTTGATATGAATTTTAAACTCTCGCAAATCTCACTGCCGTATCTCTTTCTCTGTTGTGATTTTTTTTTTAGCATATGGTAATTCTCATTTTGTTTCCAATGTCAAAGTTCTTAAGTTTTTCCTTAGAAATCTTTGTTTCTGTTTTTTGGTTATTTGGTTATGAGAAGCTACCTCTAGCAGACTGTCATGCTGAAGTTTATCTGCACTTAAACCTGAGATGTGTCCCTTTTGACAGGAGAAATACAACCCTGGGCACTGACTGCTTAGGCAGGAGAATTTACATGTGGCAGAGTGCTTTGCTTAAGCTCATCTGGATGCTGAAGAAGCACAGGCGTCAGTTCAAAATGAGCATCTCGACTGGTGCCTAACTTTAGTGAACATTTTGTTAAGTTTTGTTATAAGATCATCCAAATGTGTGAAAAGAAACCCAACTGCTGTACCAGTACCATCTGGGCCCAGGGTAGTCCGTCTGGTTGCCTGGAGTGTGGATCACAAAAGCCAAACCTTCCATCCTGGGCCGAAAATAATGTCAAAGATTTTTTCTGTGTTCAAGAATCTTTGGACTTTTTGTAAAGTGTAAACACAAGGGCAGAGATTTTCAGGTGTTGCGAAAGCAGATAAGAAGCAGCAGGGGCCATACTCAGACAATCTTCCTCTTCTGCAAATTGAACTACTGAAAAAAGATATTTTTTATTCTTTGTAAAAGTATTTTTCACGTTATTTATATTCAGTGTTGGGTAAGTTACTTTAAAATAGTAACTTAGTTACATTACTAGTTACTTCTATCAAAAGTAACTCAGTTACTTCAAGTTACTCGTTACTTTCAAAGTAACTAGTTACTAGGGAAAGTAACTTTGGTTTTACTCAGAATTCTCTTGTTAATGTGTTGCTTCCATAACTTTGCCAGTCTTCTAGCTTGCTTACTTGCCACAAGTGCACTGTGCCACCTACCAATAGAAAGGAAAAGATAATGTGCATATTTCCACGAGAGAATGCCATGATTCTAGCCTACGTCACAGCGTCATGTGCGCCTTTTACATCCAACACAAAAACTGCAGTCGTGGTGCTTTGATTGTACTCAGAACTCGGAAATTCTGCCTTCTGAATAGGAAGATGTAGGCAACACCAGACTGCAGATGAGCTGCATACAGAGCTGGACTGGGACAGAAAATTGGCCCGGGCATTTTGACTTGAGACTGGCCATTATAGGAAAAATCATAAAGCCTTTGAATGAAAACAAACGCTGTTGTGACAGTGATGTTCACTGTTTTGATGGTATATATGCACCAATCTATCAATCGTTTGTTGTAAGAGTCAGATAATTATTTTTTAAAAGCTAGACATTTTAAATGAGAATAAGAAAGAAAAGTATTTCCTTGTGCCCCCCTCTCCCTATTAATGCCCTACCTGGCCCCCCTGGCAAACCTTTGCTAGACCCGCCCCTGCACAGTTACCAGCTGTCAGCTACCTAAAAAGGATCCTGGTGTTATTTGTCTCTCAGAAACAGTTCATAACTTCCCTTCAACTCATTCATATCACCTAAAAGGTAAACCTGTTTCTCCATCACCTGTTCAGCTCTGATGATTCAGTAAGAACATCTCCTGGTTTCATGTTTTCCTCTCACCAGATAACCAAACCGATATTATGACCAGCAGCTTTTTTGCAGCTGTGGCTCCAGCAAACATCAGCTGATACTAGAAATTAATATTAAATAAATTCTAACAACGGCTGCTCAAGCTTAAACGTGCTGCTGTTGTTTAGCGCGACATCGGCTGGTTTCCTCTTTCTGGCGCAAAGTGGGCGATAAACAAACGAGAGCCGATCAGCTGATCATTGATCAGTTTTCATGATTGAAGTAGAAACAGGAGAGGGAGGGGGGAGAATGAAAGAAGAAGAGGCAGCTGTGCAGCAAAGACACAGAATAACTCCAGCTTTGTGCCTTTTTCATTGTAGCTGAATTACGGGACAAATTGTTCCTTTTCACCTCAATAAGAAACGCGTAATATTTTCTCTGAATACCATACGGGACGGTTGGCAACTCTAATAACTTATGAACAAAATAAAGTTCAACATCATTAACTTCATAGCACCCACCCAGCTGTATAGAAACTCCGTCATGCTAGCTAGTACGCAGTACGGAAAAAGTCAGAATAACGAAAATAAACTTCACCTAAACTTGGTTTATATCTGACCCAGATAGACTGCAGGTCATAACTTCTTACCTGAAGTTCAGTTCACACTTAGACCGGCGGCCGCCTCGGGTCTCTTTTCCTTCTGCGTCCCCTTTCCCTCATCCACCTGCTGCCTCCACCACTTGCTAATGTTACAGAATCTGTGGAAGCTCCGCGATAGCCACCACACAAAGTAACGAGTAACGACCGTATCTAAATCCCAGTAACGACTAACGCGTTCCTGATTTTGGCATAATAACTAGTTACCGTGCTCGTTACCACAATAATAACGTAGTTACTGTAACGCGTTACTTAATAACGCGTTAGTCCCAACACTGTTTATATTAACTGTTACATAAATCTGCGTTGAGACATGTGCTTGTTGGCATGCACAAACCAAATAACTAAAAACTCTTGTGGAACAGCATGAATAAATTACCTACATTTTTTATTAGAATGGTCAGCCCCTCAGAAAATTTGCTGCCCTCCCTAATGGCCCATCCTGGTAAAACTGTCTTATGTTAGTAATAATTCGAATAAATGTGAGCACAAGAGAGATGAAACATTAACATTAACTTATAATTATTTATTCCTGTTTAAAACACATTATTATGGATTTCAAAATCTTATTTGGTTTTCATATGTACCTATTTTCAGTGATATCAACTTTAATAGCAGCGTCTCTCTTTTTTGCCATATTTATCAACCAACCTATATTTGACAACAGCATACTAAAACTGGAAATTCTGTTTTTTGTGCGCAATCCCCAATATATTTAGTGGTCCCTATATGGGCCACCCCTATGAAAAAAATCTGGAGGCGCCACTGATAGATAAGCGGAAGAAAATGGATGGATACTTAGGATAATACAGAGCTAGTACTTGGCACTCCCAAAGCTTTACAGACGTTTTTCCAGAATCCTGTTTCTCTTTCAACACTTTCTTCTTCCACCTGGTTCTGAGAGAGTTTTATTTTCAATTCAATTCAATTCAATTTTATTTATATAGCGCCAAATCACAACAAATGTCGCCTCAAGGCGCTTCATAGATACAGAGAAAAGCCCAACAATCATATGACCCCCTATGAGCAAGCACTTTGGCGACAGTGGGAAGGAAAAACTCCCTTTTAACAGGAAGAAACCTCCGGCAGAACCAGGCTCAGGGAGGGGCGGCCATCTGCTGCGACCGGTTGGGGTGAGAGAAGGAAGACAGGATAAAGACATGCTGTGGAAGAGAGACAGAGATTAATAACAGATACGATTCAATACAGAGAGGTCTGTTAATACATAGTGAGTGAGAAAGGTGACTGGAAAGGAAAAACTCAATGCATCATGGGAATCCCCCGGCAGCCTACATCTATTGCAGCATAACTAAGGGAGGATTCAGGGTCACCTGGTCCAGCCCTAACTATATGCTTTAGCAAAAAGGAAGGTTTTAAGCCTAATCTTAAAAGTAGAGATAGTGTCTGTCTCCTGAATCCAAACTGGAAGCTGGTTCCACAGAAGAGGGGCCTGAAAACTGAAGGCTCTCCCTCCCATTCTACTTTTAAATACTCTAGGAACAACAAGTAGGCCTGCAGAGCGAGAGCGAAGTGCTCTAATAGGGTAATATGGTACTACAAGGTCATTAAGATAAGATGGGGCCTGATTATTTAAGACCTTGTATGTGAGGAGCAGGATTTTGAATTCAATTCTGGATTTAACAGGAAGCCAATGAAGGGAAGCCAAAACAGGAGAAATATGCTCTCTCTTTCTAGTCCCTGTCAGTACTCTTGCTGCAGCATTTTGGATTAACTGAAGGCTTTTCAGTGAGTTTTTTGGACATCCTGATAATAATGAATTGCAGTAGTCTAGCCTGGAAGTAATAAATGCATGAACTAGTTTTTCAGCGTCACTCTGAGACAGGATATTTCTAATTTTAGAGATGTTGCGCAAATGGAAGAACGCAGTCTTACATATTTGTTTAATATGTGCGTTGAAGGACATATCCTGGTCAAAAATGACTCCAAGGTTCCTCACAGTGTTACTGGAGGCCAAGGTAATGCCATCCAGAGTAAGAATCTGGTTAGATACCATATTTCTAAGCTTTTCAGCGCCGAGTACAATGACCTCAGTTTTATCTGAGTTAAGAAGCAGAAAGTTAGTGGCCATCCAAGTCTTTATGTCTTTAAGACATTCCTGCAGTTTAACTAATTGGTGTGTGTTATCTGGCTTCATGGACAGATAGAGCTGGGTGTCATCTGCATAGCAGTGAAAATGTATGCTATGTCTTCTAATGATGCTGCCTAGGGGAAGCATGTATAATGTAAACAGAATTGGTCCTAGCACCGAACCCTGTGGAACTCCATAATTAACCTCAGTGTGTGAAGAGGACTCTCCATTTACATGCACAAATTGGAGTCTATTAGATAGATATGATACAAACCACTGCAGTGCAATACCTGTAATACCTACAGCATGTTCTAATCGCTCTAATAGAATATTATGGTCAACAGTATCGAATGCTGCACTAAGGTCAAGAAGGACAAGCACAGAGATGAGTCCACTGTCAGAGGCCATAAGAAGATCATTTGTAACCTTCAATAAAGCTGTTTCTGTGCTGTGATGAACTCTGAAACCTGACTGAAACTCTTCAAATAAACCATTCCTCTGCAGATGATCTGTTAGCTGTTTGACAACTACTCTTTCAAGGATTTTTGATATGAAAGGAAGGTTGGAGATTGGCCTATAATTAGCTAAGACTGCTGGGTCTAGAGATGGCTTTTTGAGTAAAGGTTTAACTGCAGCCACCTTGAAGGCCTGTGGTACATAGCCGATTATTAGAGACAGGTTGATCATATATAAGATCGAAGAATTAATCAATGGCAGGACTTCTTTGAGCAGTTTTGTAGGAATGGGGTCTAAAAGACACGTTGATGGTTTGGAGGAAGTAATTATTGAAGTTAACTCAGAAAGATCGATTGGAAAAAAAGAGTCTAACTTAACATCAATGGAACTAAGAGTAGCTGTAGATAATATTAGATCTGTGGGATGATTATTGGTAATTTTTTCTCTAATGATAAAAATTTTATTTGTGAAGAAGTTCATGAAGTCATCACTAGTTAACGTTAAAGGGATGGTTGGCTCAACAGAGCTCTGACTTTTTGTCAGCCTGGCTACAGTGCTGAAGAGAAACCTGGGGTTGTTCTTATTTTCTTCAATCAGTGATGAGTAGTAAGCTGTTCTGGCTTTGCGGAGAGCTTTCTTATAAAGCAACAAACTATTTCTCCAGGCTAAATGATGATCCTCTAAATTTGTGACACGCCATTTCCTCTCCAGATTACGAGTCATCTGCTTTAGGGTACGTGTTTGAGAATTATACCACGGGGTCAGGTACTTCTGATTAGAGACCTTAGTTTTCACTGGAGCTACAGTATCCAGAGTCGTACGTAGTGAGGAGGTGAAATTATTAACAAGATAATCGACCTCTGTTGGGGTAGCGTTCAGATAGCTGCTCTGCTCTGTGTTGGTACAGGGCATTGACGATGATAACAGTGGCTGGATTATATTCTTAAACTTAGTTACAGCGCTTTCAGAAAGACATCTACTTTGATAAAGTCCACTCTCCACTGCTGCGTAATCAATTATTGTAAATGTAAATGTTATCAAGAAATGATCAGACAGGAGAGGGTTTTCAGGAAACACTGTTAAATGTTCAGTTTCTATGCCATATGTTAAAACAAGATCTAGAGTGTGATTAAAGTGGTGGGTGGGTTCTTTTACATTTTGAGAGAAACCAATTGAGTCTAACAACAGATTAAATGCCATGTTGAGGCTGTCATTTTTAGCATCTACATGGATGTTAAAATCACCCACAATAATTATTTTATCTGAGCTCAGAACTAAATTAGATATAAAGTCTGAGAAATCAGACAGAAACTCTGTGTAAGGCCCAGGTGGACGATAGATGATAACAAGTAAGACTGGTTTCTGAGTTTCACAGATGGGGTGGACAATGTTAAGCATCAGGCTTTCAAATGAATTAAAAGTCTGTCTTGGTCTTTCATTAATTAATAGACTGGTGTGAAAAATTGCTGCCACACCGCCCCCTCGACCTGTGCTTCAAGATTTCTGGTAGTTAGAATGACTCGGGGGTGTTGATTCATTTAAACTAACATAATCATCCTGCTGCAACCAGGTTTCTGTAAGGCAGAGTAAATCAATTTGTTGATCAATTATTAAGTCATGTACTAACAGAGACTTGGAGGAGAGAGACCTAATATTTAATAATCCACATTTCACTGTTTTACTCTTTGGTTCAGATGTGGATACTGTATTGTTCTTTCTTTGTGATTGTTTAAGTTGTTTGTTGCTGGTTTTTAGTTTGTTTTTTGTCTTTTTGGAAGCAGACACAGTCTCTATGGAGATGGGTTTTTGGGGGGGTAGCAGGAGGAGAGAAGCTGCAGAGAGGCGTGTAAGACTGCAACTCTGCTTCCTGGTCCCAACTCTGGATAGTCATGTTTTGAGGGGTTTAATAAATTTGTCGATATTTCTAGAAATGAGAGCTGCTCCATCCAAAGTGGGATGGATGCCATCTCTCCTAACAAGACCAGGTTTCCTCCAGAAGGTTTGCCAATTATCTATGAAGCCCACATCGTTTCTGGGACACCACTCAGACAGCCAGCAATTTAAGGAGAACATGCGGCTAAACATGTCACTCCTGGTCTGATTGGGGAGGGGACCAGAGAAAACTACAGAGTCCGACATTGTTTTGGCAAAGTTACACACCGATTCAATATTGATTTTAGTGACCTCCGATTGGCGTAACCGGGTGTCATTACTGCCGACGTGAATTATGATTTTATTGAATTTACGTTTACCCTTAGCCAGCAGTTTTAAATTTCCTTCAATGTCGCCTGCTCTGGCCCCTGGAAGACAATTGACTATGGTTGCCGGTGTCTCTAGCTTCACATGTCTGAGAACAGAATCACCAATTGATGACGGACCATCTTTAAAGAAATAAACCTAGTTTTAAACAAACGGGATTGGTTGCCAAGGTAACACAGCCGGGCACGTGCGCGCACACCTGCCGCAGTTTGAGTTTAATTAAACTCTCTTTGCCCGTCTCCTCGGTTCAAACCAAACCACTGACTCCGGTGTGCTGTCCCTGGGATGGCTGAACCCCGGAGAGTTCAGCTGTTTACTCTCAGCAGTGATGCGCCCTCTTCTAACTCGCCTTCGACCCACCGGTGTCCGTCAGGGCTTCCGCAGATGGAAGAATCCCGCTCAGACCGACCCGCTGACACTGAAACAGTCCGGCTCGTCCTCACATTATTTGAGCCCGACGAGCGGAGCTTCCCGGAGTTCAGCTACAGGCAGCTTGTTGATGACAAGGTGGAATTAAGTCACGACGTCCACCCTCCTAACCTGTAACCAGTTAAGATACAAACAGACCCGTGACTGTAGTTAGTCTAGGTTAAGAAGGCTAAATATATTTTAGGCTTTTGGGTAACCACATGAATTTGTAAACCATTTAAGGTATTACACACATAAAAAGCAGGTCAGTTTTAATTCAGTTTGAACTGCTTTGCTAATTCAGTAGCAGCCTTTGCTTAGTTTCAAAAGTGGTTTAAAAAACTAACTTTTTAAAGCCAGAGCTGGGTTTAAAAGTTAGATAACAGTCAAAATGGGACAAAGATCTGCTTAAGTAACACTCACAGTGGGAGTAAATTGCTCTTCTGAATGACTTGATTTGTTAATCTCATGAAAAACTAATAAACATGCTGGTTGCATTGGAGCCAGACATGTGTTCAGTTTCCTGTAAAACAATGGTTGGCATGGCATTTGATGGGTTTCAGATAAGTCAGTCAAAAGTTGAAGGACCACTGAGCAGACTAGAGGAGGAAGAAAAGAGGGAGAACGATGAAGTCGCTGCCATTGCAAGGAAGTTGGAAGAAAAATATGTGAGTAGCCTTTTTCTCTTGTAAACATGTAAACAGATTTTGTTTGGGGGTTTTTTGGTGTTTTTTGTGAGGGTTGATGGGTGCTTGTCTACGACTGGGTGGCCCAGAGGTCAGCCTGGACACAATAACCTGAGAATGTCTTTTGATCAGGTTTTCTGAAACTCTTGTGAACACAAGTTGTGTTTAAATAGGTACTTGACAAATAACAGGCAATAATGACTGTTTGATCATCTATACTGTTCAGAAACGGCAGGTAAGAATACAATGTGATAAAGAGAACGTTCATATATTAAGGCTTAATAAATTATGTTCACTTGTGGTGACACAGGTTGTGCCTCCGAAAGCAGCCTGTTACTCCTTTTGTTTTTTAAAAAACAATTACCTTATTAACCTATAAGATTAAATTGATGTGTGAACAAAAGGTGGCGATCACTGATAAACATTTGTAAATGGTGCAGTAATGTTATGCTTCCTCTCAATACAGGGTGCCAAACCTAAGAAAAAAAAGGACCGCATCCAGGACTTGATCGACATCGGATATGGTTATGATGACGAGGATTCTTTCATTGACAACTCTGAGGCTGTGAGTCGGTGTTAGAACACCTTTTGAAATGTCTCACAGCTGGTATAAACTTGTCCTTGCCTGCTGTGCTGCACAAAAAGACGGTTTGATTTATAGATTATGACAATAACCTCACTCACCACTGAGTAAATGTTCTTTCTGCTTAAGCATTAGCTCGCTGCTGCACGTGAAAGCTCTCAACAGCCATCATGTGTACTGCTTGTGGTTATACAGTCCCTCAGTAGTTTCTGTAATTGTATTACATACTGCTTTTAGTATGACGAGTTCGTGCCATGCTCCATCACCACCAAATTTGGTGGGTTCTATGTGAATTCGGGCGTGCTGCAGTTCCGCCAGGCCTCTGACACCGAAGACGATGACCTCACAGCCGAAGAGGAAACGCTTGAGATGACAAAAGTAAGCAGTAAGAGTACATGACTGGCTGCGCTGGATATTTTGGCAAATCTGCTAAATAGATTTAAAAGGAAATTTTTGATGGTCCTCGTACCCAAACTTTTTTTTTTTTTTTTTTTTTTTTGCACCAACATTTTGGTTCTTTATAACGTTTTTGAGTTGTTTAACATACCTTTGAAAAATTTCCCAGAAACGTAAACTGAATAATGATCAGGAGAAGCCAGGGAAGAAGCTGTGCAGAGCAGATGGAGAGATAAAAAGCAACATGGATCATAAGTCAAGGTGAGGCTGACCAAAGTTAGATACTGATGCTGTAAAGCTGACTTAACAACACTAAATTATTCCCTTGTAATTTTCTTGTTTTGTAGCTCTATGTCTGAAATTGGGCAGACTGATGAGATGGAGATCAAAAAGAAGAAAAAGGCTGTTAGGACTCTGAGCGTCACCAGCATGCTGAAAAAGTTTCAAAAAGAAAAGGAGAGAGAGAGACAGAAGAGAGCGAGGGACAAGGCAGCTGCAAATCTGGGTGCAACAGCAACCCCTCTGTTTCCTGCAGATGCAGGTGGGGGTGGAGGCATGGGGCTAACTGACCCTCTTCTCAGTTTAATTGGTTCAACCAATGACCACGCTCTTATTCAAGCAGCCAGCACAGTAGATTTTGATATTGATCTGGACTCTCTGTTAGAAGTCAGTGAAGAGATCTCATCGCCTAAATCACTTCCTCAACCAGCATTAGAGATGCAGCTGATCCAAAGCAAAACGGATGATCCCGTGCAGCTCGACACCTTTTCTGATCCCAAAACCCGAACTTCAAATTCAAAGAATAATTTTCTGGAGAAATGTGAACCAGAGCAAACCCAGCTTGTGTCAGATTCCAGTTCTACATCACAGAGCGCCCCACTGCCAGAGGGACTTCCCCCAGCGCTGAAAGACAGCATTAGAAAACTCACAGCGGTGAGATGTTATGTATTTCTGCTGAAGGGAAAATGCCTGTGCACACTGTACAGGATGACAAACTGATTGCAGTTTAATGAACAATGTTTACACTGATTTTTAGGCGGCCAAGATATCAGAGGGAGAGTCAAAACTCAAGTTCTTCAGTCCAGATATCAACTCAATCCTGCTAGAGTGAGTTTTCCCAAGTGAACATATTCAAATGTAAAACCATTGAGTGTGGTGTTTAAATGCATGTTTCTGCTCTTGGTGTTTCGGCACAGCATTGAGTTACAGTGTCGGGAGCAGAGTGGGTCACTGCGCTCCAAGGTGTACACACACCTGTCGTCTTTCATGCCCTGTAGCAGAGATACGCTTCTCAAACGTGTAAAGAAACTGCTAATCGCACAAGTGGTGAGTGAGCTCATGTGTTCAGCTGCATTTCTATTACAGAGTTGTAAATTATTTATACCTGTGTGACCTGCTTCTTATATGTGCTCTTGATAAGGGGGAGCCCCCTGGGGTGGAAGATCCCATGCAGAAACTTAAAGATGCCATTGGAAGATCTATGCCTGAGCAGATTTCATGTTTCAATGAAGAATGTCAGGCATATGAACAAGTCAAGACTTCAAAGTAAGTTTGTTTATTCTTGGAAAATGGAGGTGAGACTATCAGCTACTAGTGTCTATAATTTTATTTAACAAAATAAAATCTTCTTTCCTACTTACCACGTTGTCTCATCTCCCATTCTTTGCCACAGTTGTGGCTGTATTTAAATATTACAATCTTTTCTTTAACTTTGAATTTGTTACCCCTCTGCCATAAGAGGCTGATGGCTGACACAACAAAATTGTACAATTTCAAAAAGGCAGATGCCACATGAACATTACTCTCCATCATGTACATGCAACTGCTAGACTGGGATCAGCATTTACTCAGCTTTAACAACACTCTGGCTTCTAGGCTAGCTTAGCATTAGCATGTTGGCTGTGCAGGTGCTTGCAAAGAGAATTGGACTACTGGGAACCATCCCTAGCCCTCTGTGACAATGGCATTTTCTGTTTATCTAAAGAGCAACAGAGGACAATGATGAGGAGAAAACTGGGAGAAAAGCAGGTCCTAAGAAAGTGTTCAAGTGGAATGAGGAGATCAGGTAAGCTGTAAAGATCAATCACGTGTTAACATGTTTTATTTCAGTTAGATCTTTTAAAACTGTGCTTTAGACCATGAAAACGGACACTTTGACCTGTTCTGTCATTTAGAGAGTGTTTGGGCCAAGTGCTGAAAGCAAAAGCAGACAATTATAAAAAGGAAAGGAAGGGGGAACAGGAGGTTGAAGAGCATCTCAAGATCTTTCTTGACAATGAGGTCAAACCGCTTTGGCCAAAAGGGTGGATGCAATCGAGGTAAACTATAATGGTGCAGTTTCAGTGCTGAAACTTTATTTTCATACTTTTAACTATACACATGTTACGACTTAAATGTCTTTTCTCTCTCTCAGGGTTCTGATGAAGGAGAGCAGGAAATTGTTAGATCTCTCGTCATTACTGTGAGTGCAGCGATGAGCGGAATTAATTGTTGTTACTTGTATGAATTTCTACATAAAATGTTTGAAGTTATTTACCAAAAATGCAAGCATTGTTTCACATGTTTAGAACGAAGAAGACCACGTGTGAGAAGAAGCAGTCATGTTCATTCTCAGATGACTGTAATGACGATCGGGGAAATTCACCACTGACAGAAATGTCCAGAGGAGCAGCTTCTGCCTTCACTGAAGGCTCCGATATACTCAGTTCTGTTGTTCACGAGGGTGCTGCCATGAAGAAGGGTGAGGTCAAAAAAGTGGAACTGAATGTCAGAGCTACCTCAAATGCAGAGTCTGAGAAATCTCAAGTTGATGAGACACCCACTCCCACTCATTCCCTCCTGGATCTCCTTGCTGAACAAGCCCTGGCTCAGGAGCAACACCTCCCAGGGCTCCAGGAGCTCCTAGCAGAAGCTGCAAAAACCAAGTGTTTTGTTCATCACTGGAGCTTCTCAGAGACACAGAGTTCTCCCCTACTCCCTCCTCCTCCTCAGTCCAGCCCAGTTGGTTTCCCAGCACACAGTACATGTGGTGACATTTTGCCTCAGATGCTTCAGGTTGGAGGCACCAAACATGCAGATGCTGTTCAGCTGCAGAGAGTCTCTGAAGGTGATGGTGCTACAAAATGACAACCTTCAACAAAGACATGCAGTAAGTTGTATATTTTCTTTTTGCTCTAACATTACAACAACTCTGAATTTAGAGAAGTGCTCCTCATGTTCAGTTTTCTTTTGTCTTAATAAAAGGGGACGAAAAGGGGACACTCCAATGATTTGGGGAATTAATTGGATAGCAGTTTTATAGAACTGAACTAAAATATCAGAAATGCTCAAAATGACAAAAATCAACAACCGAAAGGACATGTTTGTACTGGAAACAAAATTAATTTCAAATTCAAATCTCATATTTAGACAAAATAAAAGATGGCTGTAGCTCCAAGGTTCAAAATTGGCTCCAAAATCCTGAAACCTGCATTCTGTCTGCTAAGAGTGAGAGGATTATCCAGGATGTGTGTTAGCTAATGGTTTCGAAACGACAATGGCAGCAAAAACTTCCTTGTGGGACCAAACCAGTGTGTGACATCATGGTTTAGTAGTTTACGTTTTTATCAAACACAACACATCAATTGCTGCAAGATGCTTTAAGTATTCCAATAAGTTTCAATGACAAACTAAAAGCTTTATAATCAACATTTTGTCAAGTAGATAAAATGTTTTTCTTTTTAGATGGAGCAGAATCCTTGAAGATGAACTGGGCACATGATGAGGTTCTAATGGAGTACTTCTCATACTAAAATCAACCAAGTTAATGTCTTAAACTACACACTTAATACATAATAAAGAGAGCATGTCATAGGTGTTTATTTGGTGCTTTATTTTCTTAACATTTTGTACAGCAACTGAAGGTTTTAGTAGTGAGTCATGTTACCAACTTGACTGAGGCTAGTAACAAATGACTCAAAACAATAAAGTTCAACTGCCTAATTAGCTTATTTAAGCTGAAATTTATTGTGCAATGAAAGTATTGCAAGGAGTAATGCAGGAGCTGTGAATAAGGATGTAAAAATAAAATGTCTCAACAAGCCTAAAGGACAATGAGGAAGTCTAAAGTTACCCAACTAAAGAGCAGGCTGTTAGACAGTTAGCCTCTTGTACCATTTGGGTGCAGCCTTTGCTTTGACAGCTAACCCAGACAGTTTCCAAAAGGGGGTGGAGCAGGACACTTGGACAGTGAGTTGACACATGCATTATGCCCAAGGATTTTTTTTTTTTTACCCTCACCCACATCAACACATTGATCCAGTTTTCCAAATCCAAAGAAAATCCTTCCAAAAGCTCTTGGATTCTTTACATGGCAGGATGGGGGTGTAACTCAGCATTTCTTCAGATATCAAATAGTAATGAAACACCATTGTGATGTTCTAAAGAAAATATGACAACCAGATATCTTTCTGGATGCCTTTGCTGGTCTGTCTCGCCTTATTTCCAGTTTCAGCTCTTTAAAAGTAAATTGTTTTTAATTAAATCATACTGCTTTCACATACCCATGAACACTAAGTGACTAAGGACTAAAATGTGAATTTCTTTCTAGAGAAGCTTTCAGTCTGGAAGATGTGAACTTTGCCTTTTGGGCAGATTACAAAGACAGCTTAGTTACATAAGAACATGTACCTGGACAGAAGTTCAGCAACAAAACAATTAAAAAGAACAACTAGAGAGCATCATCTGCTTTTAGTGAGACTCCACTGTCTTTGAAATGCACATAAAGACATTCACATTCAAAGCTGAGCCTTGAGGACACAAGGAGTGACACAGCAATGAACATTTCTCTGCATTTTCTACAGCAGGAGCACTTTTATCCAAGTAACATGGAAAGAGGAACTTTTAAGGTTTTACACGTGAGTTATCATCTGGGTAAGAAGAACAAGCAGCAAGAAATTTCCACAACAGCTGTTTGCAGTTCCTGGAAAGCAGAAGAGACCGTTTTCAGCACAAGATTACTCCAAACCTTCAGTTTAGGATTCTTCTCATGAATTTACATGATCATATATCAGGACAAAAGATTTCTCAAACTCCAGGACAGATGATTTGGAACAATGAAAGTAGAAATGTTAACAGGGAGCATTAATTGTGCTCAGTAGTAATGCAGACAGCCCTACCTGTGGCAGAAAGGATTTTCACTTCCACTGTGAAGTTTTTTGGAAATAATCCTTTAGCTTGGATTGTGTAATTTCCAGCATCCTTTTTATTTAAATGAGAGGGTGGGGCAACTATCTGCCCATTTCTAAACCAGGTTACTGATGGCTGAGGGTTTCCTGTCACCTCACATGGGAATCTCTCGCCCTCTGTCACCTTAAGTTTTACAGGACAGCTAAGCTGTGGTGCAACTGAAACAAGAAGAAAAAACAATCAGTGGAAGAAAAGACACCTAATACATTTTATCTAACGAAGGAAGCTCTGTTCACTTTTCTAGTAAGAAAAATATGGTTTAAGCAGTTCTATGTAACACTTTACAGCTGACAGGTATATGACTGGAGAACAAAGAGTGCAGTTTTATTTGAAGTAGTTTGAATATGTGATTCTTGAAATTGCATAAGGAAACATTACACATAACAGCTTTATATTGCCTCATTAAAATGCCTCTTGAGTGATAAACTGGTTCGTAGAGCAGAAAGTCTTCAGTCATATGTTATTAACAGTGCATATATTGTGACTATGGCAGAAGCTCTGGTGGTCATTTCCCACAGTCAATAAGTAAATAAATATTAGGATTATCCACACCTGAACTGTGTTGATATGTTCTTTGCTGTATTTTCTGTACGGTTGTCACTCCCATGTAAAAAGCAATTTTGGAAATGCTGTTGTGGCTTTACCATAATATTGCATCCCGCGCACTGAGCAGATCAGGTTATACCTACAGAGCTGTTATGCTGTTTTAAGCTTTGATAACCATATGCACATTAAACGTAGCCGGGGTAAGTAGTTGTTCAGTGATGCTGGGAAAGCTCCAAGTGGCAGAACTGGAGCTCAAAATGTACGTGTTTTAAATGGATGCTGCAGTGATTGAAGCAAATAGCTTGCATCCACCCTTTTGGCCTTACAGAAAAAGCAAAGAGGGATCCTAAAGATGTGGAGAGGGGAAAAAGAACTAAAGGGGAAATTAAAAAACAGAATCCACATAAATTCCAAAAATTCGTAGCGCAGATCACTGGTTTCACTTACAGAGTCTTTGTGATGCCATCACTGGAAGGTGCTGTGGTCCTTCAGGTCCCAGCTCAAGTTTGGCGTCACACCAGTACTGAGCTTCAGTGTCTTCCTTACTGGATACGATGTTCAGAGTGAAGCTCTGAGTCACTGGTTTCTTCTCACTGGATGTATTCGAGTGCATCTGAGCCAGCATTTTCTCCCCTCTGTAGAAGGTCACAAGGACGTTTTCAGCAGGCGCAACCTCTGTAACGTGGCACTGTAGAGTATACTGATCACCCTCAAACAGTGACTCATTGTGATTTAGAAATGTGATGGATACTCTGTCTGGAGGCTCTGTGGAGAGAGGTTGGCATATCAGCCATGTAAAGTGCTTCATGCATGTCAGAAGGATAATGCTGTTGACTTACTGTAGACTATTAGGGTGAGTTTACTGTAACACTGTCCTCCCTGTTCAGATAGGGCAAAACACACAGGCTTGACGGTCCAGTCAGTCATCTTCTCAACACTCCAGACCAGAAAACCTTGTGATGTAAAGTTAGGACGGTTCTGGAGTGGCAAAGGGTAACAAATCACAAAGCTATTCAGATTTTTCTTTTCTTTTTTCCTCAAGTGAAGGCAATGAACAATAAACACAATGGATAGTGTGTGTGTGTGTGTGTGTGTGTCACACTCAAATGTTCAGCCATTAAACTAATTTCAATATTAACAAGTAAACAAAATGCTGTTTCTAAATGGTGTTTATTATTAAGGGGAAATTAACTGTGGTGTATCATGTCTTTGAAAAGCGGAGTTCAACTTCTGTAGCCATACACAGGTCTGATTACTGCCACACCTGTCCTCAATCAAATCTCTTAAATAGGACCTGCCTGACAAAGTAGAGTAGACCAAAAAGTCCTCAAAACCTAGAAATCATGCTGCGATCGAAGGAAATTCAGGTACAAATGAGAAACGATGTAACTCAGATCTCAGTCTGGATAAGGTTATAAAGCCATTTCTAAAGCTATGGGACTCCAGTGAGCCACAGTGAAAGACATTATCCACAAATGGCGAAAACATGGAACAGTGGTGAACTTTCACTGGCCGAACAAAGTTACCCCAGGACCTCAGCAATGACTCATCCAAAAGGTCACAAAACGCCCTGGAACAAAGAATGGTAGGCCTCTCTTGCTTCAGTTAAGGTCAGTGTTCATGACTTCACCATAAGGTAGAGACTGGGCAAAAATGTGCCCAAATGGTTCCAAGATGAAAACCACTGCTGAGCAAAAGGAACATAAAGGCTTAGTTCAGTTTTTCAGAAAACATTGTGATCATCCCCAAGCCTTGAAAAATGGTCAGACTGGGGTGTGTCCCATTACTTGTGGCATAAAAGTAACACAGCATTTCAGAAAAGGAACGACATACCAACAGTAAAACGTTGTGGCAGTAAAGTGATGGTCCAGTGCTGCTTTGTTGCCTGGGGATCTGGGAGACTTGCTCTGGTAAATGGAACCATGAATCTACCAAAACATCTTGAAGGAGAATATCCAGCCTTCTGTTTGTGCCCTCAAGCTGAAGAGCACTTGGTTTTTGCAGAAAGACAGTGATCCAAAACACAAGCAAGTCCACCTCTAATTTAAGAAAAAGAGCAGGACTGCTTTGGAGTCCTGACCTGAATCAGATTAAGATGCTGTGGCATGACCTTAAAAAGGTAATTCATGCTTGAAAAACCTCGATTTTGGCTGAATTACAACAATTCTGCAAAGACAAGTGTGCCAAAATTCCTCCACAGTGCTGTAAAAGACTCATTGCCAGTGATCACAAATGTTTGATTGCAGTTGTTGCTGCTTAGGGTTGCCCAACCAGTTATTAGGTTTAGGGCGCAATCACTTTTTTACACAGAACAATGTAGGTGCCCCCTCTACGTGGACCCCCAAAACTAGTTCATGCATTTATTACATCTAGGCTCGATGACGGTAATTCATTATTATAAGGATGCCTTAAAAACTCCCTGAAATGCCTTTACTTGAGGTGAAATGCTGCAGCAAGAATACTGACATAGACTAGTAAGAGAGTACATATTTCTTCTATATTGTCTTCTCTTCATTGGCTCCTTGTTAAATCCAGAATCAGATTCAAAATCATCATTCTAAAATACGTCTTTTAAGAATTTCTAGTACTGTATCACCCCATCAGATCACTTCACAGTCAGACTGAGTTCACTTGTGGTTCCCTGAGTATTAAAAAGTAGAATGGGAGACAGTCTCCAGGTTTTGGGGTCCTCTTTGGTGGAACCAGTTCCTAGTTTGAATTTAGGAGACAGATTCCCTCTTTACTTTTAAGTTTACTCTTAAGACTTTCCTTATTGACAATTATGCTGAAATTATGCTCTCTCCCACAGTGTCTTTTTGCCCTGTGTCCTTCTTTTCACCCCCAACCAATCTCAACAATTGCCTGCCCCTCCGTGGGCACGGTTCTTCCACGGGTTTCTTCTCGTTAAAAAGTTTTTCCTATATAAATAATATTGAATTGAATTTACCTTCACCACTTCTGCTGCTTCCATAGTAACCTTTTCATCTGTCTTCCTCTGATTTACACATCTATCCTGTTTTGGTTGTACTTTCATTCCTCTTCTCCTCTGAGCATACCTCCACGTCTCCAGGTTCTCTTCCACCTACTCCATACTCTCACTACTGATCACAATTTCATTAGTGAGCATCATAGTCCATGCAGACTCCAGCCTGGCCTCATCTGTCAGATTGTCGATCACTGATGTACTCACACCTCACCAATGTCTCGCTGTCCTCATACATGTCTGGCACATCCATGCATCTTCTGCCATTCCTGATTCTTCAGGCAGTACCACAGTTCCTATCTTGGCACCCTATCATGTCCTTTAGATCCACAAAGACACAGTGCAACTCCTGACCTTCTCAATACTTCTCAGTCAACGCCTTCAAAGCAAATATTGCATCTGCAGTGCTCTTTCTTTATTTCCCAATACACTTCACACTTAGCATAACTCTCTTTGCATTGGTTATGACATTGTGAAGACTGTGTGATGAATATATACAGCTCTCTTATATAAAACTGCAAAGTGAGGATATAAGCCTTATATTTAGTTTAGTTAGTGGGTGTTGTTTGGTTCTCAACATATAAAACACTGTGTATAATCAAACACTGATTAACCTACCAGTGGGACTTCCCAACCAACGCCAAAATACCCCATTCTTTGTATGGAGCAGTTAGCTTTGACTGGATCTCCAAACCTGTAAAAGGAGATACGCAATTAATTCCCTCAGACACGCAGATGATTCTGTTAATTTGGTGACTGTTTCTTGATGTTGCCTCTTACATTTCAATAAAAGTCAAGTAAAAGTCATGACAGCAACTGAAATATTTAATAGTTGGAAATTGATCCAAGATAAAAAAAAAATCAGAGTGCTGATCTTTGCATCATAGATTTCAGAAGCTCAACATTACAGGACTGCAAGGTCAAAACCTCGTGAACCTTTCTGAACAATGAAATACCACAAGGTCACCATGTCTGAGTGACACCAAGCTATCATTTTACTGTCCAAAAAGGCTTTAAACTGCACAGATGAATGAACAGCAAGTTAGTGCACACAGACTCTTATCACTGACCACCTACGTCAGCCTGAAATAATCACTCATTCTTTTTGCCATACCTGACCACCACAGTGGAGGGTGATATCTTTAGAGGGCAGAGGACACTTTGTGTTGATTCTCCAGGTGGGATGGGAGAAGCGACAAGGCTGACATTTGGAAAGGGAAGTGCGATTTCTGGTGGAAGAGATGGTTAGTTAGTGAAAACAGGGTATGAAGTACCTGAGGTTAAGGGAGGGGGAGAAAGAGCAAGACATAATAAGTCATGAAAGTAAACACCGTGTACTGTATCTTTAAGGTCTGTGCAAAAACATTTTGCACTTTTATTTTTCTCAGAAATTCACAGAACAGGTTTTAACTAAGAAATAAAAAATATCTAATTTTCCTCGCTTTACTATAATAATCCAAGTCTTTAGTTGCTAAAGCTTTCCTTACAAATGTCAGCTTATGCAACTTTAGACTGCATGTTGTACCTTTCTGTCTAAGTTCAATCTGTGGGGCAGCAATACTGCAAAACCTTGTGTTACGTGTACTTTTTTTTAATAAACTGGAAGAAAACCTCAAAATACTATAAAATGTTTCATGCAGGCTCAATCACCCAGGTAAGGAAATCCCAAAATGTTGATTCTGTTCATCTGGATGTAGAGTTTTCAGTGGGAGAAACACTAGCAACTTCTTCAGTTGAGACTGAATGAGGGACAAACATTTCTCCCACTGAAAACGCTACATCCAGATGAACAGAATCAACTTTTTGGGGTTCATCCATTGTGCTTGTAAAAACAAACAAACAAAAAAAACCTGTTAAAAATTCATTGTGAGCTTTTTGTCTCCACCTTCTGAAAGTGAAAGTAGCTACAAAAACACTGCAGACAGTGACTTTTTAAATTTACTTTTTTTAAAAAAAATTATTTATTTATTATTTTGCCTCTGTACACCACCACAATGGATTTTTAAATGTATTTAAATAAACTGTTCTTAATACTTGGAGGAAAATACTTTAATCCCTCCCTGGATTTTCGAACCCATGGACAATTACTGTGTTCCCTCGCTTGAGATGCTTTGCCAGGCCGTTTCTGCAACCACTCGCACTCCATTTGTGCATCTCTCTGCATTCAGTTTCATCTTCAGTCACTGAAAAGCTGCTCTGCTGGGAGTTGCGGTATGCTTTGAGTCATTATCTATTTACGCTGTGAAGCACTGTCTTATAAAATTTGGCTGAACTTGGGCAGAGAGCCCTTTACGCTTCAGGATTCATCCTGCTGCTTTTATCAGCAGTCAGTTAGCGGTATGGATCCTTATACTGGATCCATACCGTGCCATAACAGTAAACGGCTTATGAAATGAAACACATTACATCATCTGTAAAACATGGTGGAGACAATGCCATAAGATGGAAAAACAGAACATTAAGGAGGATACTGTACATGTACACCTAACACACTGAGTACCTGTGATGTTAAACCCAATACTATAAATAAAAACATGAATAAAAGGATGGGTCTCCTCCTATGTTTGTCCTGGCACTGTAACCCACATGATGTCATGAGTAATTTCTTTTCTCAGTCTTAACACAATACATGCAAGGGTCAATTAGATTTTGCCATCTCATGAAATAATGCTCATTTTAGCTGATCTATTGTGAACTATTGTTTCATAGCATGCTGAATACACCCAGTGTGTTCCTCTGAGGAAGGAAGGACACCCTGCCCAAATCGTAAGAACTCGCTCCTCTTTTCAATTGACCATTGTTCCATCGAGTCCTGGGGTTGTTCTCCTGCCTATCAGATGATCTCACTGGCAGTAGGCGTGCCGGCTGTCAAAATTTATAGTTGTGTTTCCCATGTGCCACTCTGCAACGTGAACAATGCAGTACAACTGCCAGCTGGGTCAGCTTACAGAGAGTCTCCTGACCAAACCAGGATCACAAGTCTCAAAACCTGAAGGATAAATGACGTCTTTTTTTTCCTGATTTGCAGATCTTTGGGAATGGAAGCATCCCCAAAGATGGGATGGAAATCTTTAAGGAAAAGCCTGCGTTCAAAATGTGAATGGGAAGTACTGTCAGCTAAGTCTGTCTAAGAATCACAAATTCAAATTTCTTCTGATGCAGAATGGAGCTTTACATGTGTAGATAATGTTTTGTGTTATGTTTTCAAATGTCTCATGTTTGATATGATCATGTGTAACCACTTTGAATCCTCTCTAACAACATATTACATTTTTTTAAAGTTAAATAGTTTCCTACAATTTTGGAAAAACCTGAGCTGAAACACGTGAATTAGGTTAGCAGAGTAAAAAAAGTAACTTTACCCTCAGAAAAGTGATCACATGTCATTTTTAACTACAAATCAATTTGCCTCGGGGGTTCTTACAAGCGCAGCCACCACACTCTGCCCACTCATCATCAGTCCCAGTTATCTCTCTTGTCACACTCTTTAACCTTACTTTTTAACCTTATCTGCTTCTATCGCCCAATTGGCTTCTACACTGAACAGGTTCTTCTCATCAGAGCTGCCCACTGCACCCACTCAGTCATCAGTTCACTCACCTGAGTGGAAGAGCTGAAACAGCATGAGCGCGACGGCCCATCCAGGAGAAACCATCCTTCTTCTATGTCACGTTAACAGCTGATCGATGCTGACGGTGCCACAGCCTGAGACTTATGAGGTAGCAGTGGGTTCTTTTAGTTTATGTGGAACTGTGGGGTGTGTGAGTGTGTGTGTTTATGTGTGTGTGAGTGAGTGCACATGTGGGTGTGGGGGGTGTGTATTTGCTTTGCTTCTGTGTGTCTGAAGTTGATGACGAGGGAGTTCCTTTGCTCTGGCCTCTGAAACCCACCATGGGCGTTCTCTGTTGGTATATGAAGAGAGGAAGGAAGGGAGGGTCAAGAAAAATGAAGTGTAGTGTTGCAACGTGGAGGGCAAGAATGTGTGTGTGTGTGTGTGTGTGTGTGTGTGTGTGTGTGTGTCTATGAGAGAGAAAGAGAGAGTAGTTACATAGCAATACACTGATACAGAGCTTTTGAGAATAAAAATAATCATCCCATTGGTGTGTTACATTGGGGGGAAAAAAAGCACAGCTTCAATCAGCTAACGACATCTGATTGTTTTTTTCCCTTTTTTTCTTCCACCATGTAATCTATATGTGACTCCTATTTGAGATGAGGTGAGATGAAATAGCCTTTATTTGTCAGTTGCAGGTCTTTTGCCCACAACCGAGATGACAGACCTTGCCGACCGTACATACAATACAAACATCACATTGGGGAGACAGGTCAGGCCAGGTAGCGAGGAAAAAAACATCAAAATGTGCAACACAAAAGGATAATACAGGAATGCACAGGTATCAACACACCATAACACAATAAACACAGACAAGCAACATGGGAAAGTGTTCCAGTGTGTACATCTGATCCGGGACCGCTGCAATCTTCGACTGCGCCTCCAGCTGACCCGATGTCCACATCATGGGGCAGGTAAGCGTTGGAGGTGGCGTTGGATAGGGAGGGTGATGCGTCAGTGAGTGCTTATCAGTATCAGAATATGTATGTGTGTGCGTGTCCATAGTTCAGTTATTTATGTCTTAATGTCAATAATAGCGCCTCTCTTTCACTCATAAGCACAGCTTTTATGCTGAAGCATATCGTTAGTATAGGAAATTCCACAAAACTTGTCACTGACTCAACAGTTTTTTTGTTTTGGGGTCTTTGAGCTCGTTGTTTTTGTTTTTATAGTCTGCATTACAGGCTTCATTGTCTCGGTTCCACTGATTCATACACTGACCAGAATTACGCACGGCTCTAAACACGCAGGGTGAAACCGGGGCAGAGCCAATTATGCACTCCTTCTGATAACATTTCCCCCACTGATTACAGCTAAACCGACACAAGATTATCAAAACCGCATCAGTTACAAAACAAAGCATTCTTTCACAGCGTTAAATTTAGTATAATTTGCAGGAAATTGCATGCCGGTAAATCAAGTTTGTGTGGTCATTTAAATATGCTCCTCCCAGGAGCGTGTTTGAGAGAGAAAGCGTGGGGTAGACTGGGGTTGGGTATCACACTTATTACTCTTTGATGAACTGCTGTTCATTCATTCATCTATGACACTCTGAAATTTTGACCCCATAGCTGGGTTAGCTGTCAGAAGGAATGGGGTTGATTGTTCCTATAGCTAACAATGGAGTTTTAGTAGAAAACAGTGATTTTAAAGTGGGGGACAGGTTAACTGGAAACACTAAATTGCCCATAGGTGTGAATGTGGGAGTGAATGTGAGTGTGATTGGATGTCTCTGTCTGTGTTAGCCCTACGACAGACTGGCGACCTGTTCAGGGTGTACTCTGCCTCTCGCCCTAAGACAGCTGGGATAGGCTCCATCGACCCCTGCAACCCTGAAAAGGAGAAGAGGAAGCGGATGAACAGTGATTTTAAAAAGTATAACATTTAATTTTTTTTCAAGATAAAGACATAAACATACAACATACAACACAAACAACTGAGAACATTTCCACGTTCCATGACTGTGACCAGATGCTCACTACATCTTTTAAAAGGCAAACACTCCCTTTGTGCAAGATTTTCCAACAGGTAACCTGGGCGATAGTAAGCAAGTCAGTGTAAACATGTGATAACAGAAACGAACTCCATTAATATTGAACTGACTCTGAACTGCTCTCCATTTTAAGTCTTATTGCATTCTGGATCATCTGGGTTCAGGGCTGGACTGACACTGGCATATTTTGGTAATGGTGGCCCACTGTGTTTATTTATATGATATGTGAAAGTGCATAACATACTAGAGGATATATGTTCATGTGGTGTGCTTTCAAAAATTAAAATAAAACACAGCAGCCTACAAGGAAGAGAGTAACATGTTAAACAACTGATATGCTCTTTCACTACTTAGGGATTCATCCTGGGAGAGATGGCAACAGTATCACAAAAAGAGCTCCTCATCAAAGTGGCACAGTTTTATTTTTATTCAATTTTTTTGCTACTTTGGGGGAACATTTTAGACATTACTTATACATTTTCATAAGTTCTGTTAAAACCTGTTGTAACCCTGTGTTGATTTCTTGAAGGCTTAACATCAGTAAAGTACTTTTAAGCCACACAACTGTGTTTGTCTGGTTTCTCAGCCATTCATGTACCAGAGCTCTAAGAGTCGTTCTTAATCTTCTGATACTAGCCCAAATTACTCATTACCTTGGTAATTATCCATCTGTACTGTATATACCTCCACGTAAGTGCTGCAAGAGGTAGTAGTAAGCTTTATGATCATCCAGGTGGATGTCAGCAACAACACAAAATAACAGTAAACACAAATCACAAATGTGAAGAATGCCTGTTAAATCCACACCAATGAAAGGTACATCCCTGGAACATAAATGGGGGAAAGGTACCTTAAGGAGAGAGTCTGGCAGACACACCACTTGTATTATAACAGATTTAATGACTAAAATAAAGAAATAGAGGTTTTTACACGAATAACACATAACGCTATAGGTTAATATTATTATGCATGTTTTAAGTCTGACTGAAGAAAAGAAAAGTTGTGATAATTTCCTATGTGGAGTATTTGCACACTTTGACCCAGATACTATTTATTGAAGATGTGTCTCTAATCATATTTTGTCATTCTTTTATATTTTCTGTTTTAATTCATTATTATTATTATTATTATTATTATTATTATTATTATTATTATTATTATTATTATTATTATTGTGTGATCTTTTTATGAAACAACAACACGCCTGATCCATGAAAATGATAAAATACTTTGTGCGTGTTCCACAAACTGACCACTGCAAAATGAGCAGACTGTCCGGTCTCATGTGTGGCATCGACTGTATTCCACACACGTGACCTGCCCTCTGTGGCAGTGACAGACAATGTACTAGTGATAGGATTTCCGGCTCTTGTTAGAGAACCGGCTCTTTCGGTTTGGCTCACTAAAAAGAGCCGGCTCTTTGGCTCCGAACCGACTCTTCAGGTTGTTTTGTTGCTTTAATTAATTTATTATTAACAATAATATAAAATTATGCACAAAAGGAATTACTAATGTAAAAAAAATGTGGTTTTATTTATATATGTTTATATATAAATATATGCGGTGGCCCCTAGAGACAAAGCATGTACAAATTCCAAAACATGAACAAACTCCAAAACATATTTCTATATTTCTGCGACTGACACATCACTACAATGTACCAGCCAACTAGTGCTGTGTCGGTCGTGAACGAAATGGCTCTTAGATCCGCATCTTTGACGTGAACGACGCGAGCCGGCTCCTTATCGCGAGCTGGCTCCTTATTGCGAGCCGGCTCCTTATCGCAAGCCATGGGGCTACACAAGCCAGCAAGTACCAACGACCGGATTTGGTGTGTGGTAATAACAGGTAAATGAACATTGTTTTTAAATTATTTGAATATATATATGAGTGCTTATGTATAAATACACAAACAATACACATATGCTTTCAATTGTGTAATTTAAGTGATCTAGGTAGCTCTGTTTTGAAGTTCAGTTAACGCTAGAAATATGTTTTGGAGTTTGTTCGTGTTTTGGAATTTGAACATGCTTTGTCTCTAGGGGCCACCGCAGCCCCTAAAACCACATTTTTTTTACATTAGTAATTCCTTTTGTGCATAATTTTATATTATTGTTAATAATAAATTAATTAAAGCAACAAAACAACCCGAAGAGCCGGTTCGGAGCCGAAAGAGCCGGTTCGGAGCCGAAAGATCCGGTTCTTTTTAGTGAGGCGAGCCGAAAGAGCCGGTTCTTTTTAGTGAGCCGAACCGAAAGAGCCGGTTCTTTTTAGTGAGTCGAGCCGAAAGAGCCGGTTCTCTAAAAAGAGCCTGAAATCCCATCACTACAGCCAACCCCTCAGTCGCTCTGGCACATCTGTACAGCAGCTGTTTTTTACCTGCAGAATCACAAGGAGGACAAAATGTTCCGTTTATGTGACTATAGACATAAGACGTATAAACACAACGGGATTATATATAAACTAGTTGTATCTTGACCAAGTACGGCTGTGCACACATGATCTCATAAGTCATAATGCGTTCACTACGTGTTGAGTAATCACTCCTGACGTAGTCCTGTAGGTTTCGCAAAACTTTCCCGGTAGAGGGTTTGAAGCCGAAAGCACTCGTTTGCGCCATTTTCTTTACATCCTTTGCTTGGTGCTATATCGGCGGTCAGTGACGAGGTAAGTTCTTTGATTCATAAAGTTCCCCAAAGTTAAAATGCACATCTTTGGAGGTTTAATAACGTCTGTGCGCTGCGATACAAAAGGAAACAGGAGGAGTTAGAAAGGATGACGGAGACGTGAACTTGACTTTCTTGTTGTTTACTTTCGGTCTGTCTGCGTGCAGCTGTACGTCGGATGTAGTTTTAGATATATTTGGTTTATGTGAGTGTTAAAGGGGCACAGATGGATAAGAAGTAATCCTGTAAGTGAGACTTCAGCGGCCCTCCCTTTTTTGTTGCAGAGTCCGTCTATCTACATCCATTAGAAACTAAATGTGAACGAAAGCAGACATGAAGAGCATATGTGTGACTGATGTATGATCCAGATCCAGATGTGGTTCATTAGCAGGTTTTAGAAGTTGTATTAGCACTGCTATTAATTCATTGACGTGGTGACGCTGATTTACTTCCTCGTTGTCTGCGATCCCACTAAACACAGCGACGAAAAATGAAACTACTGCACGACTAGCTTCAGTGTTTTAAACTAGTCCTTCAGGTTTATTACATTCATTTGAGCCCATATTGAGGGAGGAGAAGTCACCTGATGCAACTGGTTGGCGGGAGGAAGAGAGGACCGAGGAGACACTGGAAGAGAGCCAGAGGGTTTGGGGCTAGCATATAGCATACATATAAAAATGTGATCACACTGTTGAGCACAAATTTGGTTCCTCGTAGACTTTTTCAAAACATCCTTTGAATAAAAGCAGAAAGTAAAAATCATATTTAAAAACAACAACAACAACATAATAAATAAATGTTTTATTCCATGCTCACATCATTTGCAAAGGATTTTCTTGGTGGACTTATTGTAGTAGTCTCTGTTGTGTTCACAGAACCTTAAAAATACAGAAGATTTACACCAGAAAACTTACACTCACATGTTTTTTCTTTATAATATTTAAAAGTTCAATATTCTAAGCTAAGCAAGCATTAACCGAGGAGTTAACTGCACAACACTTTTAAGTATTCCTATTAGAATAGAATAGAATAGAATAGAATAGAATAGAATAGAATAGAATAATCCTTTAATTGTCCCACAAGGGGAAATTTGGTTGTAACAGCAGCCAAAAAGACACATATACAAACAAACAGTACACAGGACACTGAACAGAAACATACACAATTTTTTCTTACATATTTACATGAAGGACAGTGGTTACTATATACAAACTGTAAATTTTATTTAATTTACAGTTATTAAATTAAATAAAAATAACTACAGGTAAGAGGCAAACCAGGTTGTAGTGCGAATCGGTTAATTAACTTATTGCAGTTACAGCGCAGATGTAAACATCTATGTTTGTTGTGAGCAGTTCTGATTGTACAGTCTAACAGCTGCAGGGAGGAAGGACCTGTGGAAACGCTCCTTCGTGCATCTAGGATGCAGCAGTCTGTCACTGAAGGAGCTCTGCAGTTCAGCAACATTTACATGCATGGGGTGGGAGACTCTTATTAATGATAATGGGGGCAGTGACACTTAAATGCCTTATTGTTGTTCTATAGATCAGTTTAAAATAGACAGATAGTTACAGACATGAATTTTCTGATCAACTAAGCCCATAAAGGAATGAAAGAAGTATTTATTTAAAAGAAACAGAGCTCATTTTCTCTCTCTCTCGTCTGTTCAGTGAGCAGACATGCTGGTCCCAGAGCTGCTCTTCGAAAAACTGCAAGACCTGACTAATGAAGACTATAAAGCATTTAAGTGGTACCTCGCCATGAAGATGGTGGACAGCTGCAAACCAATTCCAAAGAGCAAACTCGAGGGCCAAGACCGTATGGACACTGTGAGTTGTATGATAGACAGCTACGGTGAAGCAATGGCTGTGAAAGTCTCTGTTGCAATCCTGAGGAAAATGAATGCCAACAACATTGCAGATGACTTAGAGGTCAAGTATGAAGGTACGGTGAATGCAGAGTTTCTTAAACTCACCTGTAACTGACAATCTGTTTGTGGTCTGCCTCTGTGCAGACATTACCACTGATTCTCTGCTTCTTTGTCCTTTCAGCTGTAGAGGGCAGAGCAGCTGCATCCTCTGGATCCTCTACTTTAAATCCTTCCGCTGGAGCCGCGATTTTGGCTCAGCAGGGAGGAGTGGTTTTTGCCCCCACGATCACCGGTAGCAGCACCGCACCTATGAATGTAAACTTCTACCAAAAATAATCTCAATGGAGATTAAAGCAGAGGGCACAATATAGTTTGTAATTATTTCTTTCCTTTACATGAAATGAAATTAATGTTAACTGGTGATTCTGAATAAGGCCGAGTTATGAGCTGTGTCAGCCCTGTGATAGATGGGGATCTTCTCACACAGTCCACCTTTCAACACAGAAATGCCCGGCATATGTAAGGTCTTCTAATGATGCCAGTAATTGTTACAGCTACATATGATGCCATGTAAAGAATATACTCCAGAACCACGAGTGTACTCTGTTTACAATTTGCAGTCATTAAAGTCTGATTAAAAAAAGAAAAAAAAGTAAATCCCGGGAGGGAGTAACAAAGAGAGACACTTACACGTACGGGCATATTCATGGTTTTTTTGCTACCAACAGGCTACTTTTACAGACATATTGCTTGACATAATTTTTCGGGCAATAGTAACAACTAATTACCGATGGTAATACAGTCGACCCCCGTCAGGTATTTGTGAACACTCTTACAGTTGTAGGAGTGTTCACACGTAGCTGTAAGCCAAATATTTTAAGGGCAATATTGTAAGATGACTTTGAAATCATACAAAGTGTTTTAGCTTAAGATATATTTGGTGTTTGAACTATTAAAATAGGCAGTTATAAGCGTTTTTAGAGGGGTTCTCAAGTATTCGCGGCAGTTGTGGTCCCAAATCACCACGACTACCGGGAGTCGACTGTATAACAAACACACAGGGTCATTTAGGGTTCTTTATCCTCCTTTATAATGAAACAGCATAAGTTATATCCCAGAACCCTGAAAATAAAGCCTGAATGGTATTGAGCCACTATTCAATTTAATCTTTATTCCTGTGACTTATCTGTTGTAACACGTACAAATGTCCACCTGTGCTTTGCTGTTTCAACAAACTCTGAAATGTTCAGATTAAATCAGGCCTGTTAAGCTGTGTATGTAAACGTGTCAGGAGTTGCTCGTACTTTCATCTGAGGTCTGAGGTGTTTTTGGTGTTTCTGTGTCATCCACTTCTTGTACTCATAAACATACATAGTGATTACATCTTCCAACAAACTGATGCACTCACATAAACTTACAATCAATCTATTAAAAATACATAAGAGTGTGCGCCGGTTTGTGGAAGCCGGCGTGTTTCCTTTGTATATGGTGGCCGAGACAGACATCTTCCTTCTGACTAGTCGGATTTCATCTGTAGCTGAAGACCGGATACATGTGTTGCACCCCAAAGGTGGAGAAAAAGAGAAGTTGTGCCATTTAAATTCATGTCTGTGCCATTGGACTCAAGATATGAAGGATCATACCTTTGTTTTATTGTAAGACGAGGAGTTTCCCAAGGAAATAAAAAGCGACAACACCACCGGCGTCATAATAAAATATCATCCTCTTCCTCCTCACCTCAAACCTTGGTTGCCATGGGTTACAGTGTAAATGTAATGTTTTTAATTACTCTTGGCTGACTAAGACATGTTTGCCCTATATAATCACTGAGGCTACGATTAGGTACTTGAATTGAAAATAAATCTGTTGACCACAATCCCCAATCTACTGACATCAGTAGAATCAATAGAAAATTCCATGCATCATTCTTGTGGGAAGTTTCACACTGTGGTCAGCATATGCTTTATCGTAATTTTGTGTATTTTCATAAGTGGGATTGTTACAGAAATAGGAATATCAAATATTACCCTTACTTCTCCCAGAGGAATTAAGACTGTGATAATCAGCAAGTCTCTATCGAGCATCTCTATAAATTTTCTGATCTCTCCTGTTCACATATCACCATCCAGGAAATGGTTTTCTTTCTCTTTGGCCTCCACACACTTCATCAAGCTGTCTGACTGCAGCAAACCTCTCACCATAGACTGCTGACTGGTGTGTGCACATGTTGCTGTGTGCAGAGCAGCACTTGGACAAGACATAAACAGTGGATCAAGAAAAACTGGTGTAAATGGCTGTAAAAAAAATGTTTTTTTTTAAACTAAAGTCGGTCAAATTATTTTAAAAGATAATCAAATTACAATGTAAAAGGAATTTAATCATATGCAATCAGTTATCTATATTACTGAACCATTGTACCTGCTCAGGCCCAAGCACCAGAATGACACGGGTAGCAAAGAGCCGATGAGCACCGAGCTGCTAAAGACCCAGATGTGTACCTCAGGAGTTGGTGTAGACCAGAGGTGGGGAACTCAAGGCCCAGTGTCCTGCAGGTTTTAGATATCACTCTGGGTTAACACATATGAATCAAATGAAATGACACATCTAAAACCTGCAGGACACCGGCTCTCAAGGCCTGGCGTCCCCCCACCCCTGGTGTAGACTCCAGCCAAACAACAACAACAACTAAAAGCAGGAGTCACATACAAGTTCAACTATAATGGTGATAATACATCAGTTGTTTAGTCAGTTGTTGTAGATTTACTGTTGTGTGAAAAAGAAATTACACCCTCATTCATTTTCACAATTTTAAATATCAGGATATATTAAAAATATATCTGGACATCTTAGCAGCCCCTATCCATCAATCTTTAAAGGGTTATTAGTTATTTCCAAATAATTTGAAACTCATCATATTACAGTGAGAAAGTTTATTCCCGGGTGAAAAAAATATTCAAGACAGCTGCAAAGCTTCTCATGACTGGAAGTCCCAGAAAATCCCCCAACAGTCAGACTGAGCAATGTTGAGGAAAAACTGCAACCCCCCCCCCCCCCCCCCCCCCCCCCAAAGAAAAAGCTCTAACATTTAACATGCTAACTCAGGACAGCAAAGTTCATGACTGAACAAGTATGACTCATTTGTAAGAGTTGCCAGGAAAGATTCCTTGGAACTGATAGAGGGTATACTTTCTTTCCACAATGACTTGTTGCAACTTGTTCTTTGTCGCTATATTTAACGAGTTTTCAGACCCCCTTAGTGACTTTTTTTTCTCGTGGCCACAAATAAGTATTTCGTGGGCACGTTATACTATTTCGACGGCACGAAGTAGTATTTTGTGGCCACAATTTGTTTATTTTTTGGACATGGTCCAAAAAATAAACAAATTTATTAATTTTAACAGTTTAATTCTTTATGGGCGTCATTTGTTATGTACGGATCCGTACATAACAAATGACGCCCATAAAGAATTAAACTGTATGCCATTATAAGATGAAAACAAAACTAGATTAGCTGTTGCTGACTGCTCACATGTGGTGTTAGGAGGCGCACCTTAATTTAGGCCTATAAAAATTATCTTGTTTGAACAATAATCGCGATTTGTGGACAATACAAATAACGTGTACAGGGAATATAGAGCATTTGTTGAGTGAGACAACAAAACGTAAAATCGTAGTTTGAATGTCTGAAACAATAAAAGCTCCACGTGTCAAAAGTTCATCTCCGCAACGCAAACACCGAGAGACTGTATCCGACGTGGAGGGTCATTCTAATCACGTGAACTCCTTTTAGCCGGAAGCTTAGTGTCAGGGCTGAACCACGTGATCAAAATCTAGGACAACTCATATAAGGTGTAGTCAGATCCTTGAACGACATTTATCGTTTATCTGACACAAAATTAGTACAGAATAGCGGGTTGTACGGGTGGGCAGTTTTAAAGCCCACATTGCTCCGGTGTCTATATCGCGGCTGTGGCACTGTAGCGGGTGTTAGCCCGCAGCAGCTGACGCTCTTGTCCGCACCTTAATCAACGTTTTGTTCTTGACACCAGACCAGGAAGTCAGATCGTGACGCCTACAAGCTAGCTGTTACATTAAGCGATGACAGCAGAAAGGAATTCGAAAACAAGATACATGGTTGTAGTTTGATAGTAAACGACGCCGTTTAAGAGCCGGGAAGCTAAGCTGAAAGATTCAAACTCTCGCATTTGACCTGGTTTACATTCAAGTCTGCTATCTAGCTTGTTATTTAGTCATCTGGAAGGATTGACGCTCCCTACTATTAGCAGCTAGTTACCGCTAGCGAGTCGGTGATGGCGGTGGCGCACAGAGTCTGCTTTGTGGCTGGATTTTTATTCATATTACTTCTGCCTGGGAGCGAAGCAAGAATACACAAGCTTACATTGAAGGTAAGGCGACAAATTATGACAGCGCTAGGTCGGGAGCTAACGGTGTGTTGTTTTCCTCCGCTCCCGTCGAGCGTCTTACTACTCAATTCGTATGTTGTAATTAACTCTAATGGCAGAGGACGGTCCAAACATAATGTCGCGTTGGGTTTTGTTATGGGCGCACGAGAAAAGCTATAAAAGCTTCTTAAATCTGAGTCTTAGGAAACATGTTTACTGACTGAACCACAACAGCTGAGCTTTACTTGTTTGTTCTTACAACCAGAATGAAATTCGCCACACCATCGACCTCAACGACTTTGGCTTCTACGCTAACGGAACTCTGGATGTCCACCTGTATTCACTGCGAGTCCCGGACGCTCAAGTGGACTTCAGCAAGTACCCAGTAAGTCGTGTGTGTGTTTGGTTATATGCGGTGGTTCATTTACCTTTCTTTTCAACAGGTGGCATTGTGTTCTTCAAAACGATAGAATTGAATTACAAAAAGAAAGAAAGAAAATAATAATAATAATAATAATAATAATAATAATAATAATAATAAAGCAGGAACAAATTCAAGCTAGGGGTAATGTTGTACCAGGCAGTACCGTTAGATGTACGGTTTTATATATTAATATGAAATGGCACATCTATTACAAATGGGTCATTCCATTTCTATTCATCATTTGTTTGCATAAAACCTTTAAATCTGAGGCCACATTTGAATACAACTATGTCAAAATGTTCTCCAGCCTCTCCATAAATGTAAATCCACATCTGTAATTCGGGACAGGTGCATCAACAGTTGTTTGACTTTGAATATAAAAAAAAATAATAAAAACAATTAGCAGTCCTGTAAAGACCCATAAAACTTATCATATGTGGTCAAACTAAAACAAAAGTTGAATGAAAAGAACATTTTCTTCATCTTTGTTACTAAGAATTTCACGTTAAAAAGCATTCCACGTGTTTTGTTTTGCATTATTGTAAAATACAATTATATATCATTGAGAAATGAGGACTAGTTGTCTGTTGCAATGTGATTTTATTTTTTTTTAATTGTGTCTCTCAAATATGGCTCTCTACTTGACCAATGCAATGTTATTGTTGTTGTTGTTTTCATATTTAACTAGCCAATACAGAGTGGTGGTGGTTGTTGTTGTTGTTTTTATGTATCTATCCTAAATTACAGATCCTGGTTAATTTTCATGATAGAAATCACCAGTGACAATCTCAAGCTTTTATCTTTAATAGTTTTTGCCATATTCATGTTCAAACTGTATACCTGTACAGTGGCCACTTATTTTTTTGAGCACAAATTCACTAAGGTTGGTGTAACTTGCTCAATTTCTTACTGACTCTTAATCCAAGCAGAAGACCCAAATAAAGAACAAATTCACTGGTTTTCACTCAAAATATGCCTTTTGGACAGAGACTCAAAATTAAAGTGTGATTGGAAATGAAGGCTCTGAGTTTGCGTTACTTTATCTGTGGAATTTTTCAGTTTTTGTTAATAATTGTACAGCCTCTTGGGTTTTAATAAACAGGTTCACTGTAGCAGATCTATAATTAAACCCACAGTCGCTGTCCATTTTGTGTAAATGGACAGGAAATTATAATCATCAACAGATTTTTTATTTATGTATTTTTTTAACACTGAGGCTTTGAAGGGAAAAAAATGTAACTATATGTTTGTTAACTGCTTGTTAAAGTATTAATATCTTGACTCGATTAGGCTGCAGACAGAGTTAATGGCCCAGCTAACATATTTGTGTTGTTATTTTGTGGTTTCTCTATGTAATGTGGCAATATTTTCTTCTATTTTTGTATATTTTATACAGTGTGTAAAGTGTTTGTTAGGTTTACCTAAAAGATTAATTCTGTTCATCTGGATGTAGCGTTTTCACTGGGAAAACTGTTTCGTCACTCATCCAAGTGATGTCTTCAGTGTCAGCTGATTCCAGGTTTCCCAACTTTATAAACAGTACATTTGCACAATGACTGAAACTAGCACCACTCATGAAGGTCAAAGATCAGTGGTTATGAGAATTTGCATATTCATTATCAGGAGACTGACCTCACAGCCCAGAACATCTTTTTAGCAAAGATTTCTATTTATCTTGGTACAGAAGCAAAAATAATGAATAGAAACAAAATAAACAGACAACAAAATTGGTCTCAGAATCAGTTATCAGGCTAATAGTTCATTTAAAACAAAAGGATTCAATCTGACCTTTTTTCACATTTTATTTATGTATTTTACAAGTGGCACATTATCAGGAAAATCTGCAGATTTTACCTAATAGTATGAACAAAGATGGGTAAGTAGTGTTATAACTGTTTGTATACATGCTCATGCTGGCGAATGGCGATCAGGGTTTTTTTTTTGTTTGTTTGTTTGCTTTTTTTTTGTTTTTTTAAGTTCTTTCTTCCCCAATAATTCATCAGACTGAAGGACTAATGAGCTAAAACATAAATGAAATCCATCCAGTTATTCACATTTCATTAGAACGGCCACTTCTCCTACAGTATTGATCAGGATTTAATCAAACCATCACGCAACGATCATCTTATGGGTCTTCACGTGAATTACTCAGCTGCAAGGTCTCAACAAAATGTGCTGTTTTGTGGGGAACAGCTTGTTAATTGTGACTATTCATGGGTCAGATGAGCTACTACGTCACTGACATTTTTTGTTGTTTTTGTTTTGGGTTTTTTTAAATACAGGGAAAAAACATACAATGAAAGTATGCATGAACATTGCCTTTAATAAGCCTCTGTTTCCTAGACAGTTGTTGTTAAACATTCGAGTGCACTGTAAGCAGTGTGACCACTGAAGTAATGTAGTGGAGTGCTTGAAACAACAGTGAGTTGGGCTAACCTGACACAAAAGTCATGAAGCAGCAGCAGTGAGCTCATCAACCTTTGGTCTTGTGTTTGCGATGGTGTCAAGTGTCATGTTTTAAGAGCTGATTTGACAGTAAAAACTTACAGATTGAGTTAGTGTGATAAAATATATGTGTTATAAAATAAATAGAGATTTGAATCAGCTGCTTTTAACCCCACTGATTAACGTAATCCCATTTTCTTAAGGTTGGGTTCAGCCTGTCCAGATCGCGTGTTAATGGAGTCTTGTCCTACACCGTAAGTACATCATCATAAATATTTCTGTCAACATTGTACATCATTATTTTCAGACCTTTCAAAATCAGTTGTGCAATCATGTAGGACAAGGACGACCTTTTGTTGAAATGCACTTATGAAACTTTTGTTATTATGAATGCAGGTGTTGAGTGTGTGTGTTTGTGTGACGTTTCCCCTTCTAGGCAGAGGAGTTGAAGACATGTCTGCTCACTCAAAATTCGACCAATGACGAGCCTCTCATTCGCTTTCTCATTAATATCAAGAAACAAAGGTGTGGATGTTTCAGCACCAGTATTCAGAAATGTTTGTTACAGTGCCGTCGGCAGCTCAGTGTTTGGAGGCTAACTGTTTGTGTTTGTGTAGCGTCAATGTGATTGCTGTGGGTAAACAAGACAACATACTGATGGCGAAGGAAAAGGTTGAAGCAGATAAAGGTTAGTGTTGGCCACACAAATACCAAAATTTGGATTTTGCTTCCTTCAGTGGCATCATTTAAACAAACTACACTTTGAATTTCTATCCCACCCCAAAACAATTCTATTTAAAGTGTTCTATTGAAGGCTTGTCTTTATTATTATTTTTTGATAAAGAGAAGAGTAACTCAGATGTATTCATCAAGGTTCTTCTGTTTTTGTGATAAAGGAGCAGGTCTTAATAAGTGTTTGTTTATGGTATTTACATAATATGTCATAATTTCATATAGTCTCTTATATATTTTACACAGTGTAAGGATTTTCATCAAATGCACTTGTAGCTCTTTCCCACTAGTACTTACTCTGCTCGTCTCGACTCTGTTTTGGTCATTTGCATTACAGTCGAGTGTCAACCAATGTGCGTGGGATCTTCATAACAACGTGGCTGAAAGTGCTGTTACGTCATTTATATGTGGCACGAACGCCACAACAATGGCAGGCGTCGAAGCGATTTGTATAGCTACTGTTCAGCGTGTGGCTTTTTGTCACAGTCTGGGACCACAGTGTTGATTTTCGTGAACAAGACGCTCTCACGACTCAGACACTGACATCACTGACTAACCAATCGGTGTTATGCAGTCTGTTAACATAATTTTTGGATCAACTGATTTGTGTGGAACCCCGGCTGAGTAGGCACTAAAAAAAGTACCAGGTACTACAAGCCTAAGCCGAGTCAAGTAGGTACTAGTGGAAAGAGGCTTTGCTATTATACTGTCCTTTGTTTTCATTAGACTTTGCCTTTGTTTTTGTTTTCTTGATATGAAAACATCCACCTGTGTATAGAGTGCTTGGAATAAACTAAATTTCTATCTTTGTGCCTGGTATCTGCACTTGTGCTCTGTAGATCAGGAGAAAGTCAAACGTGCATCAGAACAACAATCAAAAAATCAGGATAAGTCAGCGGAGCACCAAGAACCAGCGGACAAACGGAGCGATGACAAGAAACCAGAGCAGGCTGTGCAGAACCCAAAAGCTGAAGCTGTTAACGTGACAGGGACATTCAATGTATGTTTTTCTTGTTTTTTGTTATTTTGGTCTATTTTTAGTGTGATTTAATCCCAAAATTAATTTCTACGCTGTATTTCATTTTAGCTAAGCAGTCGCCACCATGTGACTTTAGATTTGGATAAAAACGGCAGCGCCTACAGCTTCAGTGTAAGAAAATCCTCCTTAGCCAGTATGCTCAGGCATGTTTAAGGGCAGGATTGTCTCTGACAGGAAGTGTTTTCTCTTTCTCTCAACAGTTCCGCATGCGGTTTGGCTCAGAGGCGGAGGGCCTATACAGCTTGAAGTTCCACTACTGTCGAAACAGCGATCCGGGATTTAACGAGCCCTACTCGTTTGCAGTGAGTTGAGTATTTTTGAGTTTATAAAATGCACACTCACGTGCGTGTGTCTGCTTACCATGTTGTGTGCATCACAGGTGGAAGTGACGGAGAAGAATCCCCATGGCTACCTCTCTGCAGCGGAAATCCCTCTGCCTCGCCTTTATCTTTATATGGCTGGAGTTTTCTTCATTGCTGCTCTGGTCTGGGTGTACAATCTCATGAAGCACAGGTACACGGGCACAATGAAGTAATAGTGAACCACACTGTTTTGCAGGATCGGAAATTAAACAAAAAAAAATCACTTGCATAATCTGGGAAGCTCTTGCTACAAAGTGTATGATGGAAGACTACGGTTAGGGCCACTGGCTCATATGACGCCATACTGAAGTGAACACAGTTTGTAGTGTTTATTGTTATAATCACTCTAACATGAAGCATGACAATATTTGCTAATTGGCACTAATTAGATCATTAAGCATAGGATCCTGTTCACACCTCAGTGGAAGACTGTGACACAGTCACTGTTTTACAGTGGTTGTTGAGTAACTTCAAGTACTTCACACTCACTACAAGGAACTTTTAGTTTATAAAGTTTAAAAAAAAAGACTTTGGCTTCTTTGACACATCATACTTTACAACGCAGCCTAAATAATATTTTTTAAAGAAGATATCTGAAGTATTTGCTCCAATCATGACAGTGAAAGAGCACTAGCTACCACTGGCCTTCCTCTAGATTCCATTAGTGCCCCGCAGGACTCTACAGACATGCCCATAGATGCTGCAGCCTTCCCACTAAAGGAACATAAAGCAGGTTTACAGTGATTTACTAAAACGTGATGTCCTTTAGCCAACTTGGCAGCTATAGCTCTGACACAGTGTTCTGCTGTGGCTTACTATTGCTCTGGAAGTGCTCATAGCCCAGAAAATACAGAAGAAAGAAGGAAAATTGAGTTACAGAATAAAAACATGCGATTCCATGAATTGCTGGATTTATTAAAGATGGCTGAAACGCTTTCTGTGCTGACACGGCTCGAGCTTAGCTAACAGATTTGCATTAAAAAAACAAAAAGACAGACTAACAAAACTGAGCTGCTGAGGTCACACAGTATCCTGCCCCAAAGCATTTGCCAAACATTTTCAATTGACTAAAATTTACATCATAACTAATTATTTGGATGAACCCTAAGCAGTAGGAATAAAAGCATTTCCTGCAATGTTTAATCATCTCTTCTGTGTTTGTTTGCAGTTACAGTGTGTTCAAGATCCACTGGCTGATGGCAGCGCTAGCCTTCACAAAGTCCACGTCACTGGTTTTCCACAGTGTAAGTGCATCACCACCACAGCAGTCTGAGTTTGAATCCTCTCATAAAAAGAGACTCACTGAATTCTGCCTCTGTCCCCGTCTCTCTCAGATCAACTATTACTTCATCAACACTGAGGGGCATCCTATTGAGGGCTGGGCCGTCATGTATTATATAACACACCTGTAAGCAGAACCTCAGCAGAATCGGCGTCTTAGCCTAGGTTGTATTTGATTTGTGTTACACACACAAAATGTTTGTATCCTTCCCAGGCTAAAGGGGGCGCTCCTGTTCATCACACTGGCGCTGATTGGTACCGGCTGGGCTTTCGTGAAATACATCCTGTCCGACAAGGAGAAGAAGATCTTCATGATCGTCATTCCTCTGCAGGTGAGCAGCAAATCAAATGGTGTTTGGGTGATTTTTATGTGTATTTGCTTTGATGGCTCACCGGTCGTGCTGCAGGTCCTGGCTAACGTCGCATACATCATCATCGAGTCTACGGAGGAGGGCTCCAGCGAGTACTATGTGTGGAAGGAGATCCTCTTTCTGGTGGACCTTATCTGCTGTGGAGCCATCCTTTTCCCTGTTGTGTGGTCAGTGTGATATCTGTTATTCAATTACATTTTAGTCCCAAATTAGTTTTGGGGGCTAGTGTTTAAAGTTACTAAGATTTCTGAGATAAGAGGATCAGTATGGGAAAGTGGAGCATGTTTGATAGAGTAGAACGCCCAGATTAATTCAACTGGGATGGGACCAAAAGCATTGCCGTCCAGCCCTGCCTACTTGATCAAACAGTCATGAAATTTTTCAGTTTGAAGTTATAAAACAAGAGATAAGTAGTTTCTTGTAATTCGAAATGAACTTTGTGTTACATGGTGTATGCATGCAAGTTTGCCCCAAATAACAGATTCATTGTATAACACGTCTCTGTGTTTAAAGGTCAATCCGTCACCTACAAGAGGCTTCTAGCACCGATGGCAAAGGTGAGTCCTGCTGCAACTACAGGGCTTTAATAGGTGGAGAGGCTTTGTTCTGTGTTTAACTTGGTGCATGTTTCTTTCAGCTGCCATGAATTTGGAGAAGCTCAAGCTCTTCCGCCATTATTATGTGATGGTAAGAAGGCTAGTATTTTGCTGTTGTTCTGTGACCCTCCATTCATCTGAACAATCGGACCAGTAATAGATTTACCAGTTATACTGAAAACTTGCCTCTGACAATGTTTTTTAGCAAAGCAAAGTTAATCCTGAGGAAAAAGAAGATTTTAGTGTGATTGATATTTTTTGTTTTTTTTGTTTAACCGTGCAAATTTAAAGAGTTCTTACTGAAATGTTTTCTGTCATTTTAGATCGTGTGTTACATCTACTTTACAAGGATCATAGCCATTCTGCTCAAATTCACTATGCCTTTCCAGTGGCAGTGGTGCTATGAGGTAAGACGATGACGGTGCAGCTACAGCAGTTGTTTGTAAAAAGTCGAGGACAGTCTGTGCTCTCTGAATCAACGATGACTGGCAATACTTGCCTGATGTGAGCTGGTATAAATCTGCCAGCACATTACTTATTTAAAGCCCTTTATTACTTCATTACAGTTGATAAAGAGCACTGTATTCCCCTCTGAGGCCTGATGGGATATTAGCGTTGCTTGAAGAATGTGAAACAGCGCATATGTTAAAAAGGCCCTGTGCTACTTATTTGTTTGCAAAGAAATTTTCCGGATGTTGTGGACAGTGTTAAGAAACTTTCTCCTGTCTGTTATTAAACGCACTGTTTCTTCTTCAGTTTCTGGTGGAGGTGTCGACTCTCATCTTCTTTGTGTTGACGGGCTACAAGTTTCGCCCAGCATCCAATAACCCCTATCTCCAGCTTCCCCAGGACGAGGACGACGTCGAGAATGATGAAGTGTAAGCGTGACACGTCTGTATGAGCCCACACCTGGCATTTAAATAACTTATCCTGTTACTGAGTTCTTACTCTACCTGATTCATTTATACTTGGAGAAGAAAGTAGCATGTCTTCAAAGTATGGTTGAAGTAGCCAAATCTCCTTATGAGTCTTTTATGGAGATTTGGGGTTTTTTTGTCCTTATTAACACAAAGTGAAAACACTATGATATAGCATAGCATGTGTGCGATGTGATCATAAATGAATATGAAAGGAAATTGGTAGAAGAAAACATTACTTTGAGTGATAGTAGTTGATTTGTTGAGCTGAAAGGAGGAGGCTCGTGTGAGTAATGTGTGGCTAAGTGTTTGTTTTTCTGTGATTTCCATAAGATTTAATAATTCCGACTGAACTAAGATGAAGGTTGAGAAAGTGTTTGCCATTAAAAGTGCTGCTGCTCTTCTGTTTGTGTCCAGAGTGACTGAGTCAGGCGCACTCGAGGGCATTTCCAAAGTCAAGAAGACGTCCAACGGACGCGATCGCCAGAAAGAGTCCACCTTGTGAGCAGGAAGCTGCATCTTTGGGAGTGGCCAACTAAACATCCCGAGGTCAGCTGACAGAAAGGGGTACACACACACACACGGACCAAGGCTCCCCACTTCCAGTGACAGCTCTCCTATTGAAACTCTTTCTGTGGTTGCAGTGGTTGTGCCCACTGTCTGGCTATGCAAAAGAAAAAAAAAAAAGAAAAGGACTAACTTATTGGACGCTCTCTGTTTCCCTTAAATGCTCCACCTAAAAACTGAGAGGTTTCGGGGAGATACAACCACATGGACGGGTGGAGATATGGAAAGGAGCTCTGATGTTCTGTATGTTTCATTTCTCTCTCCCCCTCCAAAGATAATTTTTTAGACACTTGCTTTTGAGTGTGTTTATAGCAGCTATTTAAAACGGTACTTCTGCGAGCCTCTTAGCTGTAACTATTCCTGTGCAGAGTGTGTTTTGTGTGTGAGTGAAAGTGAGACAACACAGGATTTGGCTACCCCCGCCTCCCCACCCCAGTGACAATAGCCCATACTCAGGTAAAAGGCTAATCAGTATATTTCAAATTTAAGCATCCATCTCGTGTTTCATTCCCATTGTTCACGGGTCAGAAAAATCCCACTTTATCACCACACAGTACCGTATGTTTTTTTTTTTTTTCTTTTCCTCTTACATGTATGATTTGTATATTGAAATATATGGTTAACAAGAAGTTGTATATTTCAATATAGATTGACTTATTACATATTGAAATGTTATATTTCAGTATTATTGTTGATGTTGGAGACTTAAGCGTTCCTCCCAGCCCGTCACTCGGACTGCTGCTGTAATTTAGTGCTTTAGTGGTTTGAGGACAAGTCCAGTACACCTCTGTGAATACAGCCAATATGGTGACATGTGAAGATGTAGGCAGATGAACAGGTTTTTTTTCTCTAAAATAGGCAGAGAAGTTTGCCCTCTGCGTTTTCAATGACGGCCTTGTTCTTTACAACCCCTCCCCCCATCTCTCGTTTGGCATTGCTGTGCCAACTGGGCAGAGAAGTGACCTAACTGATCATTTTTGAATTTGCCTGCTTTTGGTTTTACCTTTTTGCTCTTGATGTGAAGCTTATTTTATGAATTATTGGTTTGATATTAGGTTTTGAAAAGATCAGCAATGTGTGTGCAGCCAAACCGGGTGGATGGCCATTTGTAAATAAGACTGCTGACACAAAAGGAGGCACATAACACTTTGCTGAGCAGTGCAGGAGGCTTTGTGGAGGGCTTTAGACAGTTCGGGTTCAATCAGATTTTTTTTCCTCTTTTTGGATAGACAAACAGGTGTGGCGATGAGGAAAGACTACTGAGATTTTACACCAATCACTCTGGTGCAGGGATGACTCCAGTACCTTGGAGGGAAGGATTTAGCAGTGGGTGAAGTTCACTTTAGTTTCAGTGAAAACATTTTTTTAATTGTTACAGAGGGCTGTTTGGTGTCTGTATCAGCTGTCACAATAAAGTTCTGCAAAGTTCTCAGATTACACTGTTATGTACATGTCATTTTTGTGGTTCTATTAAACTGCATAGCTTGTACTAAAATAATCAAGATGGGAAAAGAATTGTGCTCCAGGCATGAAGAAAAGTGGGGAACCTGCAGAAGAAGGAGTCACATTTGCCCCGAGCTTTGGCTCCTCCTGTGCCTGGTAAAGGGGCACCAACTTCTCAGACTTGACGGAGCTCCTTCAGAGGCCCACACATTCAGCTGCTGTCTGCACACACACAGTAGTACTCTGCACGAGTCAGCTGATTGTGATGCTTACAACATGTTGAAGGTCTGACCTGCTGTTTCTTCATTTACATGATATGTAAAGTAACTACTGAGCAGGTTTTGCATGACAGCCGCCACCCCTTTCCTGCCCATCTGTTTATTTAAATTACATCTGCCACAACTTTAAAGGTGATTTATGGTACTCTCGTGCTTCACATCATGTAGTTCTTTAAGTACAGTGACTTCATGTTCAAGAAAAAAGTTTGAGATGATCTGAGCTTTGTGACATTTTGTATTATCCTGCTGGAAACAGCAATCAGAAGATGCATACCATCTGGTCAGAAAGGTATTGACCTGGTCAGCAACAGTACTCAGGTAGGCTGTGGTGTTTAACTGATGCTCAGTTGCCACCAAGGGGTCCAAAGAGTTCAATGCTTTTTTGGACTTTCAGCAGGTCATCTCGACAATGCTTTCATGCCTAAATGCCTGAAAATGTAAGGGAACACTTTGAAAACACATTAGATCTCAATGAAGGGGAAAAAAACAATGCAAGTTAGGAATACCTTCTTTTTCTTAACTTAGTAACATTTTTGCCCTTTAGAGCAAAATTAGAACTAAACACTTGTTAAACACCAGACCCTGCTCTCTGACTTCCTCCTGAGGTTCATTCGAAGAGTTCCTGCAGTGGGAAATTACCTAAGTTAAACAGATTTCTTGGGCAAAGTTGCAAAAATGAACCCATCCATGTAAAACAAACTAGTTAATAATGTAAATGTAAACTAGTACGCTATTTTATAAATGAAGCAACCCAAGGAATTCTATCACCTTCAGCTTAGTATGTACACACAATTACATTTTTTTAGCAGCAACATTTTGTACAGCAAGAATGGCAATCATTTAATGTGGAGCACACTCTGAGAGCAGTGGGCCGGACCAGTCAAACGCCCTTTCTGGCAGTGTCAAGATGTCCTGTTCATTTTTTTGTTACTGTTGGCCTAATGTTTAAAAAATATATAGTGTAAATTGAAGAAAAAAAAAAAAAACATTATAAACACTGTTTCCTGTCATTGTCAATGGGGGATGTGGTCATCTGTAGGCAAAGCTGTAAAGCTAATGTGAATAAAGTTAAAAGTACAAAGTCTAGCATGCCAGTGTATATATTTTCCAAAAGCCGAGTGGGCCGGATTGGAGTCTTTGCCGGAAGATTCTGGGCCCCGGGCCTTAAGTTTGTCACCCTTGCTGTAGAGCAGTATACATGTGGGATCTCCATCCTCACTTTAACCCTTGCTTGCACAGCAGGCAGTGATTCATTACTAATGGAAAATTTCGAAGCGGAAAAAAAAACCCAGAAACGGGAGGGGCGGGGTTTCCTCTGTCCGGTATTGGATACAGTTGGAAGTCTCGAGGCTGCTCCGCCCCTCCGCTCTGCGAGCTGCAGGCAGACGCCGGTGCTCACTGCAGTCACTCCGCAGTGCATCCAGCAGCAGACTGCAGTCTCCTCACGCCGCGCCTCCCTGCGCTCCCCTGGCAGGTGGAAAGGACACTTATAGAAGCACGCGGGGTCGCGACCATGTAAGTATCATCTTGAGTATCTTCTAGTTTAAGAAACCGTCCGGTGTTCGGTGATGGTGATGTTTATGATAGTAGTTGACGGTTATTTTGCAGGAGTTTTTGCGGCGTTGCGCACAGGTAAAGTTGATTTGTTTGCGTCATCGTTTATCGGCTGCAGGAAAATGCATTTTCAAGCTGCTCTAATACATCAGTGTTAATAATAATAATGATAATAATAATAATAATAAACAATAAAGATCACAGTCCGCCCCGTTACTACATCACCTGTATCTGTGAAACGCCCTTCCTCTTTAACGCCTTTTTTGGAATAAAATTAGGATCTGAACAGGTTGTGATCACAGCGGGATGCGATGAGCTGCCGATCTCGGTTCTTCCTTGACCTCGAAATGCCTTTGGATTGATTTAGAAAAGACCCAGCCTGATGATGCAGCAGATTCCTTCGCTCTCTCCCTGATTGCGTCGCACTGAGGCAGGAAAACGTGTCCTGTTTCACCTCCGCAGTGCAAACACGCCGGGATGCAGCACAGCAGGCAAACTCCGATTTCTGCAGTCTAGCACCTTTAAAAAATAATAATAAATTCTGTCGTTATCATTATCTTTCATTTTAGAACAGCAGTCCTTTGATTATTTAGAGAAACTGTAGAGTTATTCTACCCACACAACATCCTTTCGCTACAAAATCATTAATGCTGTTTGTCTTTCTTCATCACTCTTTTAACTTGTACACAGACGGTTCTCTTAGTTGTTTCCCATCAAATGATTCTTTGATACTCATGAGATTTTTTTCCTCTTTGTTACGTAAATCATTTGCAAACATCATTGCCTTGTGTGTCCTCCCACAGGGCTTTCATCTCAATCTTTGCTATTCTGGCCCTTGTGGTCTCAGCTGAAGGCAGTGTTGGGTAGGTGGAACGCTTCATGCAGATGGCATTACAAACCTATGATGGCACTGAAATGTTCCAGTTTCAGTTACACGCTATGGTTTTCAAACATGGCTTTAAAGTGGAGGTGTGTGTCCTCTCAAGGAGGAAACTTTATTCTTTTATGAGTTATTTACAAGTTTCTGACCACTTATAAAATGTGTTCAATGTGCTGCCCATTGTGTTGGATTGTCAATGCAACCCTCTTCTCCCACTCTTCACACACTGATAGCAACACCGCAGGAGAAATGCCAGCACAGGCATCCAGTAGCCGTAGTTTCAGGTGCTGCACATCTCGTATCTTCACACCATAGACAATTGCCTTCAGATGACCCCAAAGATAAAAGTCTAAGGGGGTCAGATCGGGAGACCTTGGGGGCCATTCAACTGGCCCACGATGACCAATACACTTTCCAGGAAACTGTTCATCTAGGAATGCTCGGACCTGGCACCCATAATGTGGTGGTGCACCATCTTGCTGGAAAAACTCAGGGAACGTGCCAGCTTCAGTGCACAAAGAGGGAAACACATCATCATGTAGCAATTTCAAATATCCAGTGGCCTTGAGGTTTCCATTGATGAAGAATGGACGCACTATCGTTGTACCCCATATACCACACCAAACCATCACTTTTGTTGTTCCAACAGTCTTGGAGGGATCCATCCAATGTGGGTTAGTGTCAGACCAATAGCAATGGTTTTGTTTGTTAACTTTACCATTCACATAAGTTTGCCTCATCACTGAACAAAATCTTGAACTGAGGGTCCTGTTCCAATTTTTGTTTTGCCCATTCTGCAAATTCTGCGCGCCGATCTGGGTCATCCTCGTTGAGATGCGGCAGTAACTGGAGTTTGTAAGGGTGCCATTTGTGAGTAGCTAATATCTGCCGAAGGGATGTTCGACTAATGCCACTCTCCAGTGACATGCAGCGAGTGCTACGCTGTAGGCTCTTGCTGAATGAAGCTAGGACAGCCACTGATGTTTCTTCATTAGTGACAGTTTTCTTGCATCCACATTTTGGCAAATCCAACACTGAACCAGTTTCACGACGCTTAGCAAGCAGTTTGCTAACTGTAGCATGGGAGATGGGTGGTCTCGTAGGGTGGCTTGCATTGAAATTTGCTGCAATGACCCGGTTACTGCGTTCACCAGATATCAGCACTCGGCAAAATAAATATCAGCAATTTCGATCCGCTCCTCACGTGTTAACCTCTTCGACATGTCAATGGTTGTGAACAAAGAGAAGCTTGTAAATAACTCATGAAAGAATAAAGTTACGTTGAAACCAAGCACACCATTGTTTTTCTTGTGACATTACCAATAAGTTTGATGTGTCACATGGCCCTCTTCCTATTGGAAAAAAAACACAAACTGTATCCAAGATGGCCGACTTCTAAATGGCCACCATGGTCACCACCCATCTTGAGGAGTTTGCTCCCTCACATATACTAATGTGCCACAAACAGGACTTTAATATCACCAACCATTCCCATTTTATTACAGTGTATCCATATAAATGGCCCACCCTGTACATTGAATGTTTATGGAGCTTCATAGTAGGCACAAGTCAGCTGAATTCATCCCCAGTTTCTTTATGAACCTGACTTTTTCTGACCACGTAGCGCTGCGGGACAATTAATGTAATTTATCAGTCTTCTTGTTGCAGACCCAGTACCAACAGCAGCTACTGCACAGAGTCAAAGGAATGTCTGGAATATGAGCTGATCTGCAAAACGGATGAGTATGAAGTGAGTGAAAGCTCTCAGCAGCCAGCAGTGCAACACGCGGTTCCGACTCATCAAGCTCGTATTTCTCACATACCGTGTGCTTGTGCGCGTTCGTGTCCAGGTGCGGCACTACAGCCCCACTCGCTGGGTGTCAACAGATGCTGAAGCCTATTTCATGGGAGTGGGTGCAGCCATGGCTTTCAGGAGACTCTTCCAGTATATTACCGGAAGCAACGAAGGAGGTAAGAAGTCGACATACAGAAGGTCAAATTGAGCTTTGATGAAGTGCATCAGTGTTTGGAATGATGATGACGGTGGTCATTCAGGTGTCCAGATGGACATGACCGCTCCTGTCTTGGTCAAGATCCCAGAGAAGACCAAGATGTGGGAGCCTGCTATCTACACGCTCAACTTCCCACTGCCGTCAGCCTATCAGGACAACCCTCCAGCACCCACTAATGACAAGGTGAGCCCTCGAATTGCCCTTGCCTCTACTGAGGTCAAACGCTCTTTATCCTGCCGGTAAATGTGTAATTCAATCAGTGATTTTCAGCTTTCAGATCAATAGAGATCATTGACGGGTGCGCGGTACTTAGTGCGGCTGGCCCTGCTGCTGCTCTCACTCAGCAGAATAGAAATGCATAGTGCTGAGTCAGCAAGGCACCAGTGCTCTCTGTGTTTTCTGATTCTTAACAGACGAATCGGCCAATCACATGGCAGGAACTCATGCGTGTAAGCATGTAGAGATGGCATCCGAATTTAAGTGAGCCAGACTACTTCAAGCTGACAGGAAGGCAACAATAACTTAAACAACCACTCGTTACAATCAAGGTTTTCAGAAGAGCATCTCTGAATGTACGTCACACTGGATCTTGAAGCAGATGCGCTATAGCAACACAAGACCACACCTGAAGTGCCATTCCTGTCAGCTAACAAACGGACACTGATCTGATCTCTGATCTGATGAGCCTCGATTTCTGCTGTAACATTCAGATGTTCGTTGTAAAAAACACGAACACATGGATCCATCCCCCCCTGTGTCAGTGGTTTAGGGTGGTGGTTAAGTGTGGGGGATATTTCTGTGCCGGGAAGAATTGGGGCGCAGTATAAGCAAGGTGTACCTACTAAAGCTTCCAGGTAGTGTGTATAACGTTACAATGATCAACACACTTGTTTCAACCAGTTTATTTTTAAACTATCGACTCTGTGTGCTGTCAGTGACAGCAGATGGTCGTCTCAGTTCCACAGCTCTTGAGGACACGGGAGGCTTTATAAGGCCCAGTGTAACAATTATTTTGAACAGTGTATCATGCAAAATTTCTCTAGTTGATCCCACAAATAAAAAGATCAAATTGTATATAAGCGTAAGAGTTTCTATTACTCTAAAGCTACTCTGCTGCCCTTCCACTTTGTTTTCCACATGTATTTCACTGTACTGGATTCTTCTCTGCATCCATCGCACAGCTGTATTTCACTGAGATGCCAGAGATGGACGTGTACGTGAGGAGTTACGGAGGCTGGATGCTGTCGGTCACCTCCAGGCTTCACGCCCACCTGCTGACCAAAGAGCTAACCAGAGTTCGAGCTTCGTACAACCACAGCTATCACTACGGAGTCGGCTACGACAGGTGCTACGCATGCCTCATTTCTAATTTTCTTTGAGGGAATCACTCATGACTGTGTCATCATGTGGTTCTTTTTGCTCTAGTCCATGTTGTGCACTCATTAAACAGTATTATCTGGACTTGTACTGCTGCACAAGGCGTCATCGCCTACTTCCAAGTCTAATGTTCATGTCTCTTCTTCGTTTCTTGTGCGTAGCCCCTTGAAGCTGTTGAACAGGCACAACGAGGTGTGGTACGTGGCCGAGGGCGAGCCAGTTTGCTCAGATCCACACGAGCCGACACCTGCGCACACACCCCGTCCGACTCCCACCAACTCGCCCACAGACTTCCCCTCTGAGCCTCTCCCAGACAGCCTCTCTGATTCTGATTCCCCCTCACTCACTCACTCCGACCTGTCCTCAAACACCACGTCCAACTCCACCTCACAGATGCCCTCTGACACACCCACTCTATCCCCATCAAACACTCCACCCGGTTCTCCATCTGATCTGCCTGCTCAAGCTGCATTCAGCAATCCCCAAACGTCCACCCAGATCCTGCTGGAACCGACGTCCAACTCCTCCGATCCCACCTCTATGAGCCCGTCGCTGGATCCCCAGTCTGGCACCACTCTGTCGAACAGCGTGGCTACCATTCCCGAGGAGACACCGGCCGACACTGAGCCTGTGGTCGAGCCAAACGATGCTCATTAGCAGCAGTCAGATGTGATTCAAGTAGCTTTTCCAGATATATTTCTATGTAATCTAAACAGAAAGCAAACAGTGGAGGTGCTTGAGTCTGCGTGTGAAAGATGGACCTGCTGTTTCTCTCCTTTTCCTCCTTTTCTCACTATACCCCTACTTATGGCACCGAGTGTTTAACTGTGTGTTCTATCGCAGCTTTGCACCTGCAGCTTCTCGAATCACTGATCACGTGCACTTCCACTTTGTCATTCCAATTTTATCCCACCGCTCCAGCGTAGATTTAAGTGAAATCTATGTATTAGTTAGAAGGTTAGTAATCTGAGTTATTGTGCTGGTTGATAGATGAAATGCTGGAACGAATTAATAGGCCAGACTTAATTATCTCAATGCTCAGTTTCACACTGAAGTTCTTAATATTTACTGCCTGGGTGCAACTTTCTAAAAGTTTATGTGTTCAACTTCTTCATCACTTTCGTGATGTATGTGGCAACATATTCATTTTGCATTTTCATTGGGATCTTTCTTGCAATCTTAGACACTAACTAATAATACAAACAGTTCCCAGATTATGACTTTGTATTTCACTTTTCTTTCCAGTATGTTGGCCCAGAAGAACCCCCAAAACTGCAGCCATATGATTTGTCAGCTCCAAACTTAGATATGTGCAATTAAATATTTACCAAAAATACCTTTCCTTTGCAATACATTTAACCAGTATGTTATGGGAATTAATAGAGTAATCAAATTTCAACATTTATACCAGAACAGTATGATTGTTGAAAGTAAAACTGGACTCCTTGGCTCTGGCCTTTAGTTTTTTGATTAATGTTTCAAAACCTTTAAAATTACTTTCCCTGCTAAACTTGACCAAAAATAAGAAATGTTTTGTATGTTCTGTTACTTTAAAGTGGTCAGAAGTGTTTCTCACCACTAGGGGTTGCTGTAGAGCAGTGCTACGTCTCAAACTCTGAGCAATCTTGGTTCTGACAAGGTGGAACTACTGAAGTGGCCAGTTGGTGTATTTCTGGTCATCTCTATACATGTCCATATAGTACATGGTACTGTAAGCAAGGGTGATGCAACAAGAGTGGTAACGGCTAATAATAATAATATGCCACATCTTTATCAGTAAAGGAGAAAGTTACTATCATTATGTTAACGTAAGCAGCTATTTAGCTTTGTGGGTGTTTTAGGGAGTAGGAGATCAGTGTTTCAGCCATCAAGGATGTAAACGTCTTGGTAAGAAATACTGAAAGTTAAAACTGTGTTTATCTGTAAAGGAAATTGTTATATTTAATGTAATTTAGCACTGTGTAGAAATTAAGAAGTTCAGTCTGCCCTCATGTAAAATCTTGATTAGTCATATTTTCTCTAGAAAATCACTCCACAACCACGTTGCTGTAGCCATGTCTGTGTGGGTTCTCTCCGTTTAGCTTTTAGCCCAGCAGTGGCACTGCTTTGCAAACCGTCTGCTTAAGTGTGACCTACAGTTTCAACCAACTGCAGTAAGACTGCTCCAAAGATCTCAAAGAATCCCAGTTGATCAAACCAACGCAATAAAATTGACATGTTAATGAATTACATCCTCTATTGATGCATCTCTGAGCTACATGCTGTATATATACACATTCTGTTTCTGATGAAGATGCAATAAAATAAACATGAACTCATGTTGGACTCATTTTGTTGCTGATGGTCTGGACTTCATTGACTAAAATGTTCAATTTTCCTTTTATTCATTTGTCAGTGAACGCAGCTGAAGGGGAATCGACCCAAATGGTCTCCCACATGTATTCTGGTTCTATTCACATGGAACGGCATCTTCCTTGCAACCAGGAGAAATGTGTCAAAACTAGTGATGGGTCCAGCAACACTGACGCACCGACGCTTGTATCAAGCTCACCTAGCGATGCCTGTATCGGTGCGTGCGTCGCTTTAAGAAAAAGTCACGTGATCGATACAGCCGCTGTATCGCTCATTGGCAACGCGCCAAACTGTTTAAAAGGTTCCGCATCCACATCTGTCAACGGAATGAGTCGCCACCAAAATAACACAAAATTACTGCAAAGATTAAAAAAAAAAAATACACATCTCTCCATAACAAAATGGAGCCCGAAAGAAAAAGAAATGTTTCTGCTGTGTGGGATCATTTTGATCTTTTATCTGGAAATAAGGTAACTGTTTGTCTGTCTTTGTTTCAGTGTAATCTATCAGAACACCTCCTCAGTGTTTAGGCATAACAGAGCCAAACATGACAATGAACACAGGTAGGCCTATATTGACACTGAACAGCTTCATCATCATTTTGTTTTATTAATATGTGTTTTATTATTTTGAAATCAAGCATCTAGGAAGACTGTTCTGGGCCAGGCAGTCCTGAATTTTATTATAAAGGACTGCCAACCCCTTAGTATTGTGGAGAGTGTCGGAGAGAAACATTCCAAGATCAGAGGATCCTTTAACGTACTGGGGGAATAGGAAGACACCTTATCAGAACCTTTTCCACCTGGCTTTACAGCTTTTGTGTACCCCAGCTTCATCTGTGCCTGTAAGTTTTCCAAAGCTGGGGAAATGGTGTTAAAAAAAAAACGCAATAGACTAAATGCAAAAACAATGGATGAAATTATTTTTCTGGATAGAAATTTATAATAAACCCGGAGTCAATTACATTTAAATGGGTAATATTATATTCACAATGCTTTCATTTTAATTTTCACTTAATGTCATTCACAATATATTTTAAAGATGGTAAATGGACTGGTTCTTATATAGCGCTTTTCTACTCATCTGAGCACTCAAAGCGCTTTACACAACTTGTGCATTCACCCATTCACACCCATTCGCACAAGCACATTTTTCTAAGTGCTTCATCACACACATTCATACTCCGATGGATGCATCGGAGAGCAATTTTGGGTTAGTATCTTGCCCAAGGATATTTGGCATGCAGACTAGGGGAAGCCAGGAATTGAACCACCAACCTTCCGATCAATAGATGACCTGAGCTACAGCCACCCCAGATGTCTACAATATTTGAAACGTAAAAGATATAAAATGATTCCATGGAAAATACAATACCTTACAGTGTATACACGTATGACTAGGTCATTGAATCAGTGTCTGTTGTGAGTCTCAAGTAAGTTGCCTGCAATGATATTTAATGTCCAGCAGGTGTCAGTATGGAGCAAAACAGCAACACTGTGTCGACACAGTATCGATACAGTTTGGGGAATGTGCTGAAACGCTTCACGAGGCTTCATCTACCTATCACTAATCAAAACCTATATGAAAGCAAGGCTGGAGCGCACCTGCAGCCCTGTAGCAACTTTGTCAATATTTGTGGAGGAAAATAAGCAGTGAATGAGAATTTTATGAATGAATGAGAATAGTATTATATCGTTAGCAATGTATTGTGATAATATCGTACCATGGGGTGTTTGGTGATTCCCACGTCAAAGCCTAGCACTGAGGTTGGCAACCTGCGGCTCACGAGCCACTGTACCGTAACCGTAAGCCTATTTATACATTTACTATGTGTCATTAATACATGTACATACATTAATCTATCCTGTCCTAATTACATGTAACATCCTTGTTACCCGAGATTGCTGCTCTTTTTCTCCCTTCATTTGGAAGGAGCCACAACAGCGCTTTTGAAGCTGAAGGTTGCTAATGCCTGGCCTAGCCAATAGCGAGGCTCTAAAAGAGCCAATAAGAGACTTTAGGTAAGTTATATAAAATTATCTTGTCTTCTCAATAAGATGAGGTCACATGCTGTAAGTGTGAGAAACGACAACAATGAAAAGTTTGATCAGTGGAGTTTAATCCAGTTTATTTCATACATGTATGCTGGTTTGAAAGAGACCAGTTTCACTGTGTGCACTCAACCAAGAGCAGAGAACCGTTTCAGTAACATTCAGTCCAATCTGACTTCACCTTAACAAATGCTTTTGAATCCCTAATGAATCTTTTTAGGTGGTTTGGTGCTTAAACATACTGCCCTGTAACATTCATCAACTGTATAGAGATTTTCCATTTTTGCTGCAATGGGAAGTTTCTACTGCAGAAGGTGTGTCATTATAATGAAATGACTGCTGGCCATCTTTGAAGATGACAGACCACATGTGGTGTAAAACCAGCAAAAGGTAATTCACTTGTCCTTCTCAGGTCATAAAACAAGACACAAGCTCCTTCTTTAATATTATGAACAGCAGGTAAATATTTAAAGCAACGGTGTCATCTTGCAAATAGTGCGTTTCACTGTTGTTTCTTTGCTATGTAGCAAAATTGGTCTGCTATGTTCATTCTCGCAGTGTTCAATCGTTTCCTTGAGTCACTGACCAGGTTTCTACCTTCTAATGTAGGTACATTCCTCCATACATTTTCACTGCTATGCAGATGACACCCAGCTCTATCTGTCCATGAAGCCAGATAACACACACCAATTAGTTAAACTGCAGGAATGTCTTAAAGACATAAAGACTTGGATGGCCACTAACTTTCTGCTTCTTAACTCAGATAAAACTGAGGTCATTGTACTCGGCGCTGAAAAGCTTAGGAATATGGTATCTAACCAGATTCTTACTCTGGATGGCATTACCTTGGCCTCCAGTAACACTGTGAGGAACCTTGGAGTCATTTTTGACCAGGATATGTCCTTCAACGCACATATTAAACAAATATGTAAGACTGCGTTCTTCCATTTGCGCAACATCTCTAAAATTAGAAATATCCTGTCTCAGAGTGACGCTGAAAAACTAGTTCATGCATTTATTACTTCCAGGCTAGACTACTGCAATTCATTATTATCAGGATGTCCAAAAAACTCACTGAAAAGCCTTCAGTTAATCCAAAATGCTGCAGCAAGAGTACTGACAGGGACTAGAAAGAGAGAGCATATTTCTCCTGTTTTGGCTTCCCTTCATTGGCTTCCTGTTAAATCCAGAATTGAATTCAAAATCCTGCTCCTCACATACAAGGTCTTAAATAATCAGGCCCCATCTTATCTTAATGACCTTGTAGTACCATATCACCCTATTAGAGCACTTCGCTCTCGCTCTGCAGGCCTACTTGTTGTTCCTAGAGTATTTAAAAGTAGAATGGGAGGGAGAGCCTTCAGTTTTCAGGCCCCTCTTCTGTGGAACCAGCTTCCAGTTTGGATTCAGGAGACAGACACTATCTCTACTTTTAAGATTAGGCTTAAAACCTTCCTTTTTGCTAAAGCATATAGTTAGGGCTGGACCAGGTGACCCTGAATCCTCCCTTAGTTATGCTGCAATAGATGTAGGCTGCCGGGGGATTCCCATGATGCATTGAGTTTTTCCTTTCCAGTCACCTTTCTCACTCACTATGTATTAACAGACCTCTCTGTATTGAATCGTATCTGTTATTCATCTCTGTCTCTCTTCCACAGCATGTCTTTATCCTGTCTTCCTTCTCTCACCCCAACCGGTCGCAGCAGATGGCCGCCCCTCCCTGAGCCTGGTTCTGCCGGAGGTTTCTTCCTGTTAAAAGGGAGTTTTTCCTTCCCACTGTCGCCAAAGTGCTTGCTCATAGGGGGTCATATGATTGTTGGGCTTTTCTCTGTATCTATGAAGCGCCTTGAGGCGACATTTGTTGTGATTTGGCGCTATATAAATAAAATTGAATTGAATTGAATTGAATAATGTCCATGTAATTGTGTTAACTATGGAGGGACAAGGAAAATGAAGTGTGGTGTGGTCTGGCCACTGGCCTTACACTATTGTTTTTAATTGGTGATTTATTTGTAACTCCCCATATACAATATCTCTATCCGGTGTACATATATATATATATATATATATATATGTGTGTGTGTGTGTGTGTGTGTACACCCGGTTTTTCCAAAAACTTAAAACGTTCCATGCAATGATCCAAATTAAAATTATTTAAACCTTATATTTTATTAAACATCAAATATTTAAAATGGGGTTTAAAAAAATGTTTATTTTTAAATTGATACTAGGAACAGATTTATTTATTTTTAACAAAAGAAATGGGACGCATCTGTGTGGGCTCCATTAAAGCTGAATGATATATACAGACCTTTTCCCCATTCTCAAGAAAGATCTTAGAGTTTCTCAGTCAAACAGTGGTCGGATTGCATTAATAAAGCATGGCTCCACGGTAGAAGTTCAGGTGGCTTAGCTGGCCTGCCTGCAGTCCAGACCTGCCACATTATGAAACAAAAAATAAAGAAAGAATAGAATAGAATAGAATAGAAAAGAACAGAAAATATGACATAGAGGCTCTGAACTGTTGAGAAGCTCAAGGTCTCCATCAACCTAGAAAATACTTTGCTTCCAACACAGTTCAAAGAGCATAATTTACAGATGAGCTTATGCAATGCAACCCACGATTTGTAAGCAGTTTCATTTTGTTGTTATTTAGGCTTTATGCATTTCTTTATGCGTTGGGTGTCAGAATGTGTGGCAGCTGATGTGATCTAACTGCAAAATGGTCTCCAGTTTATTGTTAGTTTCACAAATGTGAAAGACTTTCTTTTTTTAATGAAAGATTCATTAGGGAATACAAAGATGGCAACGCTTGGAACTCCAGTCTGTATCAATCTCTTCCCAAGAGCACAACAATTCAGGTACTTCTAGATGTAAGCTTGTTTATGACACGTCATTCTCAAGATTTGATAAGTCCAAGTATACAAAAGTTGTTTAAATTGGCATCTAATGCTCACATACCATCAATATAGTTTCATCAAAACCACAAGTTTCCACTGTGATCTTATTTTGAAATAAGCTTATACCACATACAGTAAATAACCATTCATGCTGTGGTAATCATCTCTGAGAACCGCTACACATTTACAGATGTCCAAAAGAAAAAGTTCGCCTCTGCTATATGTATCACATGGTTATGGCTATCTTTCATCTTGCAAAACAAATGTGCTTTATCCACCTACTAAGAGTTACTGGTAGAATTAACATCGTAGACGACGAAGGTCCCGTCAGACACTCTGACGTGAAGGCATTTTCTCTGTCGTTTGGCTTTGTGTAAAAAACTGGTGTCTTACTTAAGGGGAGGACTGGCTAGCAATCGGTAATTTCATGAAGTTTTTCAGGAAACAACTATTTTCTTTCAAAAGAAAAAAACATGTTTGTATTTGCAAACAATGAAAGTGTACGTAAGGAGACTTTTTAAAAGTAACTAATCCTTGAGTAATTACAAAACCTTCCTCTGTGTCAGTGTGCTGCTCCTGTCTCAAAGTTGTGCTGTTGACACTTTCGTGCACATGAAGGGGAGTACAAATCGCTCCAATTTCTTTTTTTCAATTTCTTGTAAAATCTGAGGCCAGCAGAGGTAAGGTGTTTTTTACAGGCCTGTCAGTGTGCACGTATGTTTTTCGTGTTTCACTACAGTTTGACTGTAATTACAGTGTATTTAGAGTGTTTTCATCATCCATGTGCCACTGTGTGTACTGGATCTCACTTGGAAGTGACAGCCTTCTTAGTAACACTTGCTCTCCTGCTTCCTCCACCTCCCGCTCCTCCTCCTTGCCAGAGATGGCTGGGGATGGTGAAGGCATCCACGCTCATGCCCATCGTTTTAGAGGGGATGGCACTAAATTGCTTCCTGTCTGAGCTGTATTTATAGATGGACTCCACCTGAATGGAGCTAACCGTCCGTGGGCCCATCCCAGCCAATCGCACAAGCTCCTGGGTGTCAGGGTTCACGGTGTAAACGCCTCGAAACTGGCAGCTGGAATCGCGGAAGAGGATGAGGAAGTGGTTGGCAGGACTCTTCTCCATTTCCTGAAGTTGGAAAAACATGAATAAAAGATGCAGTAAGCATATGTTGCATCTGTGAGTATGGTACGGGGGCTGATCACAGACATCGGTCAGATTTTATATGGCCCTCGCTCCTACCTTTAAAATGCATTATTTATGGCCTGCCACCACAAACAGAATTAATAAAGTGTCATTTCTTCTCACCTCAGTGCAGCAACACCAGTAAGTCACTGAGCTACTGATATTTAGCTTCAGGAGATAATTATGTTATTCTACTCTCTATATGTGAATGAAAAGCAGATTTATTTTGTTAAGGCTTCAAAACCAGATCACCATAATGAAAATGTTTGTGTTAGTAAAGTAAAATGTAAAAAACAGCACAATGTTTATGCTTCAAAAAAGGACGTGAAGGATTATTGGTCCCTGGGTGATTTTAATAAATATGGCCACAAATATGGCGCCTACAGTTACAGAAATAGCAGAATTCACAATGAGGTTGATTAAAAGTGAAGTAAAATGAGTCCTCTACCTCAACAATCTTGTTTTTTTGAGACTCGTTGACCTTCCCAGCGAGGCAGCAGCGAGAGAGCGCGTTGTGAATGATGAATTTATTGGACTTGAAACTTGGTTCCTTGAAGAGTTTTGGACCTGAAATGTAAAAAAACAAAACAGACACGCTGGTTTTTGCAGACCAACTACAGCTGAAAGCACTTGGCTATTGCTTACAAGTACAAAGGAACCGAGTGATCGCGTTGGACCTGCTTAACGTTGTACCTGAGTATTCTGGGGCAGGTGAAGTTCCATTTGAACCACTCTCCGAGTCCTTCTCTCCATTTGTCAGTCTGCTTGGTGTTACACAACCTGAAGGTGAATCAGGGCGGGTGCTGCAGAGAAACCAAGAGTGCCCAGGTCACATTATGACATCATAATAGATAGCAGAGGTAGGCAGATTGATCCAAATATCGTTAGTATCAATATGAATGTTGGTACTGTATTTAAAATCTCGCTGTGTTGACAAACTACCCTATAAGACGCTCATGAAAAAACAACAAATTGTTGCATTATTGATGTCAACAGATTTGCCAACATAAGGAAGTACAGGTAGTATATTTTCTAGCATGCCGGCTACTTTCTGATGAATTGGAGCAATGTATTGAACATAGAGGATAGAAACAAACTAAATTATTGAAAAACTATAAATAAATCTTCAATCCATAACCAGAATTTTCTTTTTTCATAATTTTGAGTTAGTAAGTTAAATTTTTGGGAAAATAACTCAAAGGTAGGTATCAATATTTAAGTTAATAAAAACCAAAACAAATCCTATTTTTTCTGACTTTCTAACTTTACCACTGGAATTTCTGATATTTCACTCGGATGCAAACACCTGGACAACTAACCAATGCTGCAATTTCTTAAGCTATGCTTGTGCTGCTGCGACCTGACAATGCAGCAGTGTACCTGCGGAGTCTCTTCGTGGGGTCACCACCATTGTTTCCTCGTTCGTCTGTGGCTGCCAGGTTGAGTGAGGAGTGAGAATGGACTCTGGTCAACTTAGTACCTGGGGAAGCAAATGGTAGAACATAAAAATAGTACAGTCATTCAAATAATGTAGAAATACTTTTTTCGAAACTATTTTGGCTTTACCAGTCGCTCCCTTGGCGGGACTCAGAGATAGCTGCGTTTCCTCTCTGGTCATGCTGCGAGGCCGGGAGCGGGTTTTCTTAGTGGGAGTTCGTCCTTGGTTAGTCGATTTTTGCTTAAGAACTTTGTCCAGGTCCTCCATGAGTCGGAGTTGTTGCCGCCATGCGTACTCCCCTCGTGTAAAATCTCCACGGCGAGCTGGAGTAGCCGGAGGTGTAGGAGAAGGTGAGGTTGTAGCTGCAGGTGGTGTGCTGGAAGGTGATGCTGCTTTTTTTTCTGAGGATGCTAGTCTAAACCCAACCAAACAAATTAAGTTAATTGTACACACGTGCAGCTCGAATTTGGACTTGTTAATCAACAAATTCAAGAAAAGCAAATCTGTGGGGATTTACTTTGTATAGTTGCTTTCACAAATTTATAGAAACACTACCTGATTTCCCTTTCTTGCTCATTCCACTGTCTCCTCTTCTTTAGTTCCTCTGTTCTCTTCTGCTGTCGTTCTAACAGTACCGCTCTACGTTGAGCCATCTCCCCTTCACTGTGAACCTCCTCCTACAAACAAAGAAGCATGTAATTCATGTGCATCCAAAATACACTTTTCTTTCTCCATTCTCTTTTGCAAGAACTCACCTTGAAAAAAAATCCAATTCCTCCTTTGGCTCCCACTTCGTTCTGCTCTTCACCTGGTTCTAACATCTCCGCCTCTCTTGCATGTCCGCCTTTCGATCCAATTTGTTCTTTTGGCACATCGCTGTCTTCTATTGCCAAATTTAGTCGCTCTATTGGATCCAAAGGTTCGGCAGGGAGTAGTTCTGCAGGTTCCACAGCGGATTCTGTGTGGTCGCTCATGGAATCGGAGGAGAACTCCTGCCCCTCATCAGTTGGTTCATCGCTTCCCCCCTCTGGTCCCCCAAGAGATGATAATGATACTTCAATCAGGCTGCATTGCTTTCCCGCACCTGCGGCTCTTCCTCCTTCACCTCCCGTGCTGTATGCAGCAGACATGGACAAAGTCTCACTTTCAAATGAGCACTCGGAAGGAGCACCAGAGCTGCTCCCTCCAGCAGCTCTTAGACGATCTTGCCTGGGTTGCGGCAACCCTCCAATGACCACTGTGTCTTCCTGCTCCAACTCCAGGCTAAACTGGGTGGGTGTTTCACTTGAGCCTGTGTCCGAGGTGCTCTCAGCGGCCTGTGGCTGCTGGGTAGCCTGGGGAGACTCCTGGGGAGTCCGGGGTCCACCGATACGGAAGGAAGAAGAGGTCTGTACCTGACACTTGCTGGGCGACACGCGCCGCAGGTGTGGGAGTGTGTCCACAGTTTGGGTCGGTGTCAAGACGCGATTGAGCGGAGGGAATTTAAGTTCGGAAGGCCGTGGGTGAGGCTGGTGTTGGATACGTGGATGGTGTTTGGGGCTACGGGGAGTGGACTGACTCTTAGTGCGAGAAGCTGGGCAGGAGGAAGATATAATAGTTTTTGGTGATGTGGAAGAGGAAAGAAGATGAGACCGGCGTGATGGGGAAGAAGCAGATGGAGCATTGGGACCAGCAGGAATCACCCAAGCTTTACTGGTAGTCCTGGTTGGGGTTTTTGTCGGAGTTCTTGGTGGTGTTTTTGTTGGAGTGTGAGGAGGGGTTTTGGGTGGTGTTTTGGTATTATTTCTAGTTGTTGATTTTGGAGTTGTTCTGAGCATATTTTTGGGTCTTTGGTTGCTCATGAGTTGCTGTTGCTGCTCGGTAAGTTTCTGCATGTCCTTCTGTAGCGACTGCAGAGCCTCACTGAGTTTCTGCACCACCTCGTTGTATTCCACTAAAACGGCTTCCCCTACTTTCTCTGTTCCTTTTTCTTTCTCTGATCCTTTTTCTTTCTCTGATCCTTTTTCTTTCTCTGATCCTCTCTTACTTTCAATAGAGAATGTGACCTGTTTCTCTAACCGCAGAGGATTGGAAACAGATGGCTTTTCTTTCTCCTTCTCGCCATCTTTCTTTTCTTTCTCCTCCTCCTGTTTCAGTTGTTCCTCCATGCGAGTGAGACGCTCATCAAGGGTCAGATTATCATCCGCTGCCTCACCCCCTCCTTCTCCTTGCTCTCTTTTCAGTTGAAGGAAAGCGGTTTTTCCAAGCCGCTGCCTGTGCTTGGCAAAAATAGCTTCGATACGTCTTTTTTGAGCTTCGATGCTTTTGCGTTTTTCCTCAAGACGAACTCCCAGTTCCCAGGCCTCAGAGCCAGGTTCCGGACCTCTGGGACCTGGGCTGTCCTGGCGCCCTACTGCACCTGCTGGGGTGGAGGGTGTGTTTGGAGTTGCTGGGGTTGTTGGAGTCTGAGCAGAAGCCGACTCTTCCCCAGGAGCAGAAGGGTGTCTTCTTCGGTTGTCTCGTCGCTCAGCAAAGCTCGTCATGCGTGGACTGTTGCTGGTGCTGTGGTTTCCCTGACGACCGCTACTGGGTCGTATGTTACCCGGGGCGTTTCTGGGCATATCGTCCGATGCTTCCGAGGAGTCGACGCTGCCATCACGCAGTACAGAGTCGTCATCACGTGACATATCAGAACGTCCTGACCTCTCCCGGCTTTCTCTCCTTCCTTGCCTTTCATTGCCGCCCACTTCTCCTCCAACTGGCCGGTAGAGGATTCCGGAGCGACACGGAGCAGAGCTGCTGAGCTGGGGATTATCCTCTTCAGGCGAGTGCAGAAAGAAACCTGCTGGAGCTCCTTCAGGACGTAACCTGGGCTCTGGCCTGTCTGCCAAAGCTCCTTTCCCACCTTTCTCAGGTACCCTTCCCTTCTTCTGGTCTTTGCTGCCCGGTCTATGGACGACCTGCATCGCCTCCTCAATGGTCGGCAGCTCTCCCATTTGTGCAGTGTGTGCATATGGACCCCAGGAAGAGCGCTGCGATGGGGCTGAAGCGCTGACCAGGTGGCTGAGATCCTCCGGAGGGCTGTACGGGACACGAGTCATCCCTGCTGATGTCATCGGGGACGTCATTGCCGGGATGGCGGTGGCAAGGCTGTCAGTGCTGACGGAGCGAAAGACAGAATCTATTGGGTTTCCCATGACAATGTCAACATCACTGTCCAGGCCAAATGGGATGCTGAAAGTCACTGCTGACAGAGGACGACTGCAGAGAGGTGGGTGACAACGGAATGATGGATAAATGGATGAGTTGCACCAACAAGTATGGAAAAGCAGAGTCCACGGAAGCCAAAGTAAGAAGATTAAAAAAATTAAGATAAAATATGAGAGCAACACAACACTTACGATAGAAACCACATAAAGGGTTTAAGGATATCTACCTGATTTGTTTCTTTGTCCAGCTTTTGTTTTCTGCAAAGAAAATAACCTATAAGTCTCACACAACGGCTAATTGCACGCAAATGCAAAATAGCAATAGGCATAAAAGATGCATGCCCAGTAACTGTTACCTGGGGAAACTGGAGAGGAGATGGGTACAAATGGTTGTTTAAAGATGAAAGAAGGAGAACCGCTGAAAAGGGACAACAGTGTTACACAACACAGCCAATTTTTGTCTGTGGCCCATCTGTTTGACTCAACTGCTGTGCATATGTTGATTTTTAGTTCTCTAAAACTCTTCCCCTTGGCTTGATTAGGTGCTGTTTGACTGTATTCAGATTTAGTTGTTATTTCCTACCCTGTAATAATTTGGGTTTAGGGTTTTTTATAATATTTCTAATCACTTTTTGTATATATACTTGTGTGTGTGGCATGCTGGTACCTGTTGCTGTTACCAGTGACAGGACTAATACAGTCAGTTAACCCTGAGACATCTGAAAGGTACAGAATGCAGTGTTACAGTCAGTGAACAAATGTGCACAAAGCCAGTAAAGCAAAGAAGTTCTTAAGGTGAAGTCACAAACCTGTGAGGTCAATGGGCTGTACGGGCTGGACAAAATCAGGTTTCTTGATCTCAAACCACTCCAGCAGCTCTGCTATGAAGCTCATGATGTTAAGCTGAGGAAAAGAGTGTGTTAGCGTGACATATGGACATTATGAAGACAGCATCAGCACTGAATACATTACTTTAATGTCACGCCTCAGATTCAAGATAACTTTATTACTATAACTATAAGATAGACCTTTCAGACATAACATTATGACCACCTGCCCATATGGTGTTGTTCCGCTTTGCTGCCAAAACAGCCCTGACCTGTTGAGGCACGGACTCTACTAGGCCCCTGAAGCTGTGGTATCTGCACCAAGATGTTAGCAACAGATCCTTTAACTCATGTAAGTTGCAATGTGCCTCCATGGATCAGACTTGTTTGTCCAGCACATCCCACAGGAGCTTGATTGGACTGAGATCTGGGGAATTTGGAGGCCAAGTCAACACCTCAAACTCACTGCTGTGTGCCTCCAGCCATTCCTGAATCATTTTTGTGGCAGGGCATATTAAGTGGCAATAGCCATCAGGTAATGTCATGCTACAATGCTTAGGTACCTGGTACGAGTCAAAGTAACATCCACATGGATGTCAGGACCAAAGGTTTCCCAGCAGAACGTTGCTCAAAGCATCACATTGCCTCTGCCGGCTTGGCTTCTTCCCTCACACACCGTCATCCACTTGATATAAAAGAAAACGTGATTCATCAGACCAAGCCATATTCTACCATTGCTCCATGGTCCAGTTCTGATGTTCATGTGTTCATTGTTGGTGCTCTCAGTGGTGGACAGCAACCCTGACTGGTCTGCAGCTATGCAGCCCCATACACAACAAACTGTGATGAACTCTGTACTCTGACACCTTTCTATCAGTACCAGCAGAAACTTATTCGGCAATTTCGTAATGGACTGGTTCTTATATAGTGCTTTTCTACTCTATCTGATATTTGGCATGCAGACTGTAGCAAATCGAACCAACAACCTTCCGGTTAGTAGGTGATCCACTCTACCACCTGACCTACAATAGTTCGTCTGTTGGATCAGACCACACAGACCAGCCTTCACTCTTCACATGCATCAGGTGGCCTTGGCCGCCCATGACCCTGTTGCTGGTTCACCACTTTTCCTCCCTTGGACTACATTTTGACAGATACTGATCACTGCAGACTAGAAACACCCAACACAAGTAGATGCTTTTTAAACCCTTTTTAATGTTTAGCAGACGCTATGGCCCAATCATGCAGCCATCACAATTTAGCCCTTCGCTCAAATCTGTACCCTTGCCCATTTTTCTCTTGCTAACCCATTAACTTTGAAGCCAAAGTCTTTACTTCCTCTCTACTATATCCCCTCAACTCACGCCATGATGAAGAGACGGTCGGTTTAATTCACTTCACCTGTCAGTGGTCATAATGTTATACCTTTTCGCTCTAAAAGCTGGCTTCTGTTGCCATCTAGTGGTTTAAATTGAAACCAACTGGTTTACATTCAGTCCACAAACATTTTTCAGCCTATAGAAAGGATTAAGTTAGGAGTAAACACCCATACAAAGTTTCTCTGTTAACTAACAACAGTTTAATGTCAGAGACCGTGACGCTTACATGCAGAGTCAGTGGCGCGTAGAGCATATCCTCCACAGCAAGGGGGCAGCAGCTCTGCAAGCTGCTCTCACAGAACTCTTTGATCAGCTGCAGGTTGTAGAGCGAGTCAGCTACTGACATGGTATCCTTCAGACACACATCTGGAAGGAGTAAACAATGAAAAACAATGGAACAATGCTGCTTCCAGATGTTTGTCAAAGAGAACATTAAATATATTTGCTTCAAATCAAGATAAAAGATGATTTTTAAACCCCTTTTAAAAGCAAAATCTAAATAGAGAACATGAGAAGCACTATTGCGTTTTGTGACTATACTGATGCACTAAAAGTTAGACGAAATGCATTAACAAGCAACATTTACAGGAAATTGTATTTTAAATTACAGCCCTATCACTTAAGCTGTTGAGTATTTTGAAGCGCACATTGATTAAATATAAATATTTCATCATCCTATCTGTACGTCTATGCACATCTATGCATGTGTGTTAGTGTCTGAGTTAACGTGTACCCTCTAGAGGCAGCAAGCTGGGGCAGTAATAGTGCAGCACAGCAGCTATTGCGCAGCCGTTAGACAGATCTTTGACCGCAGAAACCAGAGGGAAAGTGGGAGTCAACTTAGACTGCACTTTGTCCTTCCTATAGCGGATCTGGATAAGAAAAGAGAGGGAAGGAGAAGAAAATTGACACAGGGGGGAAAAAGAAAGTTTTGCAAGAAGAAAAAATAAGTGAGACTAAGAGCATACAGGCAGGGAAACGGGTTGTTTTTAAAGGGATTCAGAGAGAGACTAAGAAGTAGCAAAGGAAATATAAAATCAGCCAGCGTTGTGTTTCCGTCAGACAAGAAACAAAAACATTGACTTAAAGTGTGAAGCCAGCCAAACGCCAGGAAAAACTGCAAAGAGAAGAAAAGCCCATAGAAACAAAGCACAAGACCAATGATGCCTCATGTTTGTACACATATAGACACAGCAACCAGAAGGTGCAGTGCAACAGTTAAAAAGGGACATTGCAAACAAAAAAGACTGAAAGAAAGACGTGAAAAGGAGGATGTTTGTTTTTCGGTGTCCATGCAGTGGTAATGGGCACTGATGACACTGTAAGCCTTTGCTTCTAATTGGCATTGATTAAATGAAAAAAGTAAAAAAAAGAAAAAGAAATGTGAGTCTCGCAGCTCAGACGCCGCATCAGTCTTTGACGTCCACATGAGATAAACAAACCCAAAAACAAGGCATCTGTAACGTAAGCTGACTGTTCCACAGCCTTGTTGGAGCAGGACAAAGAAGGCGCGTTCAGCTTCAAAGGGTAGCACACAGTGGCGCCGTGCCTCCTATAACAAGGCTCTGTAACACACAACAATAACTATGGAGAAGTTGTGTTAAAGGCTAATGAGTTTTAAAGTGATCCATCCAGCCTCGAGGTTGGAGTGGTGGTTAGCTCGCAGTCAGCTGTACGGTCAGTCACTGGTCGACAGCGTGGTAGGTGAGGTGTGGCGATTGGTCGGTTTGTCGGTCAGTCGAGTGCAATGGTACAGGAAGCGGGGGTGGGGGGAGAGGGTGAGAGAAGAGCGAGGTGTTATACGTTACCACTGGCGGCTTATTCCCCGACTCCTTCAAACAAAAAGCGATAGCATGCTGGATGGGGGATGGCAGAGAGAGGGAAACAAGCATAAATGACAAGGGGGCCGCTCATCATGGGAACCGCCACACCAAAAAACGTCTGCTCAGGGGGGAGAGGACAGAGCGATGGAGGAGGAGGAGAGGAAGGGGACAAACAAAGGGAGCACAGATGTCTTTTAATAACCACTTAATAAAGGTCACTTCACCTCTGTCGCCTCCTTCTTCAACAACTCCTCCTCCACCTCGCCTCTAAAAATCTGGCTCATTTTGAGATGAAACTGATGACTGAATGTAACAACGTCAGAAACACCCAGTGTCCAAAACAGCATCAGTTGACAATAATAAGGGGTTTCGGGACATAATGGGGCAACAGATCGGTCAGCTGGTATTAAGATAAGTCTACTGGACACTTTTTATGAGGAGACAGGTAAAAGGTATGTGTGGGCATTTCCAGCAGGCACAATAATGTCAGCCGTAGCAGATGGACAGACAAAGAGGACAACAGAGAAGAGAAGAGTACACTTACGGGGACTAGTTTCCAGTACCACCGGGTGGACTGACACTGCCAGAGATCAAGGAGTGACAGAGACAAACCGAGGGGAGAAAACAGAAGCAGGGCAAGGTCAATGTTTGAAGCTGCAGCAACATAGCAATGAGGCACATACATGCTTTATTACAAGTCATCAAGCATGTGAGTATTTATGTGTTTGTTGGCGGTATTTTACCGAGTCCTGAACAGGCTGCAAGTCTGTGCAATTCTGTGACTTAGGCGGCTCTTCTTCTTCTGTGCTTTCTCTTAGCTTCTGGTTCAACTGCAAATGTAAGACAAACACTATTACAGTAGAACTCACACAATTTCAAAGTTACAATGTTTTATCACAAGAAATAAAATGTTTCTTAGCCAATGCTAGCTAATGTGCTAGCATTAGCTGATAATGAAATTACAATGATAATTTCTTTGGCTTAATTAGCAAGTTTCACTATCCCAGCTGTCATGGCGTGAGAGATGGGGTACATCATGGACTGTAAACAAGTCTGCCCATTTTACAAGATTCATTCATTCCACGATTCAGAAACAACAATTATCCAAGATACGTTCACTGGCTAACAACATGTGATTGACACGTCGTAATAAATGTATGGTTTCACAGTCAGATCCTCCCCTCTCTTGTCATGCCCAGAATCAAAACACCATTCTGTGATTGTGGAAATACTGATGCTTTAAACCAGTAGAAACCAGTGATTGTCATCATAGTAGTTATGTCCGTCTCTTGACAGCATCCATCTGAGGATGAAATGGTCATGTAAATCTGCATAACTTTGAATCTCAATACAATTTCATCTAGTGAGGGTTTTTTTATGTCTTCTCTGCTACAAAGACCAACACTTCTTTGTATCAGGTTGTAAACGTGTTTATTTTTGTTGTAAAGCTGGACATTTTAACAGTCGGTGTGGACTGATTTGCTTTTGGAGCTAACCTCAGGTTGCCACTGGAGACAATGCAGAGTCTGTGGTATTTCAGCATTCAGATTCTCATGACTAGTCCTGTCAGTGATGTTGTGTTATGTGTGATAACTTAATCTAAGGCTTTAAACCAATAAAAACCATGAACTGGGACAGAAATTGAATCTGCTGAGACCAGCAGAAATCACCGATGTTGTGTTCTCACCCTGTTGACCCAGAAGAGCAGTCCATTCTCCCACGGCGCTCCAACACCCATCTGCTCCGCCTCCACCGCCATTTTCACCTGGCCCACCGTCTCTTTGGTAGCCAGTGACATCAGCGAGTCAATAAGGGCGAGGTGGGCTTTCTGCACCAATCAGGGAGAAGAAGGACCATTTAAGCACCTGAGTAGCTGGTATGACTGAGACTGAAATGTTGGCACAGTTGGAAAGGCCAGTCTGAAGATCGTGGTAAAGCACTTCTATTTTCGGCATTTCTATAATGTATTGGTTTCGATGGTTTCTTTATTGTTTCCTTCTTTTCTTTAGATTTGCTTCTCTCCTCCTATCCTTCCTTCTGTTGTTTCATACCGCCCTCCCTAGCTATTGTCTGGCCTTCCTCTTTTCCTTCCTGTAAATGATCCAATCTTACATTGGAAACCTCCTATAAAAAATTTTTTAAATTGCATTTAAGTGACTATTCAAATGCTACCTGAGATGCTGAAAGCATTCAGCCACTTGCAGGTTGAATTTAAAGTAGAAAATACGCCATCATTCAAATACACAACACACACCGTTTTAATAGGGCTACTGCTAAGGTCCTCCTCTGTGACATCGGCATCCTGGACCTTCGGAGCGAAACCTTTCTTAATGAGGAACTGCAGGAGGGCAGAGTTATCAGCTGGAGACCCCTGCGATGCTGGCTGAGAGACCCCGTGTGCCTGGGCAAGCAGTGCCTGAGCTCTGCAGTAGATCTCCGGGGAGAGAAGCAGCTTGGAGACAGCCGGCTTGAGGTGCTCTTGTTCATACTGGTCCTTATAGAGCGGATCGCGCAACTCCACCGGAACGTTCTCTGAAAAGAAAAGGACATTCTCACTTTGGTTTTTGGAAGAAGAGTCCATATTAGCAAATATTAGCAGCCAACAGGTCTTCTCCTGTTGGCTGCTCTCTTTAGGGGTCACCACAATGGATCACTTGCCTCGCTCTCATTCACATGGTGGTCAGAGCTCACTTCACAGGCCAGATTTACTAACACACTTGGTTTTTGTTGGAATTTACTAAGAGAGCACAGTGACAAGAATACATGAGGTGGGAACGTAGAGCTTTTTGCAACTGACCTTGTCGCATTTGTGATTCTGGAAGTTACTCTTTCAAGGCACAAAATATAGAGAGGGGAATATTTAAATCAAGCAGATTATTCTTAATTGTACAGATATTTAACACTGAATCACACCTATTACAGGGTAGCTGTAGCTAAGGAGGTAGAGCAGGTCATCTGCTGATTGGAAGATTGGTGGTTCGATCCCTGGCTCCCTTCAGTCTGCATGCCAAATATCCTTGGGCAAGATACTAACCCGAAGTTCTTTGCTGATACATCCACTGGAGTATGAAAGGTAGTTAAAAAGCATAGAAAAAAACTTATTTGAGATTTGACTTCCATGCTATTTTGACCTGTTCAGTAAATCTGAACTTAAATCTTCTTAGAATTAGCATATTAGCTCAATGGATGTTGCCAGCATGCAAAGGTAAAGTGAAAAATTCTTTATGAAATATTTTTAACTGTCAGTTTGACCAGCAGCAGAAAAAGAGGTTTGAGATTAAATCACCAACTTCTAGCTCCTCTTTACACACCGATCAGGCATTACATCATGACCACGTGTCCAATAAGGTGTTGTTCCCCTTTTGCTGGAAAAACAGCCCCGGCCTTTTGAGGCATGGACCACTGAAGGTGTGCTGTGGTATCTGGCACCATGTTGTTGTCAACAGATCCTTTATCCTGCTGAAAGAGGCCACAGCCAACAGGGAATACCGTTTCCATGAAAGGGTGTACCTGATCTGCAACAAGGCTTATGCTTAAAGAAACGATGCTAGATGCAAAAGATACAACTGTGTTTAGAAATTCAAAGGACGGTCACTGAATGGTGCAAGCTGTACACTCATCTATTATCTCCAAGCCGAGATCATTGAGAATAAGAACTTGTCCACTTTATACAAGAGCTACATCTCTTGGGTGCATGTGAGCCGATATATATGAGGAGAAAACACTGAGCTTTCCTGTGCTGTGCTCTGGGAACGGTAAAAACTGGCAGCTGCAATTCTGATGCAGAGAAAGGCTTTATGAAAACACTGCCCAATGTAAAATAAAGGCTGCAGCAGTCACACAGGCTGTTTGCAGCCAGTCTTGTCACATAAACTGTGGAAAAATATAAATAACTTATGGAACACACTGAAGACGTATTCCCACAATGGAAATCTGTGACGGAAAGCTACAGAATCTGACTGCAGGAGGCAATAATGTCATCATCTTCATGTACAGCTCAGCTAGGTTACCCAGACACGAGAGTGTGTGTTTGTGAACATGTACTGTCGGCTAGGAGTTGGTCGGTTCATAGACACATACACACTGTGACCACAAAAACACACAATTCCCTGACTGACCCATATTCCAACTTGGCATGATCTGGAAGACTGGAGTAGATTTGAAGGAACTCTCAGAGCTCGCGTGCCTTCCGTTCACTCTGCAGTCAGTCCCTGATCTCTTTAAGTCTCTGCCATTATTTTCACTTCTTCATCCGTCCACACACATTTTCAGAGTGACCCGCAATGAGCGCCACAACTACTCTCCACTGTCGTAAGGCTTACTTATGTAACTGAAACTCCTCCTTCCTATGCTGTGGCCCATTTCTCTGAGGAGAGGAGACAAAAGATTTGACGAGCACATCGATTACACTGAGCACACACTGCAGTGCAGTGTGACACACGCGCACTGTTTTTGGGGTTGGACCCCTTTGCCTTTCAGACTCTGTAAAGAGAGCTGGGAGGAAACAGGACTGCGGTCACTATGGGAACGATGAAAATGGAAAGTGGCCATTTGTCCCAATCACAGCTGAGGCAGTGAGACTGGACTGCAGAGTAGGAATCAGCTAAAGCATTTAACGTTACACAAAGTGTATCTGGGAACATAACAAACAGGACTGTGGAGCTATCCATTTAAATCTTTCTACCACAGTGCAAACACGTGTTTAGGGAAGCAGATATGGATTATTTTCTCCATGGATTGACCTGCTAATCATTCTAAAAACAATGAACAATGTCCAGGATAGATTGTTTCCTTGTGCAACCATTATCCCAGAACATGAAAAACATCCTGTTTTGTCAAAGAAAAGCAGAATATTCCACCAGTTAAAATGGGAATTTGTAACATATAAGCTTGAAAACTGAGAGAAGGTACTAATGTGCTTGAATTCAAATGGTTCCTTAAATTCATGTTGAGTTAAAGTCCACTCATCATTTCAGGGTTACATGTGCTGAAATTGATGATTTCCTTACTACCAGGGAAACCAATGAATGCCAGCTCTTTCAGGACATAAATTTAAGTCAACATTATTTTGGGTTGCATCTGAAAAAGTTGAATGGTTGCTAAATCAGAAGGTGGTTCAGTTCTAGTTGGTGTAGACCAAAAACAGAGCTAAAACTGATGTGAACACATACGCATGTGGTGACTCTCAGTTTGTCACTTCTCGTGAGTTAGAAATATTTTATTGATGATTCGTGACTCCTGCTCAGACAGGACAATCCTGCCAAAGAGATCTTAACTCTCAGTGAGGCCATTTCCTGGTTAAATAAAGGTTAAAGGTCACGGAGTCTTTACTAGAAGACTATTACCTAACTTGACTTGGAAACCACATGATACCAAGAAAAAACAACTGGTTTCATAATGTCTCTGTTTGTTTTAAAGTGACACAATCATTAGATAACAGCTCTCTGCGGTCCTGTCCACTGTTTGGGTGGAATAATAAACCTCTTCAGTGTGAGGACTGTGAGCGGTGCATGAATCTCATGTGCGGCTTTATTAGTGACATTTTCTTCGGGGCTTCCATTAAAAATTCGACAAGACACCCCAGTGGACATTTTCCAGTTGACGGATAACAATGAAGCCTCCCTGCTGAGAGGCTTACAGCTCATCTCTCCTCCTCTCTGCTGTCCTGCACTGACGGGGAGGCCAGACACAAATGTGATATGAAATTCTGTCTAAAGCCATTACTGCAGCAGATAACCTGGATTATTACATGCGCAGGTTTACTACTGCTTAGTTAGCCTGCTGTGTGACATCACTGCCTTAGCCAGCACAGTCTGAACCTTCCCACATGCACATTATGTGAGATTGGGTCATGTCACATTTGTCATGCTAAAAGGAGGCCGGAGGTAGCCACAACACTAACCAGAGCAATAGCAGCTGGCAGGATGCTGTACTGCTTCAGAATCAAATAAGGTTGTGTTTTGGTCGGTTGGTCTGATCAAATGACAAAACTGCTGATTGCAGACCCAGCCACGCAGCATGATGTCACCCGATACAGAGCAGGCATAAAGTGCACAAAGACCAAAGCTGACCTAACATTTCTTCCACAGTGTGACCAAAATCTAAACAACGTGGTCTTCATGAGAGGTGGTTTAACGCAGCAGGATGCTGCACCTACACCTGCTTACAGCATTCAGAAACCCTCTGCATTCTTTGGCCTGTTAATGCAGGGAGGAGGTGGCACTTGTGCCGGGTTTATTCAGAACTTCTTCAGGGAATGAATGCGTGTGGTGCAAGAAAGCCATCCATTGTCTTAGCAGCCCCACTGTGTCACCTTCACGACACTGTGCGTGCGTAACACTGACACAAATATTATGCGGTCTTGACCCATTTAGAGCAGGCCCACGCATGAGCTATACATACACATTTTCCAAATCCACAAAATAAATAAATAAAAAAAATTAATTTGCTTGTCGTTACAAATCTCTCCACAGGCCTGCCTGAGCCCGGCTCTGACAAAGGCTTTGTTGTCCGGTTCCTCCACGCATCACGCACCACTGAAGAGATTCCTTCTGACAAGCCTCGTGCTCACGTCAAATAATTGGCTAATATGATAACCTGCACGCGCTGTGGAAACTGCACACCCGATAGAGGGGGGGAGACGCTGGCGCAGGTTAACCACGAGCATCGTCGGGGCAGAGGATGATAATGATGGATGACGCGGAGAAGGGCTTTCCCTTGAAGGCAGATAGCGGGGTTAGACGGACTCGGAGCTGCATATGGAGCGGGATACAGCGGGATAAATTATTAAGCGCCCCACCCAAGATGCGCCTCAGCTGTGGGTAGAGGCTGGAGGGTACCTGCAGAGCCGTAGGATTTCGACAGCAGCCACCGAACGCTGGCGCAGATCTTGGCTCGATTGAAGTCGTACTGGTCCAGCGGTTTGATCTCCGGCACCGAGAAGGTCTTCTTCATCGCGCTGGGAGAGTCCACCATGGCTGCGGTGTACCGCACCGAAGACACGGAGGCAGCAGCAGCAGCAGCAGCACCGGGGAAATGTGAGGAGGAGGGATGGAGAAGGAGGCGGGGGAGGAGGGGAAACGGAGGAGGGCTCTGCGATTTAGACTGAAGACACACAAATGAATGATAATAAATCAGTTATCCCAAACAGAGGGTTGATAATAGAAACGTGGTCTGCTGACAGATTTGTTTCTTTTAAAAAATAAATGTCACACTGGTGCCACCAAGCCGGCTCCACGCCCCCCTAAACGTCACAAATCAGCCAATGAGGATGTTCCTCAGATCGGCGATGCTCTCCGCAGCAGCACAAACAGCACTAACAAACCTCCGCTCCGGTTCACAAGAGAACATTGATGGAATTACCCGACGCCACTTTTCAACCTGTAGACTCGGCATAAACGCGAGTAACAGCCTCCTTCCTCCACACGGCGGCGCCCTTGAGCAAGGCATCAACTCGATCACTCACACAATCACTCACTGCATCTGGAAAGTACTCACAGCGCTTCGTTTGTTCCACATTGTGTCCTGTTACAGCCTTATTCACGTTCATTTTCACACCGTATTCTAACACAGTAACCTCAAAGAGAAAGTGAAAAGTTTGCGTGAAATTCTTGCAAATTTTACCCAAGCGTCACACAAATGGGTAGCTTTACTATAGCCTACCAAAACAAACTACAGAAACAAACAAAAGATTTTATGATAAAAGCAAACTGAAGCACTCTGACACCCCCATGAACCTGTGAGCCGAGGGCTAGACCTTACATAGATTTGTCACCCTAAGACCCTTACATGGTCTTGTTATTGATATGTTTCCCCCCCCCTGTGATAGTTAACCTAAAAACCACAGTCTGATGCTCTTATCTGGTTGGGCCCTTGGAGGTTGAAGGTTTGCATGACCACAAATTATGAAACAGCTGCCTGCAGACAGAAGAAAATGCTGAAATACATTCAGTGCTGAAACTGCCAGCTCGGCACTAAATGAATTTAGACAACCAAAACATTTTAGTGAATATAACCAGTGTTAGGTGTTACAAACTCAGGAAACAGGAAACCACCCTGACAATCAAAACATCAGCAATGTGCTGCTAAAAAAAAGCCATGCTGCAGCACATCTTAAGTCTTAACACACAAAATCTCAAAGAATCTTCATTTTATGGAAGCATTTCTCTTGCGGCATCCAGGAAACACAAGAAAACCGTTTAAGCTTGAATGTTTTAGAAAGCTTTTGCACTGTGTAAGAAACTGCAGGAGCTGGATCTCGTGTGAGCAAACATCATGCTCAGAAACCTGCAAACTGCATCAGGAATCAGGTTAAAAGTGACTCTGAGATTTCTGAGCAGAGAGGATAAAGACGGAACCGAACAAGAGAGAGTGAGAATGTGAATGATTTATCTTCTGGATCAGCGAGCTTCAGTTTCGTTTCAGTTCAAACCTTCTGTGACACAGGACCCAGGGTGAGGCGGTGCCTGACATTGTGCTCAGTTGTTGTTGAAGTTCATCCAAAAATAAAAAAACCCAAACAGAAAAGCACAAAGTTCTACATTGATCCACAGGGCACTCCGGTTAAATGTAAATGGACAGCTGTGTAAGTGCAAAACTGTAATCAGCAAACATACATGTCATATTCATAAGTGTCCATAATAGATTTTTAAGAGGGAGACATGCCTCTTTGACATAGCAGAAACACAAGCAGAGTCAGCTCTGGAGAATGTCACAGAACAGGTTGGTTCTTCCAGGTTTTTCTGTCTGTGTTTGGTGCATGATCACATGAAAAAAGGCCCAGTCTTTGTCACAGTCAGGAGGACAGGGGTGTTATCTGATGTTGATTCTTAAGAGACTTTCCATAAGGGTAAGTGTTGTGTAAATGTTAGTTATAAGCAAGTCTCAGGTTTAAACTCGGCACAGACGACACGGAAAGTCATCCAAAACATTTGTTCGGTCTGACTGTGGAGAGCTCTCGCGGTACGTAGACTTCATTACCCTGGCTTTCTGCCTGGAGGTTTTAGTATCAGATAATATAGTATGAAGAGGAACTGATCTTCAGGTTTGATAACTCTTTGTGTTGTACTTATACTACCAAAGCTACTTATTGTATGTGACAGTTATTGTTGCAAATAGCAGAGACTGAAGTGATAGTCCAGAGTGGAGTAATATTAGTTTGAACAGTGATACTATTTATATGTGCATTTTGAGTGAAACCTTAAACCTAACCCTAAGTAAATGTGACAGGAAAGTGTAATCAACACATCTTCAATGTGTGGTTTCTGGTGTGGCCGTTACACTAAAGATCTATTTTTGTCCAGAGAGTTGGTGTGAATAGTATGGTAATTTATATATATGGCTTGTGAAATTACCATACTATTCATATAAATCACCAAACTAGAAATTTAAAAGCACACTATATTTCTGTATATCTACACCTATATAAATACCTATCTATATTTACACTGGTCAACAAATTAAAGGAACACTTAAAGACATCAGATCTCAATTGTAAAAAATAAATAAATAAAAAAATCTTCTGGATATCTATACTGATACGGATTGGATCATGTCTTATGAAGGAAAGGAAACTACAGAGGGCTGAATTTAAAGATACTGAAAATCAAAGTGGAAAAACTATGCAGGCTAGTCCACTCTACTGAAATTTACTTGCAGTAACTCAGAAATTTGTCTTGCCCTCACATGCTTGTACACGTGCCTTATAACATTGTAGCATGCACCCAATGAGACAACAGATGCTCCGCCCAGCTGGATCAGGGCATCACTTAGCTCCTGGACAGTCTGAGGTTCCACCTGGCTCCAATGGTGGAGCTGCCACTTCTGGTATTTTATAGTAACTGCCAATCAGCTGTCACAGTGCTGGGCAGTGAGCACGGAGCCCACTAGGATGTTGAGCCTTGTTGGGCGTCTTTACCTTAGATCACCATCATTAATTAACTTTCTCCTTGACTGAGAACTAAACTCTATAAAATAATCAAATTAACCAGATGAGTAGGTAATAATCAAATACAGCCTTTTTCTAAGACCTAACACTGAAATACATTTAACCACCATCAGCTTGGAATGACCCTGTTGACATTTTTAGTTTTCAAATTTTGCTTATCCCAAAACTCCAAATATAGTTACACATTCTTACCTGGATGACTGCGCATGCACCAAGACACAGTTACATGTTAGTTTAAATAAAAAACTCCTATCTTAAAATCTATCTTCCAAATTGTTTAGGTATTATGTATGAGGTATATTTATAGCTGTTGTAAAAAGCTGCCAGAACAACTTGTGCGTTTGTGCTGATCACATTTTACTTCTTCCTGCAGATCAGCAATGGGTGGCTCCTCCTCAAAAACAACCATTTTCTGGCCGAAGAAGAAGAAGAAATCACCTCTGAAAAAGACCTGGAGTCAACTGAAGAGGGTGCTGCCTCATAAGAAACGCAAGAAGAACGCTCTGTCGCTGGACAAACTGAGTGTGAAAAAGTCGAGGAAGGACAAGCATTCCAAGAAGAAACCGTCACCGACAGCAAACAAGAAAGTGCCGACATTGCTGAAAAGACTCTCGATGGATTACACAAAGAAAGAGACGAGTCAAACTGGTTCACCGGGAAGGAAGGAGAAGGACAAAGGGGGGCTGGAAAGAGTTGGAGAGAAAATAAAAAAGAAACTTTCCAAGGATGAGAAGAAAGACATTGCCAGTCAGGCAGACACTGTTCCTCTATCTGAGGAAAATAAGGCAAATGATCCAACACGTGAGGCAAAGGTGCCGAAAAAGAAACTCAATGAGATCATACAATCCATTCGTCCAGCTGCAAACAGATAACAACCGCCTCCAATCTGGCAGGAAGACATGACAACTCTGTAAACAGGCCACAGGACAGTCAGGAAGATACACGTTTTTAATGGCATCACTCAGAGAGCAGATTACAATGGCAGAAAACGTGTTACAGCCATCAATGGTTCTTCTTTTAAACATGTCAGTTTCTCCCAAAATCAATATTAATCAGCTGCAATATTTTACTCGAAAGCTTTACTCACTTTACTCAGCAATAAAAACATTTGTGGATTATCATCCTGCTAACAAATGATGGGCTTCATCCCCCCCATAAATTACTACTGAATACTGTTACAATATCAACCATTACAATGTCATTGCAAATTTAAGTTGTATACATTTCTATGACAAACATTGTTTCCACTGAGCAGAGACAATTTACATTATGCAAACACAAGCAGCATGCAGCGAGTGGAAAAAAACAAAATAAAAACAACAACTTGCATCTCATTCTTATATCACACTGGCTGTATATTAAAAAGAAACGCAACATTTGTAACCACATTTTTCACTGGCTGTAGATTTACAAGGCACGGCGCTCATTTTGACGAATAAAAGAAAATGAAAATTGTGCGTCATAACAGGCAATAACAGGGATTTAAAAACAACAACAACAATCCATATAACATTTGTGACAGGAACACCATCTACAAATGTTGGCAAGAAAAAAAAAAAAGAAGGTGCTGCTGATTGGACAAAAAAGTGTAAGAAACCTCCTAAAATAGATTTAAATCTTTGAACTAGTTTAAAAATATCAAACCTGATTAATCTTAGAGTGGCCATTGGGCCCCTGTCTGAAACTATATCTGCATACACAACAGCTGACTGTTTACTCAAAATAACAGGCCAATAAAATCCATCCTTCAGGACTTTACTGTTTACTTTTTAAATCAATCCACATTATAAAAGTCGTGTTTCTAGTATTTTATTCACACACACACACACACACACCTAGGCTCTATATCACATAAACCTTTCTGGTCATGCAATTAAATAAACACCCCGAAATTTATTAAGGAGGACTTACTGCACTAGTGGTAACAACTTGGATCACATTAACTTAAGCTAAGAGTAGCCAACAAACTAAAGCACAGAGCGCATTCTTTATAATTGCACATTTTCACTCATTTATTCCACGGTCTGCTGTGTAGCTTTCCAGGTGTTGCTCTTCCATCACTGTTGTCCCTGAGGGAAAAAAAACAACAACAAAAAAACAAAACAAAAAACTGCCGAGTCACTCATGTCTCAACAGGAAACTCTCACGTGTGTCTCCCGTGTTGTCCAAGTGATCCCAACAATGTGTACGGGTCTGTGCAGGGGAGGTGTTGATGGCGGGCTTGTGTTTAAATGAGAAGATCAAGCTGCTGTTATGCAGCTTCCAGCCAAAGAGTGTATCTCTTCTACCAGTAGCTGCAGAAACAGTAAACCCACAGCAGAGGTAAAACCCTTTATATAAAAAAAAAAAAAAAAAAAAAGAAAGAAAGAAAAAAAATCTACATAATCCTTGAAGAACCAGCTCAAGGCTCATTTTTGTGTACATACACAGATAAGTTCACTTAGATATGTATGTGTGCATGCCTTGAAATTTCTCAGCTGGTCTCAGTTAACCGGACTTGCAGGGATGTCCTCTGAGCTGGCACGGATGAGAGGCGCCCCGTTGCTCCTCTCTTTCGCCTTTTCTTTTCGGGGATACGAGACTTACCATTCTAGAGACAAAGGTGGAGAAACAGACAAGAGTGTGAGACAAGAGCTGAAAATTAGGTCAAAGAACCAGGAGGGTGAAAGATTAAAAAATTAATAACAAAAAAATCATGACAATGATAAGAAATAGGGATTAGATGCAACAGGGAGAATGTGAAAAATAGAGAGGGGGGAGGTGGGTGGGTTAGTCATATGCAAACTAGCAAAAAATAAAAAATAAAACCCACAAGCAGTTGGGGTTAGAAACAAGCAGTTAGAAGAGATGAATTTCATGTTCATACCCAAAGGAGCATTTCCACGCGACCTGCCATGTTTCTAAATTGCACATTTCAGCAGTTACCGCAAAGCAACAGACACACACGACCAAACAAATTGCAGATGTACACAGATGGTGCATTTATTCTTATTAGTCGTAACAATGTACAAAATTTAAAACAAAACAAAAAAGCCCAAAAATCACGTAAATAAACTTCCTGAATCGCTGGAACAACACCAAGGGGGAAAAAAAAGAAAAGAAAAAAAGTACGCCTATAATATAACAATCGGTTAAAACTTTGATTTAATTGAAATCTAAATGACAAGAGGTATAATTAGGATATATATGTATAAACAGACACAATGCTATGCTCTTTGAGAGTTAACGCGCTCTATTAAAGATGCAACTTCCTTTCAGTGGCCCACATGCCTCTCTTTGATCTTTATGTCCCTCCCCAAAAAAACAAAGACAATGTTTCTGTGAATTATTTCTCACTCAAGTATGCATGTGCACACTAACAAGAAAACACACTCCTTGCAGCACTTCCTCTGTACCGAGAATGTATTCTTTGAACACACATGCCAGAGTAACGAGTCAGAGGAAATGTGGCAAGAAGCATGACCCGCTAACCACCAACACACATCTGGACTGGTTTAAACACTACCACAACATGAGCGTACACAAGCTACAAAACACATGGATTAATGAAGTGCACACAGGACACAAATGTTACGGTCAGCATAAACTAGAGTAATAGTTGCAACAGGATAATTCCAGGCATTTGGGTAATTCCCAAATCTGCTCATAGCACAGGGTGGAGAGGTGATTTAACCTCACTGATTAGGATTTTGAGGAGCTATGTGAAGGTCACTCCTTGACCTTCGGTTAAAAGGTTGGCCTGGAAAATTTGGTGGCTGGATAAAAGCGCGTATGCATGGAATAATATTTGTGGCCTTTATTCTGCATGAATGATGGGACACAGTGTGAACACAGATGTTTTGTGCATACACATTTTGTTGCTGCAACACCTCGTGCTACTAGCAACCAAATTTTGAACAGGTTAAGACAGAACTGAAGGTTCAAACCGTAATTCTAAGCTTTTAAGTTTGAGATATCGAGCTTAAATATTTACCATTTAAATATTAACGACGGCAAATCAGAAACCTAAATGAGAGGAGTTTCTTACTAAGCAACAAACTTTGCGACGCAAAAATAAAGTCAGTGCCAAAGTGCCAAAAACTGCAGTTCTTCAAATGGACACTTGACGCCAATTCCAAGACAGTAAGTCCGCAAAGACTCCAAATTTAAATTGAAAAAAAAAAAAAAAAAAAAAAGCTGTGTTGGTGGACTTTTGAATGGAATAATCTAACAACTAGCATGACTTGCTGTGCAGTTAATTGCACCCATAGCCTGAAAGTCTGTCTAAAATTATCGTGGCAACTTATAATCTATCAGAATACATGTTTGCCTGTTTTATTTTTCAATTTTGTTTTAGTGTCCATGTTTAACAGATGTTGAGACAGAATTTCAGCATGATCAACAATTATTAATATAATTTTAGGCGCTCCTATAAGACATCCAGTCAAAGACGCTTATTTCAGTACTGACACACAGGAAAGCATATACAGTAATGTCCCTACTGGTGGTAGTTAATTAGCATGCTAAGTGGCTAATAAAGTGGCTATTTACAAAATACTTTATTTTATTTTTTTTCACTGAATGATTGATTTATTTTGAACATGACTAATATAACAACAAAATACACTTTAAACAATAATGAGACATAGAAAGGGTTGGTACAGACTTAAAGGTAAACTCATTTGATCCTACCTCAATATACAATATACATGTATAATAAGTCTACAAACAGATATCACACATAAAAATCCTAATAATGATGAAGCTAAATGTTGGGTTTAATTGTGCCTGTCTGTAGAACAAATGAAATGTTTTGGATAAAAAAAGGGTCAACTCATATCTCAAATCAGGCAACAAAGTATGTATCTCATTTACAGTGACAGAGTTGTTTTTTCCTTTTTTCCCCTTCACAAAATACTTTAAGTGTCAATTTGCGAATTATGTTTGCGTCTTAATTTTTGAATTTTGTTTTTACACAGAAAAACTGCCTACAGCACTGTGTAGCTATTTAGGTAAATCTTTAGTTTTTCCAACATTTCGTGGAGTCAACTGAACAATGAACAAACTCAACATAACATTTTTGCAGCCCTGTTGTTTCTGTCTTTAGCTCGCATTCCAACACTTTCATTGCTCTTTGGCTGTGTGCCTCTTTCTTTTTACCCACTTGTCAACTCTTCAGCTCTTGACCTCCTCCATCCACAGCATCACACAGCAGTGTGTACTCTCTCAACACGTGCGGTACACGTTCGAGCATGGGTTTAGATGTCGCATGTTTTCAGATTTAATACCAAAGTTGGCTTACATTTGACACAGTGAAACTAAAGGTTAATGCAAAGCAGTCGCAAACAAGACCCCACATAAATCATAGTTTAGTCTGATTTGGCCAGGTGCAAAGCGCACACACAAAAGAAGTGGGAGATTTCTGAATGTTGGTGACGAGTCTGCAGCTGTGAGCTGAACAGAAACTAAATGTTAAACAGAAGACCATTTGCTTTACCAGTTTCCACATTACTGACTGACACTGTCTGCCACAAATCCACACAGAGAATTTAGTGGCATTAAAGTGTAAGAAACAAGAACTGAAAGAAGGAAGCACACAACCAACAGATCCTAGATTTAAAAAAAATAAAAAATAATAATAAAAAAAAAAACATTGTAGAATATCAAAGTTTAAGTTATGGAACATTTGACACAAAGTCACTGTGTTGAATGAGTTCTGTGTTTTGGACCTCTGTTGGAGGTTTTCTCTGCATGTGTTTTTTCACACATCCTTACTAAAAGAAATTCTACAAGTGCAGTGTTTGTTTACGCCTCAATAAATGCTGTGATGTGACCAATCGCCATGAACTAAACCATCTCTTGGACCAGTCAACACTCTCATACTGCAGCGCAACAAAAAAGCAAAAAGCACATTTGTTTACAATCGCTCAGACAGACAAGAAGAACACAATAACTCACAAGTATGCAAGGTGCACATTAACGCCGTGCTTGCGACTTCTGGTGCACATCTAAAGACTAATACAATTTTCACATAATACAACCATAGACAAGCTCGCAGCTGAATATATGAAGAGAAAAAAAACCCCAGCACAAAGGCTTTGACTGGGGAAGTGAGCACTACAGTGAAGATACGTGGTTTTTCCTAATAGAAACTTCCCCAAAATATGCACAAAAAAAAAAAAAAAAAAAAAAAAAAAAAAAAAAAAAAGGAAAAGTAAGCCACAACAACAATAATTCTAATAATAATTAAAAGGTTATCTTTCCGCAACCCAAGTTCTCAGTATTAACTGAGTGGAGACAGTAATGTGAAGCACTTTACAGACTGTCCCTGCACGCTGCATTTACAGTTTTACGCAGCTGGCTCTGATCAAACTGCTTCTAACCTGTTGTTCAATTTTAACTGGAGGGAGATGTTGAGAGGTTCTGCAACATTTTACTTATAAGTAATTAATTAACGAGTCTTTTCAGCTCTTTGCAGTAAGAAGCACTGAAGTGACAATAAGAATAAAAACAAACAAAAACATCGGACACCTAACTGATCAGCCTGCCTGTGCAAAGACTAGCCATGTCTGCTCTTCCCTGATTTGTGTCACATGTTGCAGATTTGCCAGGTCTCACTGACAGATGGATGAAACTACTGGATGCAGTGTGTAAACTGTGTGTATATAGACTGAATACCTGGCACAAACTGGACTTTTTGCAGGCATGACATTCAGGAAATTAAACAACAAATATCTATGTATATATATATGGATATTAGGGGTGCAACGATACTCATATCAATATTGAACCGTTCGATACAGTGCTTTCGGTTCGGTACGCATATGTATTGAACAATATAAAATTTTTAATTTATTTTATCAACTTTTCTTCTGACGATGCTGTCTGTGTTGAGAGCTCAGTGGATCAGCGTTCGACTACTCCGCCTAGGCTGCACTGTCGAGCGCAGATCCACTGAGCGCAGCGCAAGCTAGCAAGACAGAAGTTAAGCTCGTTGCAACATGGCAAACTGAACCTCCCCCACCCTCATTCAGATGTGGCCTTTGGAACTATATTGGTTTTCATGTGACGTATGACCCTGAAGGTAAGCGCGTCATGGACAAAAGTAAAACAGTATGTCGGATGTGCCACGCAATGCTCAATTACATGGGTGGGAACTAGTGCGTTAGCGCAGTTTGCTCGTTAACGTGTTGGCCGTCCAGCCCCACGCACGGGGCGATTTGCGGTAGCTCGTTAACGGAGATTTGCCGTGTTGTGGCGTTAACGTCATTTCAACGAGATTAACGCTGACAGCACTAGTGGGAACACAACGAATATGACTGCACATTTACGCCGACATCATCCTAGTGCAAAGACAAGTGGAAGCAGACAAAAACAACAAGCACGCATGCTACAAACTTTACCCAAATCATTTAGACAGCCGTTAGCACATGATTCTCCTTATGGGGACCTGATATGTTTAATATGCTGCTGAGAATATAGCCCAGAAGAAGCGTATAGTATAGCTTTTATTTTGGAAAGAGACATTTCTCTGTAATAAACTCTTTTTTCCAAAGATGAGTGATTCCTCAATCAGAGAGATTTTTTTATTACTTTGTTGTTTCAGCAACATTAAATTTAAAAATTGTATGTTTGATATTTATAATTTTAATAAATGACAAATTAAAAAGGCATGAACATTTTTTTGTATCGAAAAAATATCGAACCGTGACACCAAAGTATCGAAGCGAAAATTTTGTGTATCGTTGCACACCTAATGGATATATAGATAGATAAAACAAAAAAACAACAACGAGCCACATTCAGCTACGCTGCTGTCGCACATCTCTCTCAAAATATTTAGATGGACAGATCATCTGACTACAGTCAGCATGATACCAAGTGGTCTAAAATCATAGACAGTCCTTAGAGCATGTGCTTGTTTTGATTGTGATTGCTGTCATCGATTCCATTGCTCTCAGACAGTACCTCTTGCTCCACGGTGTGAAATTTAACTTCAGAGAAGCCTTTGTTCTTGTGCCTCTGAGACCAGTTGCAGCACAGGATCTCCTTGAAGGTCCTCCTCATGTCTTGGTCCCTGAAGCAGTAGATGATGGGGTTGACGAAGGAGTTGCACTCTGCCAGCACCAGGCAGTATTTCTCGGGGCCTAGCACCAAACTCCTGTCACAGTTCAGACCATCGAGCAGCAGCACAACCAGTGCGGGTGTCCAGCAGACCACAAAGCAGCCTACAGAGTCATGGGGGAGAAAGAAATTCTTTACAACTCTGTTAATTTCTAAGGGTAGGGGGAAGCATATGAGGGAACACACACACCATACACACACAGATTAGCCAGTTCAGTAGTCTGTTCTGTATAATATCTGCAGACTTTGGTAGCATGCTCAGCACTAATATATGCAAAACTACCAGCTGCAAAAACAGTTAAAGGATGTGAGACCACACACTCAGGTGCATAGTGGCTTTATGTGTCTCTCAGAATGATAAAATGAGGAAATGTCCTCACTGTCTTGATGATGTTGCTCGCAGGTACAAATTGTCAGCAGTGTCATGTAGGCAGAAACAAGCAGTTTTCTGCTAACAAAACTATGCAGCTCCCTGTCAGGACATGCTCTGGCTTTTCCTCAACTTCCTCACATGCCAGAGCAACTGAATCCTGGCTGCTGAGTGACGGGACAAACACTTGTGTTTTTTTTTTTCGTTTTGTTTTTTTGGGGGAGGGGGGGGGGGTAAATTTGGAGGAATTTAATTGAAATCAAAATAAATCAGAATGAGACAGTGAGAGTAGAGCAGCAAAGGAGAAAGACTAGATTAGAAAATAAGAAGAAATCAGTACCAGGAAGAGAGGAGGTAATGTGTGTGTAAAGCCCCTTTTTACAGGAACAGACAAGAAAAGAGACGAGCCTGCACGGGCCGAGAAGGCTGGCTGTGTTTGATCAAGATAAACGTTTCCCGGGAAACTTTATCCTCTGCAACTTTCTGCAACTAAACTTTCAGTAGAATTCAGTAGATGGCAATGGTTTGCACTGCGATCACTTAGTCACTTAAAATTATGTACACTTCATAATTTTTTATCATCAATAGAATTTCCAGGCACAGCCATGGTTAGAGGGTTGTCTCAGGATCTCATCTCTGTCTTTCACAGATGCTGTTCTGTTGGCCATCAGGTGGTGACCTTCAGCTTGCACTGTGATAGTTTGCAGTTGATTGCAAAGTGATCAGGATGAGAATCTACACCTCCAAATATGAAGCCGTGGTTCTCATCCGGAAATAGTTTGAATGCTCACTCCAAGTTGCTACTTCAAGTATGTCAGTGTGTTGAGTAAAGCAGAGGACAGACTGGTGTCTACACTGTGACAGAGTTAAGGTCAGTGATTTTCAGCCTCGTCCGTTGCACACAGAGATTTTTAATATCGGGAGTGAATTAGCATCACAACGTTTGGAATGTTTTGGTTGGTTGTGAGTCCTTCAATTCAATTCAATTCAATTTTATTTATATAGCGCCAAATCACAACAAATGTCGCCTCAAGGCGCTTCATAGATACAGAGAAAAGCCCAACAATCATATGACCCCCTATGAGCAAGCACTTTGGCGACAGTGGGAAGGAAAAACTCCCTTTTAACAGGAAGAAACCTCCGGCAGAACCAGGCTCAGGGAGGGGCGGCCATCTGCTGCGACCGGTTGGGGTGAGAGAAGGAAGACAGGATAAAAGACATGCTGTGGAAGAGAGACAGAGATTAATAACAGATACGATTCAATACAGAGAGGTCTGTTAACACATAGTGAGTGAGAAAGGTGACTGGAAAGGAAAAACTCAATGCATCATGGGAATCCCCCGGCAGCCTACGTCTATTGCAGCATAACTAAGGGAGGATTCAGGGTCACCTGGTCCAGCCCTAACTATATGCTTTAGCAAAAAGGAAAGTTTTAAGCCTAATCTTAAAAGTAGAGATAGTGTCTGTCTCCCGAATCCAAACTGGAAGCTGGTTCCACAGAAGAGGGGCCTGAAAACTGAAGGCTCTCCCTCCCATTCTACTTTTAAATACTCTAGGAACAACAAGTAGGCCTGCAGAGCGAGAGCGAAGTGCTCTAATAGGGTGATATGGTACTACAAGGTCATTAAGATAAGATGGGGCCTGATTATTTAAGACCTTGTATGTGAGGAGCAGGATTTTGAATTCAATTCTGGATTTAACAGGAAGCCAATGAAGGGAAGCCAAAACAGGAGAAATATGCTCTCTCTTTCTAGTCCCTGTCAGGACTCTTGCTGCAGCATTTTGGATTAACTGAAGGCTTTTCGGTGAGCTTTTTGGACATCCTGATAATAATGAATTGCAGTAGTCCAGCCTGGAAGTAATAAATGCATGAACTAGTTTTTCAGCGTCACTCTGAGACAGGATATTTCTAATTTTAGAGATGTTGCGCAAATGGAAGAACGCAGTCTTACATATTTGTTTAATATGTGCGTTGAAGGACATATCCTGGTCAAAAATGACTCCAAGGTTCCTCACAGTGTTACTGGAGGCCAAGGTAATGCCATCCAGAGTAAGAATCTGGTTAGATACCATATTTCTAAGCTTTTCAGCGCCGAGTACAATGACCTCAGTTTTATCTGAGTTAAGAAGCAGAAAGTTAGTGGCCATCCAAGTCTTTATGTCTTTAAGACATTCCTGCAGTTTAACTAATTGGTGTGTGTTATCTGGCTTCATGGACAGATAGAGCTGGGTGTCATCTGCATAGCAGTGAAAATGTATGCTATGTCTTCTAATGATGCTGCCTAGGAGAAGCATGTATAATGTAAACAGAATTGGTCCTAGCTCTGAACCCTGTGGAACTCCATAATTAACCTCAGTGTGTGAAGAGGACTCTCCATTTACATGCACAAATTGGAGTCTATTAGATAGATATGATACAAACCACTGCAGTGCAATACCTGTAATACCTACAGCAGTGGTTCCCAAACTTTTTTTGCTGGGCCCCCCTTGTTTTACAAGAAAAATGTTCGCGCCCCCCCTGGCGCGCGCGCGCACGCAAGAACACATCCTCCAACCACACACACCCATATTTTGCTCCATTGCGGTTTATTTCACACCTCAAACATTTAGTAAACAATTAAGCAAATACAAGTAATCTGCAATAAATTACAGGTAGTAAGAAAATAAACTAATAAAGTCTTTTACGCTATGTCCACACCTACACGGGTATTTTTGAAAACGCAGCTGTTTCGTCCACACATAAACGGCGTTTTGAATCACCGAGAATGGAGATTTTTTAAAACTCCTTTTTTGCGTTTACGTGTGGACGAGGAATACAGAGTTCGTCATGCAACGTCAAAGGTATGTGCCTTTTTTCACGTCACGCTGTGCGCCACGTTATTGTTTACATGAGATGAATTGCAGAATGGCAGATAGAGACGAAATACTGTTAATCTGACTATCTGCAGGTTTACATGCTTACATACACAAGCAGTTACTGTCCCTCCATTTAGAAAGGCAGAGGCGTCACGGTGTAATTATTTTACATGTAGTTGTTTTTTTTTTCCTGTGTAATAATATTCAACATTGCTATCAATACATTTTTCAAAAAATCCCTCTGCAAAATGGGTTCAAAAACATAAACAACTGTTGGATGCTGTTTGTCCGTGATTTGAACCGGGGGAACAAATTGTGGCAGGATCAGCCTGATATTATTTGTATCCCACTGTAACTTTAATGTATAAAGAGCTAACATCTCCAAAATGTCAGGAGTAGTCATTACAACAAGTGTTTGAACTACAAATCAAGAATGTGGGATACTGTTTGTCCGTGATTTAAACAGCCCAGCGCTGCTCCCGATGAAGGGAAAACCAATCCTGCAGGGAGACCTACCTCGGCACTTGTGCAGGTAAAACCAAAGGGAAGAAGTTCTTCACCATATTTTCTAGTCTTTGGCTTAGAATGAAGTTGGTTTGGAAACATATTCAGCGATGCTTCATCTCCTGCTTTGCGTTTGTGTGGGCGCCCCGTGCTAGCAGTGTCCAAGCGTTGTTTTCTTTTTTTTTTCCCCTTTTCATGCCGCGCCCCCCCTGCAATGGCTCTGCGCCCCCCCTAGGGGGCGGGCCCCACACTTTGGGAACGTCTGACCTACAGCATGTTCTAATCGCTCTAATAGGATATTATGGTCAACAGTATCGAATGCTGCACTAAGGTCAAGAAGGACAAGCACAGAGATGAGTCCACTGTCAGAGGCCATAAGAAGATCATTTGTAACCTTCACTAAAGCTGTTTCTGTGCTGTGATGAACTCTGAAACCTGACTGAAACTCTTCAAATAAACCATTCCTCTGCAGATGATCTGTTAGCTGTTTGACAACTACTCTTTCAAGGATTTTTGATATGAAAGGAAGGTTGGAGATTGGCCTATAATTAGCTAAGACTGCTGGGTCTAGAGATGGCTTTTTGAGTAAAGGTTTAACTGCAGCCACCTTGAAGGCCTGTGGTACATAGCCGATTATTAGAGACAGGTTGATCATATATAAGATCGAAGAATTAATCAATGGCAGGACTTCTTTGAGCAGTTTTGTAGGAATGGGGTCTAAAGACACGTTGATGGTTTGGAGGAAGTAATTATTGAAGTTAACTCAGAAAGATCGATTGGAAAAAAAGAGTCTAACTTAACATCAATGAAACTAAGAGTAGCTGTAGATAATATTACATCTGTGGGATGATTATTGGTAATTTTTTCTCTAATGATAAAAATTTTATTTGTGAAGAAGTTCATGAAGTCATCACTAGTTAACGTTAAAGGGATGGTTGGCTCAAAAGAGCTCTGACTTTTTGTCAGCCTGGCTACAGTGCTGAAGAGAAACCTGGGGTTGTTCTTATTTTCTTCAATCAGTGATGAGTAGTAAGCTGTTCTGGCTTTGCGGAGGGCTTTCTTATAAAGCAACAAACTATTTCTCCAGGCTAAATGATGATCCTCTAAATTTGTGACACGCCATTTCCTCTCCAGATTACGAGTCATCTGCTTTAGGGTACGTGTTTGAGAATTATACCACGGGGTCAGGTACTTCTGATTAGAGACCTTAGTTTTCACTGGAGCTACAGTATCCAGAGTCGTACGTAGTGAGGAGGTGAAATTATTAACAAGATAATCGACCTCTGTTGGGGTAGCGTTCAGATAGCTGCTCTGCTCTGTGTTGGTACAGGGCATTGACGATGATAACAGTGGCTGGATTATATTCTTAAACTTAGTTACAGCGCTTTCAGAAAGACATCTACTTTGATAAAGTCCACTCTCCACTGCTGCGTAATCAATTATTGTAAATGTAAATGTTATCAAGAAATGATCAGACAGGAGAGGGTTTTCAGGAAACACTGTTAAATGTTCAGTTTCTATGCCATATGTTAAAACAAGATCTAGAGTGTGATTAAAGTGGTGGGTGGGTTCTGTTACATTTTGAGAGAAACCAATTGAGTCTAACAACAGATTAAATGCCATGTTGAGGCTGTCATTTTTAGCATCTACATGGATGTTAAAATCACCCACAATAATTATTTTATCTGAGCTCAGAACTAAATTAGATATAAAGTCTGAGAAATCAGACAGAAACTCTGTGTAAGGCCCAGGTGGACGATAGATGATAACAAGTAAGACTGGTTTCTGAGTTTCACAGCTGGGGTGGACAATGTTAAGCATCAGGCTTTCAAATGAATTAAAAGTCTGTCTTGGTCTTTCATTAATTAATAGACTGGTGTGAAAAATTGCTGCCACACCACCCCCTCGACCTGTGCTTCGAGATTTCTGGTAGTTAGAATGACTCGGGGGTGTTGATTCATTTAAACTAACATAATCATCCTGCTGCAACCAGGTTTCTGTAAGGCAGAGTAAATCAATTTGTTGATCAATTATTAAGTCATGTTCTAACAGAGACTTGGAGGAGAGAGACCTAATATTTAATAATCCACATTTCACTGTTTTACTCTTTGGTTCAGATGTGGATACTGTATTGTTCTTTCTTTGTAAATGTTTAAGTTGTTTGTTGCTGGTTTTTAGTTTGTTTTTTGTCTTTTTGGAAGCAGACACAGTCTCTATGGAGATGGGTTTTTGGGGGGGTAGCAGGAGGAGAGAAGCTGCAGAGAGGCGTGTAAGACTGCAACTCTGCTTCCTGGTCCCAACTCTGGATAGTCATGTTTTGAGGGGTTTAATAAATTTGTCGATATTTCTAGAAATGAGAGCTGCTCCATCCAAAGTGGGATGGATGCCATCTCTCCTAACAAGAGCAGGTTTCCTCCAGAAGGTTTGCCAATTATCTATGAAGCCCACATAGTTTCTGGGACACCACTCAGACAGCCAGCAATTTAAGGAGAACATGCGGCTAAACATGTCACTCCTGGTCTGATTGTCACTCCTGGTGTGTGCTGAACACAACAAATGTTCAGCACACACACACACACACACACACACACTATTTTCTCAAAAGTAATTCAATGTATTTATATAGCGCCAAATCTCAACAACAGTCACCTTCAAGGCGTTTCATTTCATATTGTAAGGTAGACACTCTACAATATATATTACGGTAATTACTTGCCAGAGAGCAGTCTAATACTTGTTATTATTATTTTCATGTTAGTCCATAATGCATTATCTCATAATTACCAGTTAACAATACAAACCTTAGGCTACAGTGCATTGCACTGACACAAATCCCTGTCCTAATGAGCACACATGTAAGAGCTTTCTTTTAGTGTTTTCACAAAATAAGCAACACAAAGAAAATCTGAAAACCAGTTCAAAGATATTTTAAAGTGATCTCCATGGTGATTCTACTGTAGAAACATGAACAGGTAGAAATGGAGGATGCAGCCCGACTGCTCATCGCTGCTTTTTTTACCTGTTCAAAAGCAGTGAACAGGTAACAGGAACCGGCCTGGCTGCCGTGCTGAAGTCGGCACACACTTTATCATCACTTGGGGTTCTTCAAAAGCTTTTCTGTTAGCGTGATGTTTTTAAATGAAGCTAAAAATGCAAAGTTATCTGCCAAAGATAACTATGTATTGTATAACTATATGTATTGTGTGCACTCCCTTACCCAGGATCAAGGAGACTGTCTTCATCAGGTTCATCATGGTTTCTCTCTGTCTTGTCGTCGAAGTGTGCTGTGACATCTGCCTGCCCTTGTGCCTCACATAGAGAAAGATCCGGGTATATACGGCCACCATGATGGAGAAGGTCATCAAGTTAAGAACGGCCCAGAATATCAGGAAGCTGCGGTGGTACAGCGGTGCCATGGTGGAGCATTCACTTAGATGGCACGTGCAGTTCCAACCCATTTGGGGAACGAGGCCCATGATTATTGCCACCAGCCAAATTAACAGCATGATTATGAAAACACGCCGAGTGCTCATGCTGCTGTGTAGCTGGACATTGAAGATAGTCTGGTGGCGCTCCACAGCCACGAATAGGAGGTTGAGGACCGAGGCTGTCAGGCTGGTATTTATCAACCCCTGACGAGTAAACCACTGGTTCGGTGATAGCTTTATAGTCCAGGGACCAGTATGAAACATCATGTGGAGATACGCAAAACCTAGGAGGAGGAAAGTGAGGAGATCTTTTAAACAGAGGTAAACTATTTACACTGTTACATTCTGAGTCGAGTCTATTGTTGTTACCAGAGCAGGACAACCTTTGGAATGTCTTTACATGAAATATGAGGATGTCAGAGACTCATCGCAGTAACATGCTATTGCTGTGATCAGTACAAACTTAGTTGAAATAGTCAGGAGTACTATTAAATCAAACTCAAAAGGTTGCCTGACTGTCCAAGAATCCCCAACTTGGCATTCATGGTTTGCGTTTAAGAGATCACTGTTGCTTTTCAATGGAAACAACTGTGAGAATGTGTTTCTATTTTGCTCTACTTTCTATTTGTGAAGGGTTTTCTGTGAACTTAAGTTATTTCACAAATGGTTTTACAAAAATAAATGGAAAAACATTTACCTGCAAAAAGGTCTGCCAAAGCCATATTACCCAACAAGTAGTAGATGGGAAAGTGAAACCGTCTGTTTTTGAAAATGGCCGCTACTACCAAAAAGTTGGAAAAAATAACAATGAAGCAAACAATCAAGCCCAGCGTGACAATAAGAACGTCACGCTTTTTCCATTTAGTATTAATGGCTTTTCCACTGTTGTTGTAGAAAAAGTCGATGGTCTCATTGTCATGGCAGGTACCGGTTATGTTACCCATCCTGAGGCGTGAGCGGGGTGTGGGATGAGAAAAACGTTGATGAGTAGAAAGAGTAGGGTGGTGTTGCAGACGCAGAGTAGAAGGAGGAGGATTAGGGCACCACTGACACTCGCCACATTTGGAGGTTTGGAGATCGGCATGCCATTAGCTGTGCAGGTGAGGACGTGAGTTATCCAGACGTCTGAGAGCCTGGGGACTTCTCTGGATGCTGGATGCACATCTACATTCTGGAGAAAAAGTAGTAAGTTTGAGCAAACATTAAATTATGCATAACACTTCAAAATCAGTGATAAGCATTTATTAACAAACTACAGAAACTGGTGATAGTGAAAGCCACTAATGATATCCAACAAAGACATAGCAAATATTTAACTTACAATTTTTAGCATTTAGAGAATAAACATTTAAAATAATATAGTTTGACAAGATTAAGGTAAAAAGGAAGTAAAGCAATATTCGGATGACAAAATAACCAAGTCTTTACCAGGTCTAAAGATGAGGTAAATACTAAGTAGACCTTATAACTTAAAGTCATGATTTACCATTTTACTTTATTAGTTTCTCACATCACAGTGTAGGAATTTCTTTACATGGTTGTTTCAGTTCATTGCAGCTTGCAGGCAGTCATTTCCGATCTCTCCCGGTCAGGTTGAGTTCTGGACTTTGACTGAACCATTGCGACACCTCGATTCTTTTTTCCTTTTCCAACAAAAGTAACCGGCTGTGCTTGGGATCATTGTGCTATTGCATCACTCAGTGTTGGCTGTCATATGACCTCACATTTGGCTCTAGAATACTTTGGTATACTGATGAGTACGTGGTCAACTCAGGAACTGCAAGGTGCCGAAAAAAAAAAAAAAATCAACACAACTCCACCACCACCACTGTGGCTTTTGTCTCTTGTAGCTTATCCCGGTGCTGCTGTCCATCACAGGTCAAGCTCAAATTACAGTCAGAACATCTATGCATGTGCACTGTCTTAAGAGAGTCAAACAGCAGTGCGAACAAACCATTTCTAGACACCCTTGTACATAGATATACAGCACTATAGCGGTAAAAGCACTGGATTCCCCCCCCCCACCCCCCCCACCCCAGGTTGGGGTTAAATCACCAGAAAAGCTTTTTGTATCTAGTGGCCAAACAAAATGTGATACCTAATATGGAATGGAAATTGTAAGGTATCAATAAATAATTCATTAAAATCACCTAAATAAACTAAACAGCCCTACTGAGCGTTTAAAGAAACGAAAACATCCTGCTTTTTACCGTTATATTCTTTCACAGTGAAAAGGTAGGGCAGCAAGTTCAAACTGACTTTGCACCAATACAAATGAGCCCTTTATTAACGCCACTAACCTTCATCAAATCTATGTACTGAAGGCAGCATCTAAATAGATTGTCCTGACATGTGACTTTCCAATATTATCAAAAATACAGAGGCTCTTCTTCCTGTTAAACTAATGCAGACATGCTGACATGACTTATTACAATGCACTACAAAGCATGCACTCAGAGGGCAGTTTCCGAACACACACTTATTTTATAATCCTAGAAAGATAACGCCGTTCCCAAACAGGGCTAAGCTGCGATAATAAAGTTGACCCAGCCAACAAAGATAAAGCAGTATGCAAGATTTGCCCCCACGCAAGCTGTGGATCAACAGGTCACCTCCCCCTTTCAGTCCTCTGATGCTTCAGTGTCGTGCTGCAGAAAATAAGTTTGAGTGCACAGCAACTATTTTCCTGTTCAATTAAACTGAAATCAATTTACATTATCAGAGAAGTAATTGCTGGAAGCGAGTCGCGTCATTTTTTTGTTGTTGTTGTTCATAACATCTCAGACTACGTGCACATTTAATCAGCATTGTTGAAATACGTGAGTGGCATTTCTTGCATTAACTATCTGATTAATCAACTCATCTAACGCATCCTTAACTACTGAGCTGTCTCCAGCAGTTAAGCTTTAAGGTTAAGGTTTGAAGCCCCAACGAAAGGTTATTAGCTTTTTTTGGCAAAAAATAGAAATAAGGATCTATACATTTACCACAGAATCACATCGTAAGTAACTTTGCCCTGTACAAGCCAGAAAACCTTGATTTGTAAGAAAAGCAACGTTATACACTACATTCATATACTACAACTGAGTAACTCCTATCTGACATGTCACAACAAGAACAGGCAAGGCATTAAATGATTGTAACTGAAACCAAACACAGCCCAGATCAAAACGCAGCCAACAACTGACTTTAATCCCCTATTTATGGTAAACCTGCACATGCTGCACAGTGTGCTCTTATTGTTGAGTCAGCAGCACAACCTCGCACAGTCTCCACTCTCCTGTGAAACGCAGCACTGCACGACAACACTGCAGTACCGTCAGTTCCAAGTTCAACTCTCCCAACAATGGAAACAGCAGAGCTGCTCCCTGCAGAAGAGACACACCTCACAATTACACAATCCAGCTATGTAACTCAATCTTAATCCAAACACGCAACACACACACACACACACACACACACTTAGTGACCCGCTCTCCTACCAAGGATGTGTGGAAAGAAATGCCAAATTAAAAATGTGAGAAATGCAGCGGGAGTGCAAACTTCCACAGGTTGGAAATGAAGTGATGGATGAGACCACTGCAGGAAAGAGGGTTTGATTTTTGATCGAGGCAACAAATTAAAACAGGTGAGGAAATTTAAAAGAAAAAAAAAAAAAGCCTTTCCACATTCTATCCCCGTGGTGACAATGTGGAAGGATTCAAATGGTTAAAAGTAGTGATGTGCATGGGAATGTGTCTGAATGTGTCTGTCTACATAAGGCCAGCAGCTGCAGCTTTAAAAAAAAGTTCTCGTTGTTGGATTTGTGTTTTAAAGTCATACTTTAATTTTACCCATTGTACTAAGTGGACAAGTCCACTCCTTATTTTAAATGCATAATCACATTGGCCAACTCTGTTTGTAAAAGCCCAACATCAGTCTGCAATTCACATCTAAATGTTTACATGTGCATTGAGCCAAAGATATGAATAAAAAGATGAGCTCTTAAGTCATAATTAGATGTCCAACTGCCATTTAAGTTTCACCTGCAAACATACCTTGATTTCAGAAGGCACCTTCAGCACTACGGCTGACAGTTCTGCGAATTTGTATTTTCCTATTTCAAAAAGGCACAAAACCACAACGCTTCAGTGCAAAGTGCATCTTGAGCTGCACTAAGCAGCTGCTGTCACAGGATGTGCCACAACTGAAGTGCTCATCGCATTTTCTGCACCGTTTTAGGCACAACAGACATGCTGCTATGTGACCAAGGTTATACAGAGACCACACAAAGTAAGTGACTAGTCAGTGAGAAGTTACTGAATAGTCTGCCTCAAGTTGGCGAGAGTGAATATCTGGTAGACAAATAATAAAAATAAAGACTAGCTGCCTAAAAGGAAACTGTCAGCATTTTCAGAATTAGGTAACTGTTAAAAAAAAAAAATACCACTAAGTTGATATAACTTCTGTACTGTAAAAGTGAAGCTAAAGGCACACTGCTCATGCTCACCAACAAATCTTGTCTCATCTGATGTAAAGTGTAAAAATAAGATTTAACACTTTTTTTGTATGTAGGACAATTTAAATGGCCAGATTTTTTGTGTCATTTCCCAAAATATCAAACTGATGCACTAATAAGAGTTTGCTACTCACACAAATTGAGAAATAATAGTAAATCTGTTGCAGCAACTCTGGTCTAGGTTGTAGACGGGTACATAAAGGTTAGCTCAACACAACGTTAGCTGGCTCAGCAAAGTCTAAAACCCTGGTTGGAGATAACATGCAACGGCGGATATCAACTTCATCTTATAAGCTGGGATTTCCTCTTCAGACTGTCTGCGTGTTCAAATTTTAAAAAAAAAAAGTTATCAGATGATGATGGGAAAATGGTGATAATAGAAATGGTGAAATTTACTGGAAACTGCAACACTGTCATATCTTGTAAGACAGGAAGTTAATGCTGCAAAATATTACTTAGATTTGTTAAAAATATAAACTTTTTAAAACTGGTACTTTTACTGTAGCATGCATGCTCAGTGCTGGTTATTGTTTCAAAAGCTGCTGACTGCATATTAGAGCGCTGAAACATCAAACAGAATACATTTAAACAGTAAGTGTTACTATCCCGCAGTCTAATAACATGTGACAATGGCTTTAGCGTGGTTGGCCGATCAAAGTGAAATGTATTTATTAATTCAACAGATATTCTTGCCCTTTTCTTTGGTTTAATAGCTCCAATTCCAGCAGCACTTAACAGACTTGGCAGTAGAGTCAAGAACAAAAACTTTTACACTTTTTGCATCACCAGCTGAATACATGCAAATCCCATTGACAACAGGATCCACAGTTTCCGCTTTTGTAACTGTACAGCTGGGCTTTATTTGTGACGGTAACAGCTTAACACCATACAGATATAAAATGTATTCTCCAAGCAAAGGATCTATATTCAACTATAAAATAAGGAGTGAAAGCGTGGCGCTTCCAGACAATTTCAACTGAAACTCTTATTATTACATAAAGATAATACCATTATAAAAATGATAAACACTACAAAAATAAAGTATTATTACAGGCTCAATCTAAAGACCAAAAGTAAAACTTGGTCAGCTTAACTCGAGCTTAAGCTGTAACAGCTGCTACAGTTCTGAACACAAAAATCGTTAGGCATACGAGTACGTATGCTAAACAAATACTTGACATGTGAAAAGAAGAAAGAAGCTGATGTAAGGAAGTTGTGGGTTACAGTCTCATACCCTCCCCCTCCATTCACACATACATTTAGCAGTTTCCCCTTCCCACACTTTCTGTTGTCTTAGTGGGTTTACAACTGATACTTGTGACCTGAACACACAAGTTCACGACAACAAACCAGCTTGCATCAGAACAAAGACCAACCGTTTGTCACCACCAGCTAACATTCAATTATAGCATTTCCTGCACGCCTAATTAAGACTTTTGCGCATTCCTCTAAACTTGACCACTGTGTGTGTGTGTGTGTGTGTGTGTGCGCGCTCTACCAGACTGCATGCATGTATGCAGCCTGTGAGTTTTCATGCATCGTGTGTCTGTGTTTGTGCGTGAAAGGACTCGACGGGATCAGTAAACACCGGTTTGAATGGAAACTGGTCATTACCAGGGGAGCCACACCCAAGGCCTTTTCTCCCTCCTCCCTTCAGTGTTGCTCTCTTTCTCCCTAAAGAAAGAGTCTTAGCTTATTGACTTCAGCCAGCCTTTCTTTAGAATAGGAAACAGTACTAGGAAATGCATGCACCCCCACAGTAGCTGAAACCAATACGACGGTGTAGGCAGACACAATTGATTGTGTTTGTGACCTCTGATTCCAGGTAAAACTGAGATTGTACTTCTCTCCACAGGACCCCCTCTCTTCTACTGTGAAGTATTGACACCACTCACCATGTGTCACCTGTATGGAGATTACCTTTAGCCCTTTAATCACCCAGACACACGCACACAACTGCTTGTTTCTCCTGATATGACTGATCCGGTCTTTGTTTCACTTTTAAAACTTAAGTTGTTTTTTTTTTTAGCCTCCCCCCCTCCCCTTTAACCCTTGTTTTTCTTTAAATCTTCATTCCCATAATTAGCATTTTCCTGTAATCTTATTTTTATCTTATCTTGTAATAAAGACGGAGGACATGCACTGCTGATATGCATAAATAGTGAAATGAGTAACCCTGGAGACTGGGTCAGGAATGTCATTTAAAATGTATATATAAGTTTGAGGTGGTGTGTGTTTACTGCATGTTTAAGACTGGGCTTCAATAGGTTTGTTTCTTTTGGTGTTTTTTTTTTTTTTTTTTTTTTTACTTGTGAAAAACATGCTTTCGATGCAGTGATCATTAGCATTTCACCTCAGCTGACACGCCAGGTGTAAAAAAACGCTTAGAGTGCTTGAGTAGAGTAGAAAAGCACTACACAAGAACCAGTCCATTTAACATTCACAAATTAAGGTTTGTCCTGTCACGTCTTTCATATGAACACTGACACAGCCGTTCAAACTCAGTACAAAAGCAAATCAGTGCTTTTTCTATACCTCTGAATTGAATAATTTGAACAGCCCTCCAAAATAACTTAATCAAACTAAATACGAAAAAAAAAACAAAGGTTTAATACTTTCTGACATCTTGTTAGAGTGTACAAATGAGCAATGGATCAGAAAATAAGCAGACCAGAGATGTTAACTTTATGGTGGTTTATGAAGAAGAGGCACAGACACAGTTTTACTTTGTCTCAATACTCTGGTCCTAAAGTGAACTACACTGAGCTAAAGAAAATGCGTGGAAGCAACAATAAGATTTGTCACAAGTGGCATTAGTCTTATTATTTTTTCCCCCGTATAAAAATCTGCATGTTCAAGCTTTTCATATGCAGATTTGCTGCTTTCCCTTTTTGGGACTTACTGTAAACGCAACACTAACTCTGTGAAGTGAACACGCTGTAACACTGTGTCCACAGACGGAACAGTTTAACTTTATTGCAGGGCTGTTTTTCTGTAGGCGACACCTGTGCTGTAAATGTGCGTTTGGCGTTTTTTTTTTCCCTTTTCTATTTGCATATACAGTGTGCTGTGTAGACATCCGGGAAAATAAAGGCAGAGGGAAGAAAATGGTTGTTTTACTTTGGAAGATAGTTAACACTGCCCTCGTAGTAAGCGTGGCAAAACTGCTTAGCTGCATTAAAAAGAAAAAAGGGAACGGCTGCTTCTCCGTAAGGTAATGAGCTCCAGACTTCCGCGCAGATACCTCCGCACGCTCACGGGAGTCGCGACCTCCGCAGGGAGGAAACAATGAAGCACCGTACAAACATTTCTCTTCTCCCCGGGCGCGCATTTCAAACTCGTCGCCCTCCGCTGATTTTTTTTTTTTTTTAATACAGAAGAAATGTGAATGTGGAGCGGGAGACGAGTTTGAACTCACCTTTAGTCGTCTGTGAACGCCTCCAGCAGGTATAGTTATCCAGGTTAGATCTTAGCTTGTTTTCGCACCTGAGAACTCCTCCCCAGCTCACAAAGCAAAAGTGAAAAAAAAGGAAAAACCCCACAAAAACAGACGGCCGAAAAAACTACTATGATATGTTTTTTTTTTTCTGTTTCTATCGAGGCTCAAGTCCACCTTTTACTTTTGAGTCCCACAAAGTTAAATACGCTCGGTCTTCTGCGTCACCTTTACTCGAACTTTTGTTTCGCTTCCGGTGGGCTTAGCACTTGTTACCTGTGCGCAGTAACTCTCAGTCGCAGGAGGCGTACACAGGGCGCGGCAGCCGCTCCCTCGTTTGTTCCAACTCGTTCTACTAAACGAGCAGCTTGGAGCTTTTTGGTCGTTCCTTCTGCCAACCTGCGCGTTTTTGGTTTCCACCCTGTTTGGCTGGCGGTGGGGCATGTCAGCCAATGAGAGCGGAGCGTCAGAGTGATTGACAGAGTGGGCAAGGACACTACTCAGGCGGCAGATAAAAACCAGGGATGTGGAGCTAATTTTACATCATAATACCCGAGATATCTTCATATAAGAAAAAACAACTGCAATGTGTAAAATTACACAAGTTCAGGTAGCTTGTTCATAATGTTTTTTCTATAGTAGAACATTTGCAGAAACGTTTCTGGCATAATTTATCAATAGAAAAACCTATGAAACGTACAACAGAAACAGTTAAAAGTTTAAATGCTATGCCCTCTTTCACATAATAATAATAATAATAGTAATAATAGTAATAAAAGCAAAGCTTTTCAGTGGGCCACATTGTAGTCTCTGCTGAGCTGATTTTGGCACCTGGGCCTTATGTCTGACACCCCTGATATAAACTAAAGTAGCAGGTGAACTGTAAATGATCACGTGGAGTGTAGTGAGCTTTAAGGGTGGATGTGTCTGTCACATCTGATGTATTGTAGTAGTAAAGGCTCCAAGTAATTAAAGCTGTGTAAACCTCAGTCAATCTTTGCAACCAAGACAGCTGAGTTCCTCTGATTTTTTTCTTCCTTTGTGAATTAGTTTATTATTTTTTATCTTTCTCAATTACTTTGTTGATAAACACATAGAGAGTGAATAGAGGTGAGTGAAGAAGAAGAAATGGGATCATGGGGAGCCTCTAGCAGCCTGGGCCTGCGAGTGTATATATAAATATATATATATATATATATATATATATATATATATATATATATATATATATATATATATATATGAAGGGTAAAATATATTTTTGAAAGATTTTTAATTAATGTTCAATTGTATTTTGAAATATATTTTGAAATGTATTTCAAAATATATTTCAAAATATTTTTTTTTACCGTATGGGAAGTCATATGCATGTTGTTGTATATTTACTCAGTCTCAAATCTATAACTGCAAATTAGGCCAAAGTGGAAGTGGCAACAAAAAAAAACTGCAGTTCCTCTGATGACCACTTGAGGCTGGCTCCAAAAGAACACCCTAAAAAGGCCCCCAAAGTATTTGGTGCTAATTTTTACTTCTTAAAAACCATACAGGATGGGATTTTTTTAAGAGCTCACCTTTTTAATGCTTACCAAGGCTTAACATTTGTGTGCTGGCCACTTTGATTGACTACTTTGACTTGCAGTGTCTGCTAGGCCTCACCTTTATAATTGAGCTGGAACTCTCGCTTGTGTTTGTGATATTGGTCCAGGAAGTTGGTGCTTTAGTTTTGGTGAGTGAAATTCCAGGAATTGCTGTTAGTTAACACTAATTAGCAGGTGTGTGTTGCAGTGTGTGTCGCACCCATACAATATATGGATGTCGACCGCTACATCCATATATTGCTAGTGTTACATTCTAGGGTTAGCTAAAAACTTAGCACTCAAGCTCTTTGAAAGTAGAAGTTTTTAAATTTCTGGTTTTTGAAACCCTTCAAAATATGGAGTACAAAACCACTGGATGATGTCACAGGTCTATGTTCGTGTTTCATATCTGCAAAACCTTGAGGCCTCAAAATGAGGCTTTTAGTAGCGCTTTTTTATAAAGTCTTTGGATTAGCATCCCGCCTTAAACTTTGCATGAGCACGTTAGGTGCAGATCATGCTCCCTTTCACCTTATTTCCTTTGACCTCTCAGTTCATCTAATAAAAAAGTATTCAAGTAAAAAAATGGTACCTTTACCATTACCTCAAGCCTCTGTTTTGTACAGTTATAATGAGCACAGAAATCTCCACGTACACTAGTGGGCTAACAGGTTAAGTGTATGTTTCTGGCTTAATGTCCGAAACTGACTAAAGAGTGTCAGAATGTCTTCTGCTGTTTAGGAGTAGACTTGGCGAACGTATAGCTGAAGATCAATTGTTTGCACTTAGGATCACTGCATTCATTTTTTTGGTGCTCCAGAGGGACTATCAAAAGTACAAACAATCTTATAATGAAAATAAGATGAGAATAAAGAAGGGAAAAGATAAGGAGGAACTAAAAGAAAGACTGCACAAAGACAGAGACAGAAGACACATGGCAAGGAAATTGAATACCCCTTCCTGTTTACACCAGTGACCCACTTTGTGGTTGGTTAGGATGTGGGAAATGGTACAGACATGTTTCTTCAGCATGTTCAATCTGCTTTCCTTATTAGCCGGGTTGCATTTCACAGTGTGTGTCCAGTGTGTGGTTGTTCCAGCACTCACAGTTTCCAGTTAGCTGTATTGGGCTCCTCCATTTCCTTATTTCCTCCCAGTGTTAGAGGCAGCTGGCCGGAGGCTGGGTATGCCGTAGTCATAGAGAAAAGGATGCCGATTGCCGTCTGTTTCTTCCGCACCTGTTTGAGTGTCCAAACTCTAACAAATCTCTAATATTAGGGTGTAACACAGAGCAGGTCAAGGTTACCAGCAGGCCAGAGCAGTATGATATTAAATTTAATGGTTGAAATTTTGTGTTATTGCACTATGAGTTATGTTTTACAGCAGATTTCCTGGTAAGTGGACATTAAACAATGGCAAGAAAACAGGGCTTGTCTCACAAATTCAGCAATAAGATTCATTCACAGCTGATTGAAATTGTGGGAAAATGTGATTATCGCACATATCCTGTAAGATCTCTTGGCTCTGCAGTGATAATAGCAATTCTGTGCCGGTAACCAATAAAAAGCAACCAATCTCAGAGTGGTAATCTTTTAGGATATGGAGAGCTGGGGAATCCAGAGGGAGGGCGAGCTGATTGGATGTTTTGTGCTTTTCATACAGTTTTTGATGAGGTATAAACTGTTTTGCAGATAAAGTGTGGATTTCAGCCACAGTATTGTGTTTATTATAGTCTAAACCGGGGCTGTTTAACTAATTTTGTATTTTGGGGCCGTAACAGTGAAACTCCCCTTTCACACAGTGTAAAGAAATGTAACCATGCATTTAACCCCTGCAATATCTTAACATAAGAAAAAGAGGTTTCAACAGTATGTTTTTATACATGACAACAAGAAATGCTGCTGGAGTTAATGAAAGAAATCTGTCAGTGTGACTTTTTGGACTTAAAACAGGAAGCTTTTGGGAATTCACAGAAAATTTCCTGTGGAAATTTCATACTGTGGACACATTGGGGGAAAAGGACAACTTTCTGTAGAGGATAGTGAAAAATAGAACTTCTGTACTTTAATTGTTTAGAAATTACTTTAATGTAGGATGAATGCTCATGGTGGAAGTCTTTATCTGGAGGTTCACCATTGGCATCCTGTGCTTTTCACCCCTGTGACAGGTGTGAAAGAGTCTGGAGACACCATGGAGAACATTTTATTGCCTAACATCGTTCAGGACGACCAGTTTGACCAGTTTGTAATTGATTGTCTGGGGAGACATATCTATTGAGGGACATGCAGACTTCTATAGGCTAAGTAACAGCACTCCTGCCATTACGTATTGGGATGAAACCCTTGGACCCTTGGTCCCAGAGCATCTCTGGGACATTATGCTTTGTTTCATCCGAGGCACCTAAGACTGTCCTGGAGCTTCTGGCGCTCTTATCCAGATCTGGGAGGAGATCCCCCAGGACACCATCCGTTGTCTAATTAGGAACATGCGCTGATGTGGTTCAGCCTTCTGTAACTTGATGATTTTCATTTCTATCAAACAACCCAACATTCTTTTGTGCCTAACACATTACCATATCAATATAGATTTCCTGGTATCCATTAAAAATGATATGCATAACCATGTGTCTGGTGGTAACGTGGCACTGAATTAATTCACCAAATATTCCTAAAACTTTCAACAGGACAGCACGAAAGAGGACTTCATGTGAAATCATCAGTGGTTGTCAGCTGTTTAACTTTTGATTTAGTGCATTGAAATCACCGTCACTCATGCTGTTGTCACAAGCTGGTCATGTGCACTTTACAGAAAGGGGACATTTTTAATCTCAGTGGGCTACATGTGAATAAAGTTGTTTGAGACATGAGACCAACCCTTGTTTATGTTTACAAGGCAAGTAGCAGAACTAGTACAATGTTTTACCTTCCACCACCGATAGATTTTTACTAGATTATGGGAACTATATACAATTTGGGAGCGATAACATGAACACATTGGGACACTGGTTTAGGTCAGCGTGTTGAGTGGGCGCCCACATGGCTGAGAGCGGCCGGCCCGGGTTCAAATCTGACCTGCAGCCCTTTGCCGCATGTCTTCCCCCTTCTCTTTCTCTGCCCCCACCTGTAATTTATTCAATCTATCAAATAAAAGCTAAAAAAGGAGAACACATCAATAAATAAAGTCATTCACCCATCTCTCCAGTAGGTTTGAAAGTAATCCTTTCCTAAGTATAAATATCACTTACTGTTTAAATCCACTCTTCAGTTGTGCGGGGCTCAGGAAGGAACCCTGCACAACAGATCAATCAGAATACTAAATATATATTAATGTGGTCATCTTGTCTGAAAATCTACATTTCCTAAGAATGAAGTGGAAACTGAGGGCAGAGCAGTATTAAGACTGTTTCTTTAGTACGTCCCAAACGGACCTCATCACCGGACATCCCCAAAACATTCCATATTCCAGCGGTTAGCCTCCTGATCCCCACATTGCCTCCAACATTTAGAGTCTCCTCCTGAAAAATAGGCTTTCTGTTTCTGTGTAATGAAGGAAGAAATTCAAACATTTCTATCAAAAACTTTGCTATATTTGAGAGTGTGTACATTTCCATTGGAATTTACATACATCCAAAAAGTTCCAACTAGTGTTTTTTGCTCGTAACTGCTTTGTTTCCCCTCCTTTAAACATTTTTTGTTGGTTTTCTAGCCCTGGCACTGGTGTCCAGGGTATCATCGTGTGGTTTTGATTGGTGATATTTGAAAAATGAATGATCCTAAATCTTTTGTGCAGATGTTTAGTGTTACCTCACTGTTGTGTCCTTTTTTGTATGGAAAACGCCAAGCTGTAATTACTTTTTCAAAGACAAAGCTAGAGAAATATGAAATATGAACTTTGGTTTGGCTTTTCTGGGCTACATGCTATGTGCCAGTGCCTTTTAGGTATCATCAGGTAATGCAAAAGCAAGGCCAAAAGGTTACTTGAAAACGAGCCCTGTGTTGCTAAAAATGTCCAAGCAGGAAAAACAGAAAGAAAAGAGGAGCTCTATTTAGAACAGGATGGAGGAAGAGGCGGAAAAAGGAAAGGTTGTGTCGATCCCAAGACAACAACCTGGCAAAGACAGCAGGCATGCTTGAGAGAGATTTATCGAGGAGGGTGTAGACCTTTTCAGCCAGTGGTGTGTGTGTGTGTGTGTGTGTGTGTGTATGTGCTGAAACAGCAGATCACCTCCCACAAGCAAACCATGTGCAACACAAAGCAGAGCACGAGAGCTAGTTGCGTGTAAGCAGGAGAATGCATTAGCGAGTGTGTCTGTGTGTTTTTGACAGAACCATGTGGGGTCTTGTGCAATGTGTTCAGGTCTGGATCGTGCCTGGGTGTTTGCGTGTCCGTAAATCTCATATGGACTTGTTTATTGTCATCTGGCATCAATTTTGGTAGAACCTTGATGTCCCTATGACTTCCCTTGTAATTGATTTCCAAGCCTGAGCTCTTTTAATGTCATTAACGGGAAGACCGAGGCAGTTCTTACTCAATATGGGTGTGGGGGAGGAAACCGTACATGTAGGGTAGAAGTTGTGTGCTGAATATTTGTAAATCCCCACCCCCACACTAGGACACACATGCCCCTTACATGCAATTGGAGCATATTTCCTCTAAAAACATGACAGGTGTTTTATGAAAACTTTGCGATTAAAGTACAGACTTTGAACAGCTTTGAACAATCAACAGCTTTGACACAAGTATTACGTTAATTGTTTATGAATTACAGGCCCCAAACTAATTGGATAAACTGAAGTCACTAAAAATGGGGAAATCTGCAAGTTTGGAAACCCCAAACTTCACCAGAAGTCTCCCTCCAGATGTCTTGAAAGGCCTTTACTGTGGCTGCCTTCAGTAGACATTTGTTTGTGGGTCTCTGCTTTTACATTTTCTTCTTCATGTGAAAGCACGGTTAGCTGGACTGAGGTCAGGTCAATGAAATGAATCTGTCTGTTTTGCAGCACTGGACTGAATCGAAGCTGTACAACCTTATGAATTCATGCTGCTGCTTCTATCTGCAACCACATCGTTAGTAACCACTGCAGACTCAGTTCTACCGTCAGCCATCAAGCTATTACGCTTCTTCAACCGTGTTTGGCAAAGGATGTGGTGTGCTTTAGATAGTCATCTCCTCTTTTACATCTTAACACTCTTCATCGTTCTAAATATGACGTCTGATCTGAACCTGGTGTTCTCAAGTTTCAACTTTGCTCTCAACTTTAGGACCACCCTGTGTGTTTAAATTAAGTCTTTTGTTTGTAGGCTTTGTTCCTGACTTTGCTAGATGTTGTGAAGTGCTTTTTCCTTGCAATGGAAACAATTCTGTGATCATCAGCTTTAGTCATATTGCGTGATCCTTCAAACCTTTGATGTTGAGTTCACTCTCTACTGTTTGCTGTTTTCAGTGAGTGACGGCTCTCTGGGTGAAAATGCCTTGCTGATTTCAGACAGAAATTTTTGGTAAGAGCAGCACGGTGGAGCAGTGGTTAGCACGGTTGCCTCACAGCAAGAAGAAGGTCAATTTCACCATCAGACCAAGGCCAAGGTCTTTCTGTAAAGAGTTTGCATGTTCTCCCTGTGTTTGCGTGGTTTCTATCCAGGTATGCTGACCTCTTCCTACAGTCCAAAGATATGCAGTTAGTGGGGTTAGGTTAACTGGTGATTGTGTGAAAGTGAGATGTTTGTCTCTATGTGTTAGCCCTGTGACAGACTGGCGACCTGTTTAAGGTGTGCCCTGCCTCTCATCCTAAGACAGCTGGGATCCTGCCCCACCCCCCACCCCCCTAGCTGCTGTTAGCTAAGAAAAGGAAACTGAGGCTACAATTCATATAAGCTCACCAAAACTGGACATGGAAGACTGTAAAAAGGTTTCCTGGTCTGATGAGTCTCAGTTTCGGAAATATGAAACATGGATGGTGTGGGGGATATTTTCTTGGCACACTTTGGGCCCAATAGTATCAACTGAGCATCGTTTAAATGCTGACCATTTCCCTTGCTTAATGACCACAAACTAGGCATCTTCTTAATGGCTGCTCACAGCTGGATAATGCACGGTGTCACAAAGCTCAGATCATCTAAACTGCTTTCTTTAAAATGAGTTCACTGTAGTCAAATGGCCTCCATATATGCCAGATCTCAATCTGATAGAGCACCCTTGGAATGTGGTGGAACGAAAGATTAGCATCGTGAATGTACAGCTAATAAGCCTGCAGCAGATGTGTGAGAGTATTGTCTCAATATGGACCAAACCTCTGTGGAATCTTTCCAGCACATTGTTGAATCTGTGCCATGAAAAATGAATTGTTCCGAAGGCAGAACCACTGACCTTCCAATTGGTAGATGACCCGCTCTACCACCCGAGTCACAGCCGGTGAGTGTACATATAATCAGTTACAAGTGCTTGGCAGTACAAAGTGCCCTGTTTTACTGGGCCAAGGGAAAGTTTGGGGAAACACTTCTTTCAAGATGCCTCAAGAATATCGTGCAAAGGTTTCACAAAACAGCACTAAATCAAATGTAAAAGTAAACTTGTGCCTCAACATGCTGAGTAAACATATTTCATCTTTTGCAGAAGACATAAAAATGTGCACATGAGCAGAAGAGACAAAAATGCAAAGGGCTGTGCTCCTCTGGTTCATAAGTGGATCACATGACTTGTCTGCGACAACATGCAGCTTGCCTGACTGACTCAGGTTCTTAGAATGTGTTGCCACATGTAGTAGAAAAGAGCTCTTGCCGTTCCACTTTAATTTATTTATTTACACAAAAACACTCCAAAACTGTCCTTTCAAGATCCCCACTTTCACTCCTGCTTATCTGGAGGTGCACGCAGTTTGTCCTGGGCATCCCTTATTTTTATGCTAACTTCTTGTCATCCTCTCACAGGTAATTCAAGGATCAACTTGTCAGTTTTCCTGCATTTACACACACTGCCCTCTCTTCCAAGTGGAGTATTTGGAAATGCGTTGGTTTCTGTCCCGCCCTGAATTTAATTCAAACCATTTAAAAGCTATGCAACACAACGATTTGAAAGTCAAATATGCAGAGGAAAAGCCTTCTCCCTGCTCAGTATGATAAAGAAACAAAGCAGATCCTTGCAGCAGCAGGTTTATCAGCTGCTCAAGGCCATGGGAGACTAGATTTAGGATACAGTTTAAATAAAACTGTCCACATTATTTTATCCACACAAAGGCTTCAGATGTGTAGTTCTGTTCTGTCTGGTGTTTTTGTTTTTTGCACACTTGCACTTTATGTAGGCCTGTGTTGATTGTCCCTTATATGTAGCACCATAATCTTGGAGGAGCGTTGTCTTGCTTCACTGTGTACTGTACCACTGCACATGGTTGAAAAGAGTTGGGAGCATGAAATTCTTTGAATGCTGAAGAACGAGTTCCTTTCACTGGTGCTAAGGGGCAGAGCCAAACTCCACTCGGCCATAGAAACCCACTCCATGAAGCTCTCTACGCACTGTTTGAAAGTCTTTAGTGATGTTGGCAACCTCTGTGTACTATATGTGTCTCTGACTTTATGTAACCTTCCACATTGTTAAAATACCACTGATAGTTGACTGTGGAATATTTAGTAGTGAAGAAATTTCATGACTGGACTTGCTGCGATCCTATCACGATACCATGCTGGAATTCACTGAGCTCCTGAGAGCGACCCATTCTTTCCCAGATGTTTGCAGAACCAGTCTGCATGCCTAGGTGATTTTTACATATATTTGATTTTTTTACACCTGTGGTCGTCAAAGAGATTGGAAGATGTGAATTCAGTGATTTGGATTGGTAAGTACTTTTTCTTGGCAATCAAGTTTCTCTGGCTTTCACATTCACAGAACTAAAACTGCAAAAATGTATTATTGCTTGATTTTTAAACAGTTGAGACAGGATGGCTGCTAAGGTTTTCACTTGTGTTTCTGTGTATTTGTGCAAGGAAAATGTGTTGTTGTCACCTTGCGTCACAGCAGCCTCCACAAATGCATTTTTGAGTACTTGACAGGTTTTAACATGTATGTGGAAAGACTTCACCAGTTTTGTTGAGTCACGTGTGCTGTTGAAATAAAATTGAAGGCCAACTTCTACACAATGGTTGTGGTCTGAACCATGAGTGCTGAGGAAGAGGTGACAGTAGTTGGCAAAATTAGCCACAGTCATTCTTTTTGTTTGTACATAAGTGTGACTGTGCCCGCTTTAAGGTTCTGGTCTGTTTATTATTTAAATGTCACTATGCAATTTTCAACAACTGAAGTAGGACAGACACGGCAGCATTAGGCTAATATAAACATTCAGTTTCAGACAGTTCTCTTTCAAACCCTCTTTTCAGTGTCTCACTGTTGGGAACACTCTGTTAACGCTGCACTAAGCACCTGCAAGTTGATCACTACACTGATTTGAGCCTCAAGTGGAGTCTTTCATTATGAAATACAAATGCATTTATATTTTGGTATTATAAATGGATTTATAATAGCAAAAAAAGAAATGCAGCATCATTCACATTCCTCCTCTCTCCTGAATGGGTCGTGTCTGCACTGCTTAGTCTCTACCGAATATTCAGGTTGAGCGAGCTCAAGACAAACCTTGCCTTTTTGCAATAGTAAAGAACATAGCTCCGCCCTGACACAAGCATCACAGCTGCCAGTCATCACAGCTGAGTCTTGTAACAGCTGTTATGTTTATCATCATCAGACAATACCTGATTGGGAGCTTTTTTTGTCAGGCTATATTTAAAAAAAAACATATAAGAATTTTAAAATTGCTAGAACTGCTACAGGTTGATGTGAACACAACAGTCTATCTGCATTGGCTTTGTGACCTGTCCAGAGGGGTACCTTTCCCCCACCCCACCCCGATAAGAGATCAAACAGACATTTGGAATGAGGTAACTGGGCCAAAGTGTGAAGTCCATCCACGATGCGCACAGAGTGGAGCTGTACTGTAACAATGACTCTTCAGTGAGCAAAATGATGGAACAGCACCCCCCTTGGCAGACAGTGGATAACTAAAGTTCACTTGTTGATTGTAGACTCAACCCATAAAACAAAAAACCATGAACACCAAAATATTTTTTAAATATTATTTTAATACTTTTCTTTAAAAAAAAAAAAAAAAAAAAAAAAAAAAAAAAAAAAAAAAGATGTTGTACTCCATAATCTGAACAAGATGAATCTATTGACCTCAATGCCTCACTCACCAACATACCAACACATTGTTCTGGGTAAAAGAAAAAAAAACATAGCAAAAGGAAAAGAAACTTAAAAACAGTTAAATATGAAAACGGAAAGGAAGTAGAACATTAAAAAAAAGGAGAAGAAGACGTGATTATAGAGTCAGAAACACTCATGGATCAGTGGGCCAACCTACAGACAGGCGGGGGGGAGGGGAAAAAAAAAAAAAGCTCAGTTTCCAAACATAATGGCATACAACATCCCAAAACTGTTACCGTGGACGATAAAAACATCTCAGAAATAAGAGCTAAAAACGACAGAATCAGAACCTATTATACAGACTGCAGAAGCTGGGAACAAGATAGTGGGAGATGAGACGGCAAAGAGACTAAAAACATGAACATGATGAAAAAAAATAACAAATCCATAAAAGAACACAAGTAATCAATGAGTCAAGAGCGGATTCATCGAACAACTGGAGCATGATGGGAGGGGGCTACTAAAGTAGTCGCATAAGATGATTGGTGGAACCGCTTCAAACTAGTACAGAGCAAACTACTGCATGGTTAAAAAAAAAAAAAAACAGGGGGGGAGGGGGACAGGAAAATTAAATAGCAGTAAAAACAAAACCTTTCATATAAAGTGAAAAGAAGTACACGTAAAAAAAAAGAAAAAAAAGAAAGAAAGTGAATGACGTTTCAGCACTCGATAGATTGGTTTTGGCATAGAGTTGAGAAAGAAAAACAAAACCAGAGGAGAGAGAAAAAAGGTGTGTGTGAGAGAACACATCTTTTCAATAGAATCATAAAAAAGTTCTTCTTCTTTACAGTAATTTCTACAAAATCAAAACCAGAGCTCAGAGATGAACACCGAGACGAGCTTTGCTCCCCGCAATCCAAATCCTTCTCATCTTCCTTTTTCCTGTTGACTTTTCATTGTATAGAATATATATATTTATATATCTATATTTATACGTATTTGTTTCTATTTATATATATAATATGTATAATTTGTGGGGTGCAATCATTAGTTTACAGGCCGGAGCACTAAGGCGAAGGACACGTTGAAATTTTTTTGTTTAAATGTGGTGACTGGCTCTTTCCTTGCTGCTCTCTTCAACCTCTTCTGTTGGTAACTGGAGAAAGAGAGAAGCTGAAGGATGTAAAGGTCTTAGAAAAAGTGTTTGAATGGAGCCATGGCGGGGGGGTTTTCCCCGTTCCCACGGTGCCTTAAGAGGAAACAACAGATGACCGCTCAACCTGGCAAACGTGAGCACCCCGGCCCGACCCTCCCAGTTGGAAAAAAAAAAAAAAATCCAACTTAAAAATAAAATAAGAGACAAGCTCCAGAGAGAAAACTAAAAGCATTATTATTCATTCATCTGTGTGTTTTTAACCCCATCTTTTCATACATGCTTTTTACTGTTTTTTTTCTTTAAATATAGACGCTCAGTCCCCTCCTTTTCATCATATCCTCATATGGGGTGGGGGGCAACCATTTGGACCTGTTGGCCATGGTGATCAAGAATCTACAACCAGAAACACCAAGCCGGGGAAGGGGGGAACAAACAAAAACAAAAACAAAAAACAAAAGGGGGGCTTGTTATTTTAATTTCACTTCCCCTCATCTCTCATTCACGACACAAACCAGCTGTTTCAACTGCTGAGAGAAAGGGACAGTTAGTACTGAGTCTGTGTATGCAGATGTGTGCATTTGTGTAAGCAGCGACCGTGTGCGTCACAGCACGGGTGTTTGGAAGCGATCTGCAAATCTGCTTCTTGTGAGTCTACGGGGTCCTGCTCTCGTGCCTTCCTCTCAGAAAAGATTCTCTTCAAAAATTGCCATCAGGTCACTCTGGAAATTGATGTCAATGGTGTCTGCCATCTGCGGAGGAACCAGAGGACGAGAAGCAGCATAAAAGATAGATTCTAAAAAGAAATTCATAAAATAATTCCCTCCCTCTTTTCCCCCCCATTTTCTCTCCCATACCGCCTCTCTCCTGCGCCTCTCCTGTGCCTCACGCCGTGCCGTCGCCCTGTCCTGGTTGAGCGTGTTCTGTGAAGCGGAGGTGGGTGGGGGGGCTTGTGATTGTGTAGGTGGGGCCTGCGGAGAGTGAGTGGGAGGAGTCGAAGCTGGAGGAACTGGAGCGTGCGGCGACTGCTGATTTGGGCGACGGCGGTCGTCATCTGGCACTCGGCGAAACGGCTCCGCTGTGTCCTTGTCGTCACGGCTGCGACAACAAGCAAACAAAAAGTGAGACAGCTGGCAGTCAGCACTGCATGATGCCCATAAATGATTCCCATCAAGGTCACACTCAAATACAACCTAACCAACAGCAGATTCTTTAGTCCAGTTAACTTGAACCTCGTTTTGCATCGAGGGTCACATACAACCCACTTTGATATTAGTGAGTGAAACTTGACTTTCTATCAGTTTAACTACACGTTCAATCGCTGCAATGTCTTAAGACAAGATAAAGCAGTGCAATGTACACTGTCCCATATTAATAAAAAAAAATTTTTTAATTGATTTTTAGTCAATTTTTAGTCAGCTTTGTAGTCGTTTCAGTATTCTGGGAAAACCAACCCACAACGTAGCAGCTGATTCACAACCGGAGCAACCCACTTTCAAGGTTTCACATCAAAGTGTGAGAGTTCACACTTACTCACAGGTGACTTGTAAGTTTGGCGGAAATGTCTGATATTTACATCAGCTGGCAGGATACTAAGCTGTGTGATACTAAACCATCAACTGAGCAAAAGCAATAAAGTGGTGATGAGTGCGATATTTATGACTGTTCAAGTCAAGCTAAATTCTAATAGGATTACAGTTTCCCTGGTCACACATTACCTGCTAACCTCCCACTCACCGTAGCTTCTCTTGTTCCCTCCTGGCCTGTTCAGCCTGTGCTTTCAGCTGTCTCTCTCTCTCCTCCTTCTCTCTCGCGACCTGCTTGTATCTTTCAAAGCTGTCGCTTGAAGAGCGCACCGAGAACGCCGGTGTGGACTGGGACTTTTGAGCCAGGCTGGCCCAAGAACCCATGTTCTTTATCTTGACGTCCTATAAAAAGAAAAGAAACAAACAGAAAAACCAGGTCAAGTTTAAAAAAAGGCCAGTCTGGTTTAATGTGGCTTATGAAATGATTCTCTCATCTCAGGCTTCTACACACCTGTGCCTTCTTGGGAGCGATGGGAGTTTTGGGTTCTTGCTTGATTTTGTTGTCCTGCTGGGAGCAGGGTGGTGCAGGCGAGTCTGCCAAATGTGAAATGGGACGAGAGCCATCCATCGGCTTTATATCTAACCCTGTGAGAGACAAAGAAAGAGTAACTCTATATACTACACACTTTAAGCCACGTCGACACTAATTTCCATTTTAAAGTCCAACAACCTTTGGGAGCTTTAGCTGGGAAACTTTTTATTTGGAATCTCCAGGATTAGTTTGTGGTTTTGGTGGGAAAATTGAATATTTTGGAAATGACAGAAACCCACCTTTGTCTGTCTGACTGCTCACGTCTCGAACAAATGACAGGCGTTGCTGACTATGTAATATTATAATGCTACTACCTCCATGTGCATGTTGCACACGCTGAATGGTGGTGTTATTTTCTGGGGTGTTCGTTTGGACAGACATTAGTTCTGAACAGCTGTTAAAATACTTTGCAATGAAAACAACACTTGACTCAATGCTGCTTCCATAAGCTGGCTATAGGGAACTCTGGAAGAATGCATACAAAAGCCTTCTGGATTCGATATATACAGTACAGTGGTCCCTTGCTATAATGCGGTTCACCTTTCGCAGCCTCGCTGTTTGCGGATTTATTTATTTTTTGTTTGCAATTTTGCTGTTAACCATGTCAAATTTACATAAATCTTCGATGGCTAGTAGTGGTGCAACGGATCACGGTTGATCTGTAATCCGAACAGATTCCACTCCACGGTTCGGCATGCACGTGATTCGAAGATTCGAAAAAGATGAAAAAAAAAGTATGTGTATGGTGCGCGTGGTGGGTCTGTCAAGCGATAGTTATGGCCAGTGCTAGCGGTCCAAGTGGAGGAGCAGAGAAGTTTGCGGCATTTAAGCAGCCCTTTGCTGCCCAATCCGACCGGGCTAAAGCTATCACAAAAGCTATTGGGGTGTTTAGCTGCAGATGGGAGGCTGTATGCCATTGTGCAAAACAAGGGGTTTAAACTGTGATCAACGTGCTTGAGCCACGCTATGATATTCCGCTCGCGTCCACTTTAGTGGCAAGATCGTTCCAAGCATGTATGAGCAGGAAAAGATTTAAGTTGTGTCTGAACTGTCCCAGGCATCTTCTGTTGCCCTAACTACTACAAATGAGTGGACCTCCAGGGCAACGGAAAGCTACATGACAGCTCATTATATCACAGCAGAGTGCGATATAATGAGCGGTATGTATTATTGTAGGGTCTACCTTACAATATAAAACGCCTTGAGGCGACTGTTGTTGTGATTTGGCGCTTTATAAATAAAATTGAATTGAATTGAATTGAGTGGTAGATACAAAGACTGTACTGCCCTATATTGTACCATAATATCTTTTTAATAATTGCGTGGAATGAGTCTTGAGTTGAATGTTTTTAACAGGCAAAAAAAAAACTTCAATAAGTAAATGTAAAATTTTTGCCTTCTTTCTTTTTTTGCTGATCTGAAAATTGATCCGATCCGTGACTTAAAACCGTGATCCGATCCGAACTGTGAGATTTTTGATCCGTTGCACCACTAATGGCTAGCAGTGTCAGTATAAGTGCTGTACTGTATGTTTGTAGGTTTTCTACCCAACAAATACAACAATGTTGACGAAACGTTTTACACCATCACAGGTACCTGCAGTAGCACCCAAAAGGCAGAGGAAGATGCTAACCATCGCACAAAAAATAGGACTTCTGGTAGAAGTTACCGTATGTTTTGGACCATAAGGCACACTGGATTATAAGGTGCATTAAGCAAAACAAAACAGTCAGATAAGTCAAACTTTACTCAACTCATTCGTTTTGCTTCCTCTACCTCCGTACCACTGACTCACTAATGTTGAATTCTCTTGCAGCTGCTCTATTCCCGTGTTCTGGAACTGAAAACAGGGTTTGATCTTTGGTTTCATTCTATAATACTAAACTTGTTTTTCTACGAAAGTTTGAACTTTGAGATTGTTTAAACAAGAGAGAAAAATGTGAAAATGTTCATGCCTGTCTGAAAAAAGTGTATAAAGTGTGTAGTGAGGGGTTTTACAGCCTTAACACATCTATAATAATTGCAAAAAATAAAGCTGGCTACTTCGCGGTTTCACCTTTCGCGGGTTATTTTTAGAATGTAACTCGATAAACGAGGGACCGCTGTAACATGAGGTTTGAGCACAACAACAAAAAAATGCAAAAAGTTACCTGCAGCTAAATGTATGATTCTTTTTATTCACATACAACTGGATTGTAAAACAGACACATACACACTTTTGCACTCACTGTGTTTGTTGTCTGGTTTGTGTGCATCCTGACGAACGCCTGGGCTGAAGGGCGAGGGGGGCAGCACTGGTGACTGGGAAAGCTTCTCTTCTTTGATCCCCATGTTTGACCTCTGCTCCTACACAAGATGAACAACCACCTTTGTCAAATTGCTTCTTTTTAACATTTAAACTGATTATTGTACTTGTTTGTACTCACTCGTTCAAAATACACGTTTAAACATAAGATGAGGAGAGGCATTAGCTTCCAATCCAGACAGACAAACAGTACAAAGTCAATGCTAAATCACTTACATGCTTCTTGGTCTGTGGAGGCGACTGTTGTCCCATTGAATGGAACGCAGGCATCGGTGGAGAGTGCATCATCAGCGGAGAGGGGCAGCCTGCAAAAACATCGGTGTCCCATCATTTAATTAAATGCCTCATTTAATGTGTGCCTACAGTGATTATGTCTAATCGGTACCAAGCATTAGGGTCAACATTACACAACGTGCAGTGATTTGTAACTTTTAAGTATTGTTTTACTGTGCTGTTATGCAACAGGAGCAGCCTCATGTTTTCAGCTGTGACCACAGGTCACATGACAGACGCCTTGCAACATGTAGCAATGTTTTAAAAGACAGATTTTGCTCCACACTATGGCCAAGTGCAGATATGACACAATATGTTGGGATAAGTTTTACTTGGTACAGTTCACTGACAAAGACTGCGAATGGGCTGTGGTGAGATCTGTGGTCTAGGTCTGTTTGTGATCTGCTCAGTCTGTCGACAGCAGTGGAGGGAAATTGACTGGAAACAGGCAGCTGTCAGCAGTGCAGCTATCTGAATGTGTGTGACCATGAGGCATTAAGACACCTTACCTGTTGTGAAAGGCTCCACTTTGCTTTGTGGCGATGGCTGCTGTTGGTGCTGTTGCAGCTGCTGTACCTTCTGCTGCAGGACCCCGCCCTTCTGCTGCTGCTGCGGTGTTGACGTGTGCGTATGTGGGAACGACTGCTGCATGTGCGCTTGGCCTGAGCCGTGTCTCTGCGTCAGAACGGGGGCGGCTGTTGTCATGACCTGCGCATGCAGTGGCGGCCCCAGCTGCACGGGAGAATGCGTGTGCAGCGTTTGCGTGGGGGCTCTGGGCTGAAGTGACTGCAGGAGGCTGTGGACCTGGCTGAGTGGTGGGGTCTCGGAGCTGGTGGGCGTTGGCTCCTCGTCGTCCTCCAGCAGGGCTTGGGGAGGCTGCGCCGAGAGGGTGCCCAGGATGCCGTGGGATGGCGGTGACGGGACGCGAGGGCGGGGGACAGGCTGTGGGGGGAGGGTGAGAGGAAGCGAGGGCTGAAGCTGAGGTGAGGAAGCTGGAGGCATTGAAGGGAGGGAGGATGGAGGAGGCTGTGCAGGTTTGGGTGGAAGTGGCGCTGCACGGTTGCTAGGTCTTGATGGTTGCTGGGGAAGAGCATTATGGATTGCTGTAAACATAGGAGAGAAGAATGGGAAAGGCATGAATGTAAAGAACACAGGAAACAGGAGGATGTGTACATCATGAAAGCTCCAGCTCTTCAAGCTTCACCTCTCATTAGACTGAAATATTTCACCATTTCCCTACATACAGATTACAGACATATTAAAAAAACAAACAAACAAAAAAAACAACACACAACAACCTTGTAACCAAATGTAATTATCTGCTCGTCCTTCCTTGCCTTACTCAAACACTTTAAACTACTAGACACTACGCAATGGCAGCATGTCACTTTCGAATAATTCAGCCATTTATTGTTTTAAAAGAAGCGATACTGGAGGAGAAGGTAGAGAAGAGGAAACTGCATTAAACAGAGCTGCTGCTGAAGGAGCAGAACTCCAAGAGAAAGAAGAACAAAGTCCAGACTAGTAAGCGTTGATGTGTGTTTTGAGTAGCTGACATGAGCCTCCAGCTTGAAAACATCTACAGTTAATAGTGTTGCTCATTACAGATAAAACCAAAAATACTGCTGCCCCCACTCCTCATTCTCCTATTAGATGCACCTATGGTGTAAATTTAAAAATCCATGGTTATTTTCAGAAAAGTGGACCCCGTTGACCTTGAGGTCGAGGTCACTGAGGTTCGAACTTGTCTAAGATTTTTAGCAGCTGTACCTATGATATCAATTTGAAAATCGTACGTCACCTCATTCTTAAATTATTGTATTCACAAGAGAAGAAAAACACTATGGACAGTTCCAGAAGTGATTTTACTTTATTTTGACTGACGAAGCAAGCAGTCTGAACAATTAACAATTAACTGTTAAGTTGTAACAGAAGACGGCAGCTGTCTTCTGAATAAATGGAACAGTCATTTTTTGGTGATAAACATATAATTATCTCCAGCTATTAAAAGATGTACTGTCACAATAAAGGAGGCCTATTATGCACACTTCAAGCTCTACGCTTTAATTCTTAGAGACTTAAAGAATAACTGGTATAAAATGATCCTCATTTAGTCCACCCTCTGAAACATCCCAATATGATTCCCTTTGCTCTCTCTTTAAGGAAGCTCTGCTCTGATTGGCTGCCCACTGATAACACAAAGAGTAGTTGGGTGTGACCTCTTGCTCCACTCTCAGTAACATCAGAGCTAAGAGTATGGGAGAAAAAAAGGGCCTTAAACAGATTATTTGAACAGCCTGACAGTCTGAAGCTTTTAGCACGCATGTAGTTCTTGGACAGACACTGAACTCATTACTCCAGAGTTGTGTTTGAGGATGCAAACACAACTCTGGTTGGTAAAAATAGATGGCCCGTATTTTTGGCCATCTATGTAACAGTACATAGATGGCCAAAAATACGGGAAAGCATAAAAATCCACCTTTTATTGGCTCTTGATGAAGTGAATACAAAGTTGTTAGCAGAGTCCTGTTCTGGTGGACGTACCTGGAGAAGGGATGATGGGATGTTGGTTTAGGAAAGGGTGCGTCTCAGAAGGCGTCTGGTTGGTGGGCGCGTTGGTATTGAGGAGGCCAGAGGCAACAGGAGCACTGGCAGTAGTAATGGTTGCATTAGGCTCTGTGTTGGACTGCGTCAGGTGAGAATTCATGAAGTGGGCCAGAGGGTCAAATCCTGAGGCCAATAGCTGGGAGGAATCCAGAGAGGGGACAGGGACAGGGAGGGAAATAGCTGGAGCCGGGATATATGGTGGTTTGGACTGGACCACCTGAGGCTGTGTCTGAGGTTGAAGCTGAGGCTGAAGCTGAAGCTGTGTCTGAAGCTGTGACTGAAGCTGTGACTGAGGCTGAAGTAGAAGCTGAGGCTGCTGTGGCTGAGAAGTGACTGGGCCCACTCCACTACCGATGGACTGGTGCTGCGGTCTCTTGGTGTCCTTGTTAGTTGAAGTCTTCTTCGGTTGCTTGGGAACCAGCCCTGTACAGACAGCACAATATGAAATGAAGAAATATAACATGTTGAAGACGAAACCTAGGACTCTGCTGGTGCAGACTGCCGAGTGTTTATTACCACTGTCAGAGTCTTCACTATCTGAGGAGTCACTGCTGCCTGAAGATGAGGATCCCGTCTTCATCTTTGTCACATTTGGCATTTCCAGAGGCTTCTCTGCTGCAAAAAAAGAGCCACAGCATTCAGAGATTAAACAGAATATTGTTCCCAATAACAGAAGCAGCGACACATCTTCCAAAGGAAACTATCAATATGTGAAAGTAAGATTGCACCCAGATAACGTTAAATGGAAAGCATGGGGAACAAAGACTTAAAAACAAGAGCTCACATGAGAATCTTTGGAATTACGAACCTTATGTGAAAGTGTTTTAAAAAAGGTTTTAAATGTGCAAAAAGCCTACCTGATGGTTTTTTCTTCTTCCTGAGGCAGCTTGAGACATACTTCTCTAGCTCTCTCAGCGTGGAGGGCTTCAGCGTCTCAAAGTCAATCTCAATCTCATCCGGATTGGAGTTTTTCAGCGACGGCTCACGGGTTTGGATTATGTGCACGACACGGCCCAGCTTGTCTCCAGGCAACTTATTGATATCCAGGCTCAGCTGGCGCTTCTCCTCATACGACATTGGCTTGCACCTGTCAGCAGACATGTCTGGAGGAGGACGCATTACAATAGGTTTACAATAGTCCCAGGCATGCATATCAACAAAACTCAATCATATGTTCTTTAATTAACGTACCGATGTCAACATCTTCAAGAGAAGCCGAAGGGACGAGAGGGGTCGGCCCAGGCTGAGGGGGCACAGCAGGCCGGGGATTTTTAACTCCTTCTTTTTTACTGTAAATGAGAAGTTCTTAGATGAGCTCCATGCAGTGCAGGTACAATAACCTGCACTGCATGGAGTACAATAAGTTTACGTCTGGAAAACCTACCTGGGCTTTTTCCTGTCTTTCTTTGCACTGATAGGTTCTTTACTACTTTTGCTTTTCTTAGATGCCTGAAGCATTGCAAGCGGGAGAGTCTCCAAAGGTTCCTCTGCTCCCACTTTTTTCTTGTGCTTTTCTTTCTTCTTTTCCTTCTTCTCCCTCTCTTTCTTCTTAGGCTTGCTGACCTGTGGCTGGGAGAGCGCTGCCAGCTGCTCATGGACAGCTTTAAGCTGAAATAAACACACACACATTTGTGTGTTAAAGAGATGATGAGCCTCTGCACATTTGATTCTCCAGCATTCAGCCGTGTTTTAATCAGACCATTCTACACGGCCAACCCAACTCTTGTGTCTAATTAGCCAACCTCCCCTTAACTTTCCCTCATCTAACCTGTTCCTGTAACTCAGCTAATCGCTGTTTCCTTTCTTGTTCCGAGTCTCCTCCTGAAGACTCTGATTCTGAGGAGCTCGAGCTCTCATCTTCAGAGGCGGCAGAAGGAGGTGGGACTTGTCGAGTGGAGGGGGCATGGTGGAGAGCTGATGACGGGGTGGGAACAGGGACTGGCTCCTCTGGGTCATCTGGCATTTTGGCGAAACGCATCTCAAACACGTCCTGTAAGATTGAAGGACAGCAAGAAAAGCTGTCAGCTCGAGTGGAGCAACAGACACATACAGATACTGTGCTATTTGGTGAACTGGCCCTTTACGGGTTCAAAGCTCTATTTTAGAAGCTCTTCTAAAACTGTTAAATCACACTAGCTTTTTATGCTGTACACCATAGACTTTTTTTTTTAAGCCTCTATGTGAATTTCCTCCATTTCTTCATCGCAGAAGGTCAGCAGCTCAAACACAAGGCCAGCTTTATCAGATATGTAACTGCAATAGAGGATGCAACATGTAATATGTAAGCAGCCTATGAATAAGAGAAGAGCTGACTGCTGGAAGTCATCAAGGTTGTACTCGAGTTTGTGCTGCTTATTTAAATGCTGTGCATGCCAGGGCTGTTCGATATGACGATATAAAAACGTCTATCGTTTCATTTTACGCTATTGTTTGTTTCGTGGTGTCGCAAAATAAACTGTTTACGGCAACATTTTTTTCATCGTTTTGATGGTCACTGTAGTGGCTATATTAATTTCTTAAAGTTCTCTCTTTCTCTTATTCTCTTTAATATAACCACACTACTGACAGACAAGCACCTGTTTTTATGCGTCGTCATTAGCAACAACGACGGTAAAACCATCGCATGTCCGCTTGTTTATTTTCCACATAAACCTTTCACAATACAGCTCAAGCTGCTGAGATTTTTCAAAATAAACTGAATCACGTGAAAAAGTATGCAGAGTGTTTACGGATGAGAAGCAAAAAAGAGCTGTCAGGTGCCAAAAAATAAAACTTAGACTCAAACGTTAGAACAAGTGTTTCCCCGCAGCACGCCGCGTAATAAATACTCAAAGTAAATGGCGGCAGTTACAACAATGTCTAAAAATGTGTAGTTTCATGCATCGGTTAAAACACTCGACTCCAGGTACACGACGCCCAGCTGGAAACACTTCAGCTGCCCGAGATTCACAGAATTTACAGAAAATGTTAAATTTTTGTGATTTATATCGTTATTGGGACGATAATAATAATAATGGACTGGATTTATATAGCACTTTTCAAGGCACCCAAAGCGCTTTACAATATGACATTATTCATTCACTCTCACATTCACACACTGGTGGAGGCAAGCTACGGTTGTAGCCACTGCCCTGGGGCAGACTGACAGAACCAACCCCCTGAGCCACGGTCGCCCCATGACGATAGATGTTTTATATCGGGATATGAGATTTTGGTCATATCGCACAGCCCTAGTGCATGCTCTTTTTCTCTCACTTTACTTTAGTGCTGACTTAAAAGTTTTCTACATAAGAAAAACTACTCTGTAACCTACAAAACTGATTCTGATGCTTCTCTCAGCAGTCATCAATCAACACCAGCTTGATAGATGCTGCAAAGGTGTACTGCTTTACAAAGAAAACAATCCTGCAATCATCCACTTGGGTTCTGCAATGATCTCTGCTGTCTCACTGATCTTTTTTCCAGCTTAATGTTTATGCTTGAACTTAAAAGTCTTTTACTTACACCAAAACCTCTTTGTTACACATATCAAGAGTTCAGATCAGCAGCTACAAAATGCAAATCAAACATATGGAATAAACAATAAGACGTTAAAACTCATTAAGATGCCATGATATAACGAGGAAATTGTCCACATCCACACACTGCAAGCATGTCACCTAACATTCAAACCTTTGTACAATAAGATCAAAATTGTGTGGGCACAGAAGGTTATGAACTTTATGTGATTGTTCAAAACTTTTCTATGAGATTTTGGTAAGAGCTTTTTTTTTTTTTTCAAATTTAGAGGGCGGTCTAAAGACTTTTGCACATATAGGTTATATAATGTTGGTTACGGTTTGCAGCGTGTGAAATCTATGGTTTACCTGTAATTTGCGCGCCATGGCAACCACATCGTGGTCTGGAGGGTTGTATTTGTAACAGTTCGAGAACATCAACCTGACGTCTGCTGCAAATTCTTGAGCATCTCTGTACTGTCTGTTGTCCAGCTTTTTCTGGAGGGGATTAAAAAAAACCAAAACAGTAGCGATCAAAATTCTGCAAATTTAAAGACACACGAGACATGCATGTTGGCAATTTAAAAGGTGACTTATTAAGCTGAAGCTTAGCTATTTATTTGGTATTACCTAGTTTACATCCTCTTGATTATTATTCACTGTCTGACTTTTGTGTGGCTCATTCGTTGTTTAAATGTTCAAGGCTCGCAAAATTTCAAAATCTCTGGTAGCCCTTTGGGCAGGCATTCTTCAGTTTTTGGTAGCCCAAAATAAATTTAAGTAGCCCGAATAAAAAAGAAAGCTATTTTTTTATGTTTTGTTTCCTTTACAATATTATACATTAAAGTATAATATTATATTATACATTATACATTAAAGTGTAATATTGTAACGGAAACAAAAGTTAATCAAAAAAATTGTTAAAATACAAATCACAACAACTGTATAAAAATTACAACCATCAACTCAAATACTTGGTTCAAATTGAACAGAAATTTCTATGAACTTGTAAGAACTGTGTAGGACATAAATCAGTCTGTGTCAGATCCTGAATCTGAAATTTCCACTGAAGTCACAGGTAAGAGGCAAGTGGAACCAAGATCTAGGCCATTTGCTTTTTGAAGTTTGCAAAGACTGATAAATTTTGCCAAAGGTAGTTCACTCTTTGCAATATAGCACGCTGTTCTAAACAGCTTTTTCAGGAGTTCTTGTTGTGCTTGGTTTATTTTTAGTTTTTTTTTTTTTGCAATTGCTGTTTGTTCTGGGAAAGATACTGCAGACTGGGCAATAATGCATTTCTCATGGGTTCGGATGGGGTCTTTCTTAAAATTACTGGTCCCAGTAACAAAGGTGCTTGTCGACTCAGAAATCAAATGAAACTCACAACACACCTGTCAGAACATCATGTTCTTTAGCTTGTCATATTCCAGCCACAGAAATTCTTTTGTCCATGAAACCAAAAAAGCTGTGCTTTCTTTTTGCCTCATAGTCTGATTTGTCATAACTTTTCCGTTTTGCGGTAGGCTTTTCTTTGGCTGCCCCTTCTTCACCCTCACCTGTCTTATTTGGCGGAGCAGAACTAAAATACCAGCTTAAATCCTGCTGCTTTTACACACGCACTCACATAACGGTCAGCGATTCTTTGCGCACTCAACCTCTCACATGTTTAAGCTTGCTGCGAGAAATTTCACTTGTCACGTTTGAATAGTAAGCTAATGAGTGATAAGACGATGTCAGAGGAATTGGTGCGCAATTCATCGTCACTCACCAATCAGTGCTGCTGCTCTCTACACACCATTCGCAAAATGAAAGTGAAAGCAAAAAGCAAGCGCAAATTCAAACGCGATTTCAATATGTCACATATTGACAGTGGCTCATCGATGCCAATGACATAATTACCCAGCTACATTGGTGAAAGAATGCAAAAGCATAGACATATCTTCCTACGATAGCCCGAATGGCAGGGCTGAGTTAGATTTTGGTAGCCCGACTGGAAAAATCGCTAGCCCCGGGACGTCAGGCTAGCGATTTTGCGATCCCTGATGTTTGTGGTAAAAAGATGAAATAAAAGCAAACTAAACAAAAAAATCCAGCAAAATGTCAAAAAACTTTGGTATCAAGAGCAAATTTTATCACAGGCAGACTCGGGCTGAAACCTTCCTAACTATAAAAACAGGTTTGTACATGTTATAATAAAATCACCTTGATGGTGCTGAGATCCATGGGGTGCTTGATGATTTCATGGTAGTCGTGGAGACCGAGAGCTTTTGCATCAACAGGTTTGTAAAAAGGCCAGGCATATGCCACGTGTTTCTTAGACAGCATCTCTCTGACGAGGCGTGCACACCAACGTAACTGCTCCTGGCGCTTCGGTGTTCCTGACCCTCCCATCTCCAAGACTCCTCCAAGTTGATGCTGAGAGTCTGGCTGTGATGCTTCTCTTTTGGGCTGCTTTGATGGGCGGCTGTTGTCTCTGCGCGGCCGGGTCTCGGCAGAAATGGGAGACGATTCACTGAGCTGATCGTTGGCGGTAGGTGTTGTGGTATCAGCTTTCCTCTTCTGGCTCTTCTTCTGCTGTTGGAACAGAAGAGTTTAGAGGTCACAGTCTGAAAAAAAAAACAAACATCAGCAAGTGTCTTTGTAACAATACCTTGATGAGAGCAGGGGAACTTTGCAGTATGGGGGCAGTAGGATGGAGGCCTGGGTGAGTCACAGTCGGAGGGGGAACTGAAGTCATTCCCTGGGCCAGGACGTCTGAAGTGGAGAGGGAGAATGGAGGCCCCAGATGGGGCGCATGGTTTGTGGTTGTAGGAGGCACACGGGGAAGCTGAGGTTGGGCTAGACTCTGGGCCAGAGTCTGGACCAGAGGCTGGGCCAGGGGCTGAGCCAGGGGCTGGGCCAGGGGCTGGGCCAGGGGCTGGACCAGGGGCTGGACCAGGGGCTGGACCAGAGGCTGGACCAGGGGCTGGACCAGAGGCTGGACCAGCACCTGGTCCAACCTCAGGGGTAAGGCAGGAGAACCTTGGGGGGCGGGTGCAGCACGGGTATGTGGAGTGGTTGAAGGGGACGAAAAGCCTCGTGTATGCGGGGTGGTAGAGGGGGATGATGAGTCATGTCCTGAATCTGATTTTGAAATCAGACCTAGAAGGAAGAACACGAGAGCAGCACAAAGACAAAACTTTAGCATAGTTAAACATTAGGTCAACAGGTTTAAAGCAGATCACCAACAGGCATGACATAACCAAAACCTGATTTCCCAATAAAAGTTCCATATGAGGTGTGGCTGATTAAGTGGGTGGAGGAGAGCAGACAACAATGAAACCAAACATACAAGCTGAGCTGGCTAGATTAGCAGCATTTGCATATCACTGCTGGTGACGCATGGAAACTCTTCCATGAAGTCTTAAGTGTTCACCAGGAAGTAGAATCACATCCTCTGGCATAAAGTTGGAGTACCAATTCTACCGAGGGAAAGCAGCAAGAAGAATTCTTCTGTTTCACAGAAAAACAAATGAACGATGCTAAAATAATACCTGTGTCCTGCCTGCCTCCTCTGCGTCCCTTTGTAACCACAGCAATCTCAGTCTCCTCCTGCGGCATCTCTGTAATCTTCTGGAGAAAGAGCTTTTCCAAGGCCTCTGCCATTAAGACAATATCATCCCCGGGCTAAACACACAAACAGATGAAAACCGCAGAGCACATTAGCCACAATCCACGTCTCTTAATGTCGCTGAGCAGGGCAGTCGCATGTGTGCAGAACTTCTAATGTGGCTGACCTTGTTGTAGATGTAGCAGTTTGTGAACATGGTGTTAAAGTCTTGGATACACTCCTGAGCATTCCAGTAGTAGTTGTTCTCCAGGCGTTTTTTAATCGTGCCCATGTCCATAGGATTCTTTATGATCTTATAATAGTCCTTAAAGAAGAGCAGGGAAACACGAGTATTAGTATTTTAGCTAGACAGAAGAATAATTAAGAGTTGAAAGAAAACATTAAAATTAAAAGCTCATCCAGTTCCTCAAGGGAATGACATTCATAAGAAAACTGGCTATTCCCTGCACAAGTTTAAATACTATGCTAATAGGAGCCTAAAGAATTATATTTACCATGTAAAGTAACTCAGGAAAGCTGCTCAGGATTATAGACTGAACTCCGTTTATGGGTTACTGAATAGACAAAAGGCTAGTGAAATTCCATTCTCAAGCCCGGCGCTCAGTCACCATCTTTGTGTTTTGAATTTGGATAATCCTCCTTTCCGACTCTCATAATGACTATTTACTGAATGAATGTGAAACTAGTGAAATAGCCCACAAAATTATCAGAGGTCAAAGATTAATGGAGCCGAGCACCATTTTCCAAATACATTTTTAGAGACTTTGGAATCTTTTTTGCATTCATTTTAATGGACATTAAAGAAACTCTAGGTTTAAAGCACTTCTGTTTTCATACATAGAAGACCTCCATTTTTTTTCTTTGAATATTCCTCCAAAAATTACTTCCCATCTTTTTTTTTTTTTTTCTCCAAACCTATTTTCCTTGATCTCAATGGAAAATATCTTGAGTTCAGGGAAAGGTTTTCAGGAAAACTGATATGAACTTACTGCCATATTAATTCAGAAGATGGACTAAAGAATTGTTACAATAATCTGAACTATCCTGTTGCAGGTCATATAAACTTCACTGAGCTTCACTGAGTGAATGGGTAAATGCAGAGAGGAATTTCCCCACAGGGATCAATAAAGTATACGTTATTATTATTATAAACAACAACAAAAACAACAACAACAGATGAAAAATATCACTTCATTACAAAAGTCTCAATTTGTAAGAAAAAAAAGGAACGCAGGTCAGAACTGAGCCCTACATAAACCTGCTTCTCAGTAATACCACTGTAACTGAGGACAACTGAGCTTCTCTCTGCTTGGATCTGTTACAAACAAATATCTATCATTACACAACTATACTTATGAAACAGTGAATGTGTTTTTAAACATACTGTGTCTAACTGCACTTACTGTGAAGTATCACAACAAAACAAAATAACCCAGACTGATGTGTGCTTTTAGGTATGTGGCACAGTAACAGTGTCTTAATTAAGAAATCAGAGGCTCAAGATTTTGAGGTAAATAAAGTTTTGTGGTCTTCTGCACATGGCACGGATCAGCTGTTACTCACAGATTTCATGTTTATATTGTGAAATAGTTCATATGAGATGGAGGCTTGATCCAGCTCTCCTCTGGATCAATCCTGCACTCCACCTGAGTCTCAGTCACAATGTCACACAGTCCTGACAGTTTCTATCAGTTACCCTTACATCAAAAACAGAACGATCCTCCTTCGGCTGCCTGTCATTGATCTGAACTGCTGAACAGATCTGTGCTTACCCTGTAATACGCCTCTCATTAGTACATTACTCAGTCCTTCATGGTGTCTGCTGCTTCTTGAGCCTCTAATTTGTGCTTCTCTTGACAGAATTTTGGTTGCTATTGAAATAAACTGGCTGCTTCTTTGTATCTAAATCACTGCACTGTTAGTAGATCACCCTCCAATCACAGCACATAATTTAACAACAACAAAAACAGCAGTCACAGCCCTAGATGCATCCTTAACATCCTCCCTCTGAAAAACCAACACCTGCAGCAAAAAGTCAGTGCAGGGACTAAAGGTACTACCTTGTGTGTCTCCTTGGTAACCATAACTAGAAGACCACAGAAGACTGCAGGAGAGTTTTTTCCCCTACTTAACTGAAATACTCAATGTGACGTGTCGCAAAGTGTCAAATGAGGTAATGCAGAAAAGAAAAACACACTTTCTGAAAAGCAGAAAAGGCAGCGACATGTTTCACTGCAGGGTGCCACCATCACCGGGTCCTACTGTGTGAAACTTTGCATATGAAATTCATTTACTAGTTGCTGTCTTTGTGCTCAACTCTTATTGCACACACACTGAAACACACACACACACACACACACACACTGAAACACACACACGTGACTCACAGGCAAATTGAGTTTGATGGCATCTACAGGAGCCTGGAAGGGCCAGGCAAAATTGTGTTTCCATAATGTCTTCAATACCACTTTTTGCAAGTACTGAAAAAGAACAAAAACAAAAAAACAATTATACACACATTAAATAAGTGAAACTGACATTTTACTAGCAGACATGGTTCACAAATCAAAGCCCTACTACCTGCAGCTGGTTGGTCTGTCGTTTGGGTCTGGAGGGGTTCCATGTTTCGGGGGGTGGAGGGTTGAAGGGGATAGGCGGTGGGGCGGAGGGAGGGTTCTGGCTGCTGCCTGCCTCCAGTCCGTCCCCCATCGCAGAGGTGGGCTGCAGTGGCTGAGCAGACACTTTAGGCAGATTGGACCTGGCAGGGGCAGGTGGGACCGGGGGGAACCCCTTCAGGCCATTCCACTCCTCACGTGACTCTCTGAAAGAACCACAGAGGAAAACATTATCTCTGCAGCCGTTATGAGAATTTTGACATGACTTTCTCAGAATGTATCTCACATTTATCATTACTGCCACACGTCGAATCTGAAACCAAACTCCTATCACCCCACTAGCTAGATCAAACCCCTTTTACACGTTGTCTCAATTATCTGTCTCACGACTAGGGATGGGTACCGGCACCGGTTCTGACATAAACGGTAGTAACCAGACCGAAAGGCAGCGCACATTTCGGTGCTTTATTTCGGGGCTTTTTCCCCCCTGAGATGTCATACACTTTGGATTCTAGCCAATCATTTTACCTTTCAGAGGATAGTAGGCGTACGTTCTTTTAGAGCAGAGCTACAGAATAAAAAGTCTGGCTGTACTTCACAGCAAAAGATGCAAACTCAGCAGCCTGCAACAAGTGCTTTAAGGTGATACTGTGCAAAGGAGGTAACACCTCGAATCTGATGAAACACCTGGCGACGCATAGCGTTTTTTTAAAAGCCGAGAAATGCACCGTATTTGATAGCTTGCTGCGAGACCTCACACCGTGCACATCTACTGCGGGTGTGGTGCCTGTTATCGGACCTGGAGTTAGCAACATCCCCCAAAAACCCGAGGAGGAGAGTCCTGTCCCCTAGCCCTGCCAGTGTAGCAGAAATGATGACGGATGATGATGGCAGCAGCAGCCGTTCTTCTCTGGGTCAGTAGCTTAATGTTGTTCGTGTGTAATTTACGTTGAGTAGGCTAACCACGTTATTACATTAATGCACGTAAGGTGAACTAACAAACACTGTCGTAGTTACATGCGGCTGTCTTCTTGTTTGATGGCAGATACTCCCTTCACCCTGGCCAAAAAGGCTAAAATGACCAAAGAAAAAGTGGAAAACAGCTAAACATGAGAGGTTTTTATACAAAATTGGTGTTTTTTCCATTGATTAAGCACTGCTTCCAGCCAAGAGTGATACCATATATGCTCTATAGCTGCAGAAAAGGCTAACATTGTTATCTTTTTACAATAAAAACAGCTAAACATGAGAGGTTTTTGGACAAAGTGTGTGTTCTCCATTCTTTAAGCACCGGTTTGAGCACTGTTTAAGCACCGGCACCGTTTCAAAAGTACCGGTTTGGTACTGGTATCGGATAAAACCTAAACGATACCCATCCCTAACCACGACCACAAACCAGTGTGAGCATTTTCTTCTAGAGTACATCGCCAAAGGTCTCTGCGTGAGAAAGAGAGGCAACTTGGCAAAGGGTCAATCTTTTTCACCCCGCTCAAGAAAACTATAACGATCTCATCTTTGACACATTCAGTGCTCTTTAAGCTGTGACTCAAACTCAGTATCTGATTTTGTCATCACGTGCTTTAAACTACTACGTGAAATCTGGGATCAGGCACTGAGGACTCAACGTGTGTTTATGTGCACAAACAAAAAGCATGCATTCCACATCAACATCAAACTCTTAGTTTAAAGCATCTGGGAATAAATATTGAATCATTGCTTAAGATCAAATACCGTTGTGACTGTTAACCTGCAAAGTTTCTGATCCATCAAATGGAAGCAGAAAGTGTAAACACATTACATGCTTCACCAGCTATAAAATATCCACAAACAATGCAGAGCATTTACTTGTCCTAAAAGCACAAAGACTACAAAACAAATCCATAGCTTGGAGTTTGTTTGTTTTTTTAAATCAATCATGCATTTGTAATTTAGGCAAAACAACAAAAATGCACTAATATTTACAGAAGGAATTAACTGAACAGCGCAACAGGGTGAGGCAGAATTTCAAATGCATACCTTTTGTTAGTAATACCAGAAATTTTGTAATATTAATAATAACTATACACAAGGCAAGATAAAACTGGGGTTCAGGTTTAAGAATGCCTTGGTAAAGTCTGATTGATGGAAAAGTTTTATGATAATGGCGACTTTTTAAAAGCTGAAAATACAATGTAAGTGTATTTACTTTCTAATCACAGGTGAAAAAAAACCCCAAACTGTGGTAATTATCTTGCAGAAAAAACTCATTATTAAACTCTCTCAACTCAAAGGCCAATTATTTTTGGTGGACTTACATGTTTGTAGCTGTGCAGCTGTGGTCTAAAGCAGTTGTGTGATCATATCTCAGTTGGGGAGGTGGCAACTTCCCAGGGTGATGTGGGATGTTTGTTAGTGACACGCTGCGGCAGCACAAAAACCACAACACACAGAGAGTCGAGTGTCACACCTGTGAGAGACCAAGATAACAAATTGAATTAGAGTCAATTTATGTAGTTTGTTGGATTTTGTTCGTGCAAACTGCCCTTTTTAAAAATTTAAACTGTCACAATAGAAAACAACACTTCCACATCACAAAACACAGAATTGAAAGCCCAAGACAGCTGCATCATCTGGATAATACAGGCACATTACTCTTCTTTATCCCAGTCAACATCTAGTACATGGAGCAGTTTGCAACAACAAGTTAATTCTCAGGATTTTGGGGAGGGGGGGCGTCCTATATATGCATGTTTTCATAGGTCTTTTGTGCTGCTGTTTATGTACAGCAAACTTAGAACAAATTAGGTTACAGGAGCTAATATGGTACTCTTTTGTATTAAAACTGAACTCTGCCTGACCTACAACCTTAGCATGCTTCAGATGACCTTTGGTACCCCTTGAGATCAAAGGTCAACAAAATGAATGAATCAGAGACAACAGCTAACATTTAGTTTGTTAACACCCTGAGAGTTTCTTCTACTAAAGACAGAAAGCTTTATTTACATCTCTTTCTATGCCTGTTACCCGTTACAGATCCATATTCCAGCTACAGATCCGTCATTAGTTAAAAAAAACAAAAACAAACATTAAGTGAATAATTGTTCCCTACATTTACCAGTTAAGTGGATTGCATGTTGATAACTATCTTATCAATGAATATAGACGTGTAATATATGCATAATAATGCTAACTGGGCAGCCGTTAGCACTGCAGCGAGTGCTTGAGACAAAATAAATAAATATTGCGGGAAAATACACAAAAGACCAAGTCATTCTCCAAACTACGTAACTGCATACAATTACACACAACATACACAGCACGTTAAGAACGCAGCAGTGTCGCAGGTAATCTGATCAACAACAAATCAAATATTCTATCGATAAAGCCACTAGACGTAACGATACTGCGAAAGGTATCACATACTGCTACTACTTAGTATCTACCGGTAACCGGGTCATAAAAACGACCCAGTTTGTTGCAAAACAACTTTACTCTTCAGCTTTTCCTTTGCTAACCTTCCATGTCTGCCCATCGCCATTTCCACTATGCTCAAGTGACAGCTGCGCACGTAAACTGCGTTTCAGAATACAACTTTGACGGGATTGATATTCTCGAAATGACGTACGTCACATTTCACATGAGCTTCTGCGCCATAGCGCCTTTACTACGCTACCAAGAGAACGTAACTTGTGTCACGAATACGGCCTACGGGGCTACAAACAAACAGCCTAGCAGCTAGCTCGCTAGCATGTTAGCGACATGTAGCTAACGTGCACACTGACAACAGACAGCGCCCGCTGCTACAAAAACGACCTTTACGCAAGCGTTAAAAGGAGAAAGACACAACGCAGAATATGTACAACAACACCAAGTCGCTCGCGCCTAAAAGCTAAAATATGAGCTATATCGCGTGCCCGAACCGGTGCAAGGCCTTGCGAAGACAGCTCATGCTCCGCTTCCCGAAGCGCTCACTGAGCGCGCGGGAAATACGCCACCGATGCCCGCTGTAAGCGTTTTATCTGATCCCCGGGGTCGTAAGCTTTCGTTTGATGTACGAACGTAAGCCACACGAAGGCGAAAAATGATATTTTTACCTTCTTCAGTCGGTTGTCAGCGTTCACAGACCTTCCTCGCCCCAAATCCAGAACAAACACTCCCGTTTCACGTCAATGACGTCAGACGCACGGGGGGCAGGCCAACAAATGTCACCTACAACTCCTCCCCTCTCTCCTGGGTTAACATCACGCAATAGCTTGTAATCATTTCAGTCAGGAGACAGGTCGGTGTTCACTTTACTAAACGAGTGGGTTTAAATATATAACCGAGTAAAAAGTGCGCGTACACTAAAACGTGTTTTTATTTAGTAGAAAACAAGCTGACAGCTTAAATGTGCACGGCACGGACGGCACGTAGGCCACCCAGCTGCCATCTGTTTCCTCTGTAAATACGTTTTCTACAAACTATAGAGAACATAACGAAAGTTAAAAGCATTTCTAAAACTTGACAATTTGTTATACGGCTTATCGACCTACTGCAAATGACCTTTTATTGCCCGATTTGATCTCAGGCCCGTGTGAGCATGGTTGTTGTGCGTAATTAGATGTTTAGATCTTGATGGGAGCGGTGTCTTCCAGATGTAATGCTGTGTGAGTGGCATGAGGGCTCATTCTACTGTTTGGTAAGTGTGAAAGTCGTGAAGATGTCAATCCAGCTGAATACTGATGGAGATAATGGCGGTAAATTGTGCTTTTCTGCCTTTTCCTGTGTCCTAGAAGATATTATACCACTCATGTTTATGAAAACTGTTATCAGTGCTTGGGTAGGAGGGAGTAGGTACACCACCTAGTGGTTGGGATGGTGTTAAATTAAAGCACAGTATCAAAACAACCTCTGCCACAGGTTATCAGAATTGTGTGGTCAACAGTCTGCATCAAAATGTGCAAAATTAGCAGTGAATATGTACACATCACAAATGTGATGAGTCTGGTTGCTAGATGATTTGCTTTTGATACCCTGCTCAGTTTAAAGGTCTACACAAGCAGTCCTTCTCCAATTCAAACTTGGAGTATGTTACTTCATTAAGTATGTTTGTTCACCAGCTTGTTAACACAAATATCTCATCAACTAACCATACGGCAATATCTCAGTGCATTTGGGCATGTAGACATGGCCAAGACGACCTGCTGAAATCCAAACGTCAATGACTTTGAACGTGGAATGGTTGTTAATGCTAGACGGGCATTGCTGATGGTCTGGATTTTCCCGCACAGCCATCGAGTGTTTATAAAGGATGCTCTGAAACAGAAAATATCCAGCGAGTGGCAGCTCTCTGTGAAAAACTGCCTTGTTGAGGTTAGATGTTTATGGCATGTGCAGAAGAGCATCTCTGAATGTGTAGCATGTTAAATGTTGAACTACACTAGCAGCACTAACTTGTACATATCTTTCTTGTGTAAATGCCTGTGTTATTGTGTATTACACACAACGGAGAGATCGTAAACTGTGTTTCATTGTTCTTGTAATAAAGACATGTAGAAAAAGACAGCGATTCTATTCAGAAGACCACACCAGATGCAACTCCTGTCAACTAAGAACAGGAAACTGAGGTCACAGTTTGCACAGGATAAATCAACAAGTCTGGAAAAATATTGTTGGTCTGATGAGCGGATTGCTGCTGTGATATTTCGACAGGCTCGGAGTTTGGTGTAAACCACATGAAAGCACAGATCCATCCCGCCTTCTCTCAATGCTTCAGGAGGCTGGTGGCATTATAGTGTTAGGGTAATTTTTTTGGCACACTTTCTCGAACATAATAATGAGCTCTCTGTACTCAAATCACCTCAACAGTCACCATATCTCAATCCAATAGAGCACCTTAGGGCTGTGATGTAACAGGAGATTCAGCTGCCATCATCTCATTATGAATCAAAAATCCATGAGCAGCGTTTCCAGCACCTCGTTGAATCGATGCCACAAAGTAGTAAGGCACCTTTTAAGCAACCACTGAGTTAATTTCACTTGTATTTAGGAATTAACACAAAGAAACTGTTTTAGTCAACGAGTTTATTTCTTTCCCAGACCGAGATGAAACTAAAATGACTGAAAATATTCCGAATGATATTCAAAATGTTGCACGCTTATCCTACAAACCGTCCCCTCAATCATCTCAGGCAGCCCCACCTGCAGAGTTAAAAAGCCCTCCTCCTAATAGATTTATCCAAAAGCTTGGAAAACAGTCATTCATCAATACTGGGAAAGGCCTGAAAGCCATAACAATGTGTAAACTCTGGACCCCCCCCCAAAAAAAAGTACACAATATATCTCAATGTTACAATAGCCGCAATTTCTTAATTCTAAACAACTTACATTTTAACAAAAAGGCACAACAACAACAACAAAAAAAATTACTTTGACGTTTTCATAAATATGCTCATGTGTCTTCTTGCCAATGTTGAAATGAAAAGTCCAACAATGCCTCTCATGTCTGCACCGAGTACAAAGCTATTCCTGGGAACAGATCAGTTCAGCATTGAGACTGAGGAAGGGTAAACCACACGTCCGGTCTACTCTGATATTTAAAAAGAAGTCTACCCCTAACTTTGTCGAGACTTTGTATGCATGCAGAAGACAAGAGTTACTATTTTTGACATTTGCTTTCATGTAAATCTCTGCAAGAAAGTGAAGAAGAAGAGCAGTAGACAAAATGTGCAACTGCTTTTTACCAAACTCAAACAACAAGCTCAGACTGACAGTGAAACATGACGGGAGCAGGTATATGTAATCCACAACACATGTGGCAGTCAAACTGGACAGTACAGGTCATAGACTGGTCCAAACAGATGTTCAGATGGAAAGGTTACTCTCTCACACAGAGCAGAAATTATTCATGATCATTGGCATCTTCCTCTTCGTGCACTGCTGCCTCCAATCCTTCATCTCCCAAGTCACCGTGTAATCCCTCTTCACCAATCTCATCATGAACCACATATCCCTCATCCTCTTCCTCCCCAATTTCAAAACCTTCCTCTTCATCTTGGTTCTCCTCATTCTGGTTCCCCTGCTCCTCCTCCATCTTTTCCTCCTCCTCTTCTTCCGTGCCTGCTGCTGCTACTGGTGCTTCTTCTGATACTGCTGCTGCTGCCGCTGCTTCAGCAGTCTCTCCTGCTTCTCCTTCGACCACCTCTTTGCTAATCTCCCCCTCAGGAGCAGGCTCATCTTTGGCAGGTTCTCCTTCCGCCTGGCTCTCTGCCGCTTCGCCTGTGACCTCCAACTCCGATACGTCCATTGCCATGCTGTCTTCTGGATCCTGTTCATCTTGGTTACCAGTGAACGGGTTTTCACCCTGACGAAATAAAAGAATTGAGAAAAAATGACATTTTGACCCACTGCACTCGTGGTCAGTTATGTATGTTTGCATCAGACAGTTTCTGCACACTACAACCCATACAGCTGATGCAAACCTCCAAAGTGTTATATTATTAATCAGATTTTTTCCAAGTATAAGTTCCCTTTTTTCTTAACAGTGCATTTACTGACACGGCTGGTCTTTTGTTCTTTATGTTTACAAAAAAAATAAATAAATAAATACATAGATACATACAAGTAGTTGGTGCACATTTATAGTCACATTTATTTCTGATGCAAGGCCACACAGGACTCTGTGCATACCTTGAGGTAGCTCTCCAGCTTCTTGCCAATGAGTTTGTGGTTAAGGATGCTTCGAGCAACCGACAGACTGGCCCGCTTGGACTGCTCCATCATACCCTTCAAATAAACAACATTTCCATGTCAGAACAAAACATCGTAAACAATAGCCGCAGCTCTGTGGCACCATTTGTAACATCAGTGCAAGACTTTGCAGAGTTACTGCATTTAAAAAAAAAATAAAAATGGCACTGCACAAACAGGTAGTTGATGGGACAAACTGTTACCCCATCCTCTGACAGTCTGAAGTTGTAAATGTTTTCTGATAAGGCAGAATCAATATTAGCCAACCTCTGGCCTTCAGTGCTTCAGTGAGAAGGTCAGCAGTAATGTCTCTACAGAAATCATGACCCAGTTTCACGCAGCCTACAAACATTGCTGTGTGAGCAGCTTCATATACAAATCATTTTCTTCTACTGTCTACATCTGCCAATTAAATGAAACACATTCTGCAGAATGACAGGACGGTGTAGTTGGAAGAAAACAGTTACTACATGAAACTGGTCACAGCAACATTTGTGGACTTCAATGATGCTGAAATTATTATTATTTTTGGATGCACTGCGTGCTATTTAGATCCATTTATACCGCCGATATCTCCAGAACCAGACAAGCCGCACCAAAATAATAACGATGATCATCTAAACCATTACCCGAAAGACGGCGATAATAATAAAAGTGCACTGATTTGAATGTAGCATTGTCCTTTTAAACATATAGGCTTGTGGGGCAGTCCATTTGCAGAAGACCTGCTGTACCTTGCGGTTGTAGTTGTGGTCAGGAGACTTGATGTGTTTCTGTATCAGGTGGGGCTGCATGGGAATGAAAAGGTCACATGCTGCACAGTGAGCAGCTTCCACCTTCCTCATAAAGTGCTCCATTCCAAGCTCTGTACAAGCGTGAGAGAAATATCTGTAGTGAGCAATCCATGCGCATCTTCAGTTCAACACACAGCAGGAGTTTCTGCTTACCCCTGGTGAGGTCCTGCTCTTTGTACACCTGGCAGATTGCAGCACTGTGGTTCTCCAGCTGGCTCACCCTCTCCTCTGTCTTCTTAAACTTATTCTGCAAATACTCCTACAAAGGAAAGTTGGTTTTTTTTCAGTTTAAAGTTCATGAAACGTTTACCTCGCCCAATATCTTTACTCTTGCATACATGTATAAATCACACGTCGGCTCTGGAAGATCACTGCATAAATATTTCAGCACATTCAACCAGAAATGTTTTTCCATTTAACCACACTTCAAATTGTTTTAGTATATTTACAACAAGCACTTCCCTGAAATTTGGCTCAGAAATGTAACATTTCTAAAAGCCTATGATTGGCAAGTTTCTTCAGTTTCGGTTCTTCATCTTCATTAATCATAAATATGACTTCCAATAAATTTGAGTTACCTGCAAAAAGTCTGTAGTGGGCTTGGACAACTGGCTGGAAAGGAACTTAAAGTGGTCCTTGTGGAAGCGACTCTCAAGATGAGCCTCCATTTCTTCCTTGTAGAACGAACGGAACTTGCACACAGAACATGCAAACATCACCCTGGAAAAATATTTAAAGTCTTAGTCAAAAAAGCCCATCAGAAAGAGCCATGGGTGAGATTGAAAACAAAAACAGCAAATGAGAGTTGAAAGAACTTTCTAGGAGTTTGTAAATTCACCTTTCCAGGAATCCTCGTCTCTTCCTCATTTTTGGGTGTCTGTCCTGACCCTGGGCCGGTGTCTGTTTGCCCTGTGGCTTTTTCTTCTCTTCCAGTTTGGATGCAGCTAATCAGGAGCAAAAGTGCAGAAGATACGTATATGAACAACCCCAATCAAAAACAAACAAACAAAAAAACCCACAAAAAAACAAAAACCCAAAACAAACAAAAACAGAGAGTGTAAATTGTAAATAAATTATTTAACTGTATATAAATAATTAAAGAAATAATGAAACACAATATCAAAAGATTCAGAGAATCTGGAGAAACCTCCGTACACAAAGAACAAAAACCAATGCTGGGTTTCCACAATCTTCAGTTAACCCAAAATAAAAAAAAAAGAATATCAGTGAGGAGTCACTGGAGTTAAGCTTACCTTTATCACCTTCTTCAGCAGGTTTTGTCTCCTGCAAAGAAAAATATTTCATTACTCAAAGAAATTAAAAAAAAAAAAAAAAAAAAAGTCAAAAATAGCTCCATCATCTGAACTTAACAGATGTGTATTGCTGGATGTAGTCATGCTGTCATAAATATTCGCAACACATATTCAACTCAAATCTGTGACACTGGTTGATCATGAAGGAAAAAAGAACATCGCGTTTAGCCTTTTTGTCTGTTTCGTAAAACCACATTCTCATCCTCATTTGCATTTAAATTATTATTTCCATCTGAAACTGTACACCGGTTGCTTAAAGCAAGATCCAGGGGCAAGTTAATTAGATCCTAAAGTAATACAATAAACCTTTAAAATACCACTGTTGACAAAAGACTGAGCTGTCAAAGGCTGATCCACTAACCGCAGCAGCTGTTGTCTTTGGCTCACCACCATCGCCGTTTTTCTCTGGTTGCTCTAAGAACACGGAGCACACACATAAGACCAAGAATAAGACACCAAAATATCTGCCAAGTAATGAGGTCTTTTGAGAATACCACACAGTCGACAAAAACAGTACCTTGCGTAGCCTCTGACTCGGCGCTGTCCGTCTTGTTCATCTTCGACTCTGGCTCATCACCTGATGTCGGGGTCTGCTTTCTTTTCTTTTGAATATCACGCTGTGGCTTCACCTGCTACAGTACACAGAAATCAGTTTGCACACAAATGCATTTAGTGATAATAAAAATAAATACAAACCTGGACAATACACCTTCAACTTAGAATTAAACACTAATAGATGCTAGACTTAATGTTTGGCAATGTTCATATTCTCCTCGTGGCATTTCCACATCAATAGTGTTAGCCTCATCTTAAGACAAGCCACAATTGGGGCAAAGGAAAGAAAAAGGAAAAATCTATCTAAGCTACTTAATGCAAAAAAATAAAATAAATTTAAAAAAAAGCAACATCCGGACAGTTATCAGGGCAATGAATTGTATGGGGAGATGTGGGATTTGTCTTTACTGTGGATGCAGGGCAGTTACTTTCTTCTGGAACTAGAAGGGCAAGTGATACTGCAAATATGTGTTGGGCACTATCTGTGACAAACTGCTTTAGGTAGCAAATAGCAGGCACAGGCAGTTTAGCAAGACTTGCCAGTTGACTGAGAATACAAAAGGAGGGAATTAGAAAGGGCTTAACTTTTTCCAGGTATCTGAGGAGGTCTTATTTGGCTGGAGGTACTTACTTTGTTAAGGGGTCTCTTGCGGCCTCGCTGCCGGCCAGCCCGTGGGCCCCCTCCAAAATGCCTCCCAGGAAAGTCGTGAGGCCCTTGAGAAGAACCCTGGAAGCCCCCACTCTCAGGGTACATGCGGTTGGACAGGAGGGAAGGGAGCTTTCCTCTACCACCTCCTGGAGAGTGGCCACGGTGGGACTGGCCACCGCTACCACTTCCCCGCAAACCTCCGCTTAATGGAGTGGGGTCTGACCTGCGGCTTCCAAACCCTCCAGTAGCTCCTCGACCCCCGGCGCTTCCACCCCTTCTGGGGGAACGTCGGCCTGCTCCAGCCCATCCTCCACCTCCAGAACCTCCTCCTTGGGGACTGGTGAAGGACTCCCTCATATTCTGTCGCATTTTAGCGACTCCATAGGAAGAGGAGGGGCTGTCAAAGCCTCCTCCTCCTCCTAGCCCAAGTCCCCCTCCGAAGCCCTGGCCTCCTCGCTGACTCAACAGCATGCTGTCCTCCCGGCCATCACCAAAACCATAGCTACCGCCGCCAGATCTGTAGAGATCTCGGGAGGAGGCAAAAGCGGAGGAGCGCGAGTCGAATGACTCGTACTGGTCAAACCTGCAGGAGGGAGGAAGAGGGTTGGTAGAGAAGAGCAGAGAGCAAGGGAGGCAGAGGGGCAGCCAGGTTTGGATTTCTCCACCTGCTATTCCTTCTCCTCTGTGGTCTCGCTTTCTCCATGTTTTCTTGTCACTCCCAGCTTCATTTCAGAAAACAAATTAGATCAAAAATTTATGATCCACAACAACTTAAACACTGTGCTTGTGGTACATTGTAAAGTTATTCCTTTTGTTTTTAAAATCTCAAGTCTACTGCAGATTAGGGAAATGCAGTTAATTTTTTAAGCCTCCCTCCTTTTTAAAGGATGGGCTGTAAAACCCTGAACAGACATGAACATGGTCCATCAGAACCAATGACGCCTCTTACAAGAAGTAAAGTGTCCTGGGAACTGACTCAATTACAATAAATACTGAAGAAAAGGGGATTATATATAAAAAAAAAACAAACTGGGCATTTTTCAAGGGGAGATTGTGTTTCTGTAAATACATTGAGCATCCTTCAATAAACATTTCAGCTTAACAAGGCATTATCAGGGCACCTGTAAACCCATCTCTCTTCAGTAACCTAAAGCCAGAAGACAGGGTTAGGTCACACAGAGGATGAGAGAAACAACGTGTGTAAACACAAAGCCGGGACAAAAGCAATGCTCAGAGTTTTAAATAAAGATGGATTGGCTTTATATGCAACAATGTCAGTTTGTAACAAATGGAAAAGCTGGTCTGTAACTGCACCTCCAACAGGGGACCATGCATTTCACAATGTCTTTGGTTTAAAGGATCACATCATCATTTTCTTCTCAATAAATGAGGAATACTGCAGCATAGCAAATGGGAGCAAACAATGCTTCCTCAGATGCTGAGGCATTCAAATGCAGCCTGGACGATACGATCTTCTCATCAAGCAGGAATTGAGGCAACATGTTTCCAACAAGGATTGAGTGCAAACAGTAATGCCGTAACAAAGACTAAAACAGCACAATTTACTGGTGCAACCTCAACAATTTCCAAAGGATATCAACTCTCCAAGTCTCTGCAAAGAGCAGTATACCTTTGTTTGTTTTACCCCCAACCACTGTGAATAACTGTTCTTCAGAATCAGTGGAGAATTGCAAGCTAGGAGGGCAGCCAGGTGTGAATTGGTCCTAATGCTGGACTTTAAAGTTAGAACGGCTATTAGAAGGCCTAAGCATTTACTGAGACAACTGTAGAACAAAGTGGTAACTTGACATCAGCCAGACATGACGTGACACTAAGAGACGATGTGCTCAAGCAACCAGAGGGCCAAATTTGTTATGCAAATTTGGCACACATTCAGGTGCATGGATGTGTGGGAATGGTACCCTACCAAGAAAGATGGTATGAAGCATAAAAAGGAAAGTACTGTTACCTGTCACTCCGACCCCCTTTAAACCCCCCCTCCAACTGAGTGAGCATGTCCAAGCGCTGGTTAATCTTAGCAATGACTGCATCTGCATGGGTGCCCGTCGATGAGAGCAGAGATGCTCCCGAGAGCCCTCTTTTCATGTGGCCGCTGCCACCTCCATAGCCTCCGAGTCCAGACATGGAATCCTTATAACCTCCCCCATGCATATCGAAACCACCAGAACCTAGTAAAGGGGTGGGGCAAAAAGAATAACACACTCCCTGTGAGGAAACAAATTAATTAAACAGAATAAACATGCACTACTTACTTGCTTCATGAATAGCAGTAATTCAGGGCTGAGTGTACCAACTTACCTCTGCTTCCAGAACCTCCACCTCCCCAACTGGAGTAACCTACAAAAGCAGAGAATATGGACTGATAACACAAACGCGCTGGGACTTTTATACTAACAGGTCCACAAGCATGTGCGGATTTATTACAAGGAGCTGTTCAATAGCGCAAATCGTTCAAAAGCATAGGAAGGTGGAATCCACTGCACTTAGTGTAAAATGAAACAAAAACTGGCCGTATATTTATTTAAACTATAACCATTTGACAATTGATTTGCAAGCTTTCTGTCTTAATAGATATTCAGCTAGCGAGTTGTGCAGTTCAGAAAGGAACAGCAATTAAATCCAAAGACTTAGAGGCATCTTCTCAGAGGCGGCCATTTTATCAGCTAGCCTTTAAACTATTCCGACATTGACTCCATTTTAAAAGAATAAGCTAACGAACTTTGGCAGAGCAAGTGACAAACCGCCAAAGACCCATAAAGTCGTCTGCGTTAGCATCGCTAGCAAACAATCTGGCCGACAGCGAGATGGGCCGCGTAGCTAGCAGTGTTTCATCAATCGTGGCCGATGGGCCTAGCGTAACGCTGACGATTTTTTTTTTTTTTTTTTTTAAATTTTGCTAAAACAAACCTACTGGTACTTGGCAGATTTTGTAATAACTGGTAAGAAAATACAACACGACTACTGTTTAGCTAGGTCTTTGTTTCAGGCTGCAACCGGCTGTTGGCGCTTATGCTGGGGAGTTTTGTTTTTTTTGTTGTTTTTTAAACGGCATTAGCTTAGCTAACGGCTAACAAACTGGTCATGTTTCAGGGGAACAAAGCATGTGGCTAACTGGGTAACTATCAATATCTATAGCCAAATGTGAAACAAACGCTAAGCAGATTATATTTACCAGAGCCGTAACCCCTGCCTTCCATGATATTTTGTGCGCTGTTTGGACGAAACAAGCAACACGAGCGGCTACAGATCCAAGAAAAGAGTAGCTGCTTGTAGCAAAATGTATCGAGCCAAGTCCGACGCGTCAAAACCACGTGACCGACAAGGCCTCGTTACGTCACTGGTATGCCTATAATAGAATATGAACGTGAATATATATTAAATATAAAATTGTTTTAAATATCAATAATAGATTTAATGAAGGCAAGAAGAATGTCACCACCGTATCCTGGTCTTGACCAAAGGCTACATGTGTAGTGTAACGCCCATAAATGTAGAGATTAATATTGAATAATCAATCAATCAGTCAATCAAAGACTCAGTGTACTATGTACAGAGGTATACAGTTTGCCCTGAATGGAAATATCTTAACTATGTACATACACAAAACATTTTAAACAGAGAATTTGCTTCTGTAAAAATACGTATTGCCAGTAAATCTTCATCAGCTGTCATTTGAGGTGCACAATAAAATGTCTAATATATGTATATGTGTATAACAGAAGACGAGACTGTTATCACACACATTTAAGATTAGGAAATCTTAAATATTTAATCTCTTCAAAGCACAAAGACCAGTGTTGATGAACTCCCACAGAATCATTTTCAACACCTTTTCAGGGTTTACATAGCTCCACACTCTTTAGAATTAAATCCACATTTTTAAAATAGTTAAAATATTTAACACTGTGCCAGAGTTCATATTTCAACTCTCAAAACGCAGTTAAAATAACACTTTAGAGACTGAAGTGACTCTGCTGAGATACAATTTTTAACCTTCTGGTTAGTGTTGGCTTCACTCCCTATAGTGTCAGGCTTTCTACACTGAAAAGTGTTAAAATTAAACTCTGAGAAAGAATTACATTGCACACAATACATTTTCCCCAAAAGGACATTTATTTTGTCGTCAAAAAATAAATGTACAATGTACACTGTCAAATCTGAAACACTGTATGACCTTTGCAAATCAAAAGGTTTATAAAACTTTAGATCTGACATTTTCACTATCCATCTCTCCAAGGTAGGAACAACTCTGAATGCAAAACACTCTGTAAACAACTTGTTTCCCATAAAAAATGTCATCTTCAACCAAAAGTTGAAAACTCTTTTGCCAAACTGTTTGGCAAAAGACAGATATATCTTTGTAAACGACCACGGCAGACCTGGGTGCAAATTCATGCTCTGCAGCATACTTTATTAGCACTTTCACGGTTGCTGTTCACAATGCTCCCAGAGCTGCAGCTCTCCCACTGCCCGCTCAACATCATCACCACAACAACCCGCAAACACAGCACCCATTACAATATTTAAGTCGGCGGGGCGTGATTGCAGATGCCGTGCAGGTGCGTCCGCCTTCCCTGCACGGCACCGCAGGCCATGCCCCACCACAATCTTCTTCCACTGCACTGCAAATAACAACTTCAGCTTTATATGATCTTGGGACAAATTAAACACAAAATGTGCTTTGAAAAGTTCATCAAATGCCCCAAGCGAGTCACTCGCCTGGTATGTAATGAGATGCTCATCCATGGTGATGTAAAAGGTGTCAATCTTGCTCTTCTGATGCCCGACAGCGAGGCGGTATGGTTGCCAACCTTTTTGATTGCAGAGATGATTGACATAAGGAAACTGCAAATTATTCACAGAAATGATGTCCAAATACAGAAAAAATAAATAAATGTAGAAGAGATTGCTCAAAGACTTTCATATTATTGAAATTTCATGATATAATTACCTTATAAAAGACTATGAGTCTCTGACTTGCATCACTTGCGCTGATTTTTGGAGACCTTTGTCCTCCTGGTGGTGGCGGAAGAAGATGTAACAACAACAACAGCGATGCCATTTCTTGTTCAAAGGCTGAAGATGAAAAGACACAAAATTAATACCATTTCATTAAGTGACTGATCTGTTTTACAATGAAAACAGGGAAAAGTTAAGAGACTTATGAGTCTTCTATCTATTGCTGAAAGTTATCAAAAGTAGATCAATTTTTAGAGATACACAAGAAGAAGAAAAATCTATAGGATTATTAGTTCAGGATGAACATACAAACAAAACAAACAATGCTTTGTTTGACTTTATATTATGTTCTAAGAGCAAAACTAGAAAAAGTGGACAAATATTTATTTATATATATATAAATACAACTCACTTGTAGAATCATCTTGATGATTTTCTGGATGACCTTCTGCTGACTGCATCAAGCGAAGCAACTCTGGTGTTGAAGTTTCTTAGCCTCTTTTATGGCATTTGGCCTGAAGAATGTAATCCATTTCTGAAGCAACCTGGAGGATGTGTCGTCATTGAACAGGAGAGTGAAGTCTTGCTCCACCTTTAAGAAAGAAAATTGTATTTGAAACAACTGCTAGCTTCAAATTCCAAACCATTTCAAAAAATGAATTCTAACTTACCAGTCCTTTTGTATGTAGGAAGCTTCTGCTTGGATCATTAACAAGCCTCTGACGGTGCTGAAAGGTCTCCTTCATTTTCTGGAAAATCACAGAGTTGTCTGTAGTATGTTTGAGCAAAGACATGGCCTCCTTGCAAGCACCCAATCAAGCTGGTGTATAACATTCACAGTCCTTTGGAGATTTGGGCCACCTGAAGAACTGTCTGTCAACCTATCAGGTGGTGTTGGAGATCCACGCCGAATCTTTCTTTGGACAGTTTTCATACACCAAGAAATGTATCCTGCACCCCTTGCTGCTCCTGGATAAGTGAAAACACAACATATTTTGTGAGATTTAGCTCATAACAAAATATCAGATAATTTTTATGTCCATCATTAAATAATTTTGTGTTGTATAAATATTGACTTTTACATAGGCTTTGTCTGCATATGGATCCTTGAGCGAGGGGATCGGCATCACAATGCCCAAAGAGATACTCCTCTCTGATTGCTTTTGGGGGAAGGAGCCTGAGAGGAGATTTTCAGTTTTTTAAATTTAGACAATTCGTATGCATTTATTTGGCACAAGTATAAAGAACACAACATACACTGAATACATACCCATGATTATCAGTCATGTGAGCCACAAGTATGTTAACCATTTGTCATCTTGTGGCATCCTTCATGGTGTTTGTTGCTTGGTATTCCTGTATTACTTTGTCACCACCAGACTTGCTTCTTAAGACAGTTTCAATTAACTATTAAAAATGAAAAACAAACAAAAAGAGAAAAATGAACATTGAGAAAAACCTGGCAATAAGGAATCTTTCTAGAAACCTGAGAGGAAAAAAACAAAGCACAAGTGTGAAGCTTTGTAGCAACCTGTTTAGCAGACACTGCAGCAGTATTGTTAATTCTTTGTCTGTTGCATGAGACCTCATCTAAGATTATAGTTGAGGCACATGAGCTGAAGCTTGAGTTGGAGTCAGACAACTCAGAAGCAGAAGACAGGTCTGAAAATACTGAAGAAAAAGAAAACATCAAATAATTTCTTCAATTGAATGTAAAGTGCTTGATTATACTTTTTAGTGTGTAGTCTCACCATCATCGGAGAACACTGTTAACAGCACGTTGCCTTGTCCAACAAGGTCACTGCATCAGCCTCTGTCCCTGTTGCATCCTTGTAAGTAATGTTTGCATCAGGTAGCAGGCAAAATCTCTCGACTGTGAAAAATGGTACAAAGAAACTCATTGTGCTTCTGGTGTTAGCACTGCTTCTTACTTGTGTCTTGTTGTATATGGTGCTCAACAATTTGTTAATACAAATAACACCTTTGCTAAAAACACAAATCTGAATCTGCATCGATGTACGAAGCTCCAACAATATGTATTAAAATATTATCGTGAACATATTCTTTATCCAAGATAAAGTAGCAACAACCTACACACCTTTTACATTAAATTGCAGAAAGTCATGTTGTCCTTCATCCCCATTTAGCTTCACGTACTTTAGTTGTTGATTATACTTAACCTGGACCAACATTTTTCTGAAAAATGCAAGACTGAAATTTTAAGAAGACAAAATAAAACCTACCCTGAGTCAGTCACGCAATATATAAAACAGTGCATGTTTGAAGACTTTTTTTGTAGTTCTTTTGATGTCAAACTACATGTCAGAAATTCCACAAAAAAATCAAACAATAGAGGGGCATTAACCAGCCTGAGCAGTTTACTTTGGGTTTTTTCCATCACTAACAGCTTGAATGTGATCTGTAACACTGATATAGTTAGAGGCTATTAACAGTTTGCATTAACTCTTCATTGCTAGCACCAAAAGCTATTTTCTTCGTTTAAATTGTTAAAATGCACAAAATACATTTTATAGCACAAGTTTCTAACTATCTTAGTAAGTCTGACATAATTCTACTTACCCTGTAGAACTGCATGCAGGTGCAAAATCAGTACTGTTCTGCCCGCACTGGGGGTGTCTGGGAGGGCTGGACTCTGTATAGAGTTCAAAATGAACTCTATACAGAGTTAAAGCTATTAAGTTAACTAATGGCACAGTTAACATTTTTAACCAACCTCTGTGCAGAGTTACAGTATTTAGAATTTTCTCTTTTAAGAGTTAAATCAACACTGATGGAATACATTTTGTCAAATAACTCCAACACAGAGTACAATTTAAACCAGAAAGTGTTTAAATCACACTTTGAGGGTTAAAATCAACTCTGAGACATTTACTCCAGCACATTTTAATGTGTTTGATTCCTCATATCATCACAGCACTTTAAAAGGCATTCTACTGAGAACTTTGTTTCATTTTAACGTTACACTGAAGGGGAGATCATGTCGTTATAAAGGATTTCTCATCTCATCACATCATCATCATCCTCATGATTTCCGTTGCAGTTCGGGGCGTATCTGCTATCAGATTGTGCGTTTTGCCATGAGTAGTGAATTGTAAATTAAGGTTTGTCCTCTAAGAGAAGGAAAGAAAGCTGTCATTAAAACCTGCATCCAAAGTCTAGTAATAAAATCTCCAGAAATAATAAAAATAACTTTTTGATTTTTATTATTTGCACAAAAATCCTTTAAAAACAGTCAAGTTAAGATGCCATACAGAAGCCATACAGCGGCTGGGACACAGTCCTAATTAAAGATGGTCAAACTCAAGTCAAAACAAACAAGGTTAATAAAGTAAAAATGATAAACATGGCAATTAAAACATGAAAAATGAAACCTGAAAAGGATTTAATCACAACATGCAAAACTGGCTGTTTATTTTCTAACAGCATCACTAATATGTGAAACTTGGCATCACAGGAAAAGCTAGTTACACTGAATTCACCACCACTGCATGATATAAAGCAGGAAGCAGGAAGATGATAATACATTTTTGCCATTTCTGTGACCTACTGGGCTCTTAAATACAAAACAAGCTCAACATATGTTACACATGTTAAGGTTAACATGTGTGTGTTCACATCAAAGGGGTGGTGCTGGCAGCATTTCACCAATAAAGATTATGGATTAAGTGTACTAACAGCAGAACAGCTGATTTCATACAACAACATTAAACTACATTATGGGAAAAACACGAAGAGGTTAAATACAAATTACAGACTCAAAGTAACACAGCTGTTGCAGAGCAATACGACTGGACAAAAATCCGCTATATTAATACAGTTTAGCTCATTTGAAGCCAGATACAGATACAGATTGTCAGTATCACAGCTCTGTTATTAAGAAACGAAGGAACTGGATCAATTATTATCACGTATTTAATTAAATTGTTATTTAAAGAACCATTTTAGTATTTATTCAATCAGCTGCAGCAACAGTGGTGCGTAACTGTCTGAGAGCACGTAAAGAATGACTATAAAACTATTCAAATGTAGGATTAGTCTACTTGCAATTTTGATATATCAGGAAGTACAAATAGGTGTTCCTTATTAGGATCGCATATTCATGCTTATAGAACAGTAAAATAGTTGTAAACTTATTTGGAGTCGACAGGAAAAAGTAACAAATAATGCTGTGGCCAAGAAACTATATTTATTACTGGAGCTCACTGGGGAAACACAAAGATATTAGACACTGTTGAAAAACTGCCCAGGGGTACCAGGGATCTTTTAGGAATGGCGATGCTATTGTGATTTGATACCTACAGGTTTCTAAGTTACCATGGCAATGTACCCCATTAAAAAGTGAACACTGGTACAAAAAAGCAAGGGTCAAAGGTAAAGATGGCCTGGATAAGAAGAAATCCTGCTTTTGTACAGGCCTCAAGTTTGACATACTCTAGGTTTGCAGGGCTGTTTGTCTCTTTGCACATGCAGGATCATATTTTGGCAGCATGAATCTAAATGAATAAGATCGATTGTATTCAGATTATACTCTGCACACAAGAGGAAGAGGAAGTCTACAAGCTACCCAACCAGATGTTGCACAGTGTCTTCCTGCTTCTCTGCTGGTTTTCACTGTGCAGCAGGGTTCAGTTCAACACTCTCATACAGCTGGTCCCTCTGAAAGGAGGACATGCAGATGACTGTGGGCACACTTTCATAAACAGTAATTTCAGAGTTTGACATATCTCATTACCTGTCCAGGTTGTTCCCTGTCACTTTTCTCAGCAGTGGCAGTCACAGTTTTCTTTTTCCTACATTTGCAATATATATCAAACTCAAACTTTTATTATATGAAAGAAAAGAGTTTTGAAGACAGTCAGAAGATATGACACAAAATCTGAAGTGAAGTAGTTTACCTTGTTTTCATGTAGAGTAGAAATACAACTGCAGGGATCAGCGATAAAAGAGTCATTTTCAATATGTTCAGCCTTGCTACGGTTTTCTCTAGAGCTGTAGAGATTGATGTAAGATGTAAGTAAACATTGTAGTAAAATATTTCAGAACAATATAAAATTAACTGCCAGACTGCTATTTTGTTGGTTTGGTCCAGAAAAAAGTTGAAGTTTCTGCCTGCTGCTATCACTTAGCCTGCATTTCTCCATTTACCAAATGTAAAAGGAGTCAGAAAGTGAGCAGGATCTTTAACATTAACAGTCCTTCTCACCTTTGACAGTGAGGGCCTTCTCAGCTGAGCTGATGTTCTGAGGACTATTCACAGCACAGGAATAGTTCCCTTCATTCTCCTTGCTGACTGGGTCCAGGATCAGATGTTTAGTTTGGTGGCCGACTGGTCGACTGTTCAAGTACCAAATGTAGTTTGTGTCGTCAGTCAGAGGACAGCTGGTACTGCAGGTCAGTGTGACCCTCTGACCCTCTGTCACCACTGCAGAAGGACTCACGATCACTTTCACACCTCAAAGATAGTTCGATTGGATAGAAAACAAAACAAAAAAAACACAGAAGAGTTATTGTGCCTTTTGACAAAACTGACGTGTGATTATCAATTATATCTGACATGCAATTAGGTCCATAAATAGTTGAACGAGACCATTTTTTTTCAACTCAGATACAGTTGAAATGAAGACCTTCAGCTTTAATTCAGTGGGTGGAACAATGCATTTTTTAACACAATCCCTTCATTTCAGGGGCATTTCAGTAACTGAACAAATTTAAATAACTGAAAATAAAATGTTTATTTCTAATACTTGGTTGAAACCCCTTTGCAGGCAATGACAGCTTGAACTTGTAGACGTCACCAGATGATGAGTCAAATGTCCAATTACTTTTAGTCTCTTTAAAAAATGAGGGTGGCACATGATAAGGAGCTGAAACTCCTAAACCTTTCATCCAGTTTGATTGTAGAAACCCTCAAATGAAAGCTGAGAGTCTACACATTATGCCCATGTCCATGATGTAACTATAATTGGAATACTTTTCAGTAAACAGGTAAAAAAAACAACAACAAAAAAACAACTTGTGTGAGTGTCCAAATATATATGGAACTAACTGTAAGGGTAGTTGTATCTCAAATGAACACGGGCCTTCTGCTTGACTGTCTCCAATTCGCATAAAAATTTTATGGTACAAATTCTGAACATCCAAAATGATTGCTTTCAAATTTTAGCTTCATATCTGAAAGAATAATGATAATGATATCAGATAATTTGCTGTTATGTTTTTTTTTTAATCAAATCCTGTATGAAACACATTTTTGTGGACCATCAATATGATATAAAAACATGAACTTCACTAAACACTGCAGGTGATTCTGTATTAAATCAATTAAACTTACCTGTGACAACTAACATCACTCTAGGTAAATGACAGTGATTCTCAAGTGTGAATGAGTATTCAGCCGAGTCATTCCTCTTCACATCATTAATTGTCAGTGTGTGGTTGTTTTTCATGTTGTTGTGATACTTCACACGGCCCGTAGCTTCTTCAAATACCTCCTTACAGTCATCCTCCTCACCACCAAGCTGTACTTTATACCACAACTTCAAGATGAAATGGCTCGAGTATTGACTCACAATGTTCACAGAGGAACCTTCCAGGGCACAGATTCTCCTGCTGACGTAATTTACAGCCTCGCAGTATGCATTGTTGACGCCTAAAACAGAGTTTAAACACATGAAATTTTACTTCTGCTTCAACCTGCCTGTTGTTTGTTTCATACGTATGTTTGGCTCATACACGTACTCACAGAATTCATGAGAGAGCACATCTTCATTGCTTTTTACAGCGCAGGAGAAGAAGTCTGCTTTGGGTCTGAAAATGGTAATGTCTTGACGCTCGCAGTCATTGTATAACTTTCTGTTCCAGTACCACTTATATGCAGTGTGAGCATCAGCCGCAGGGCAGCTGGTGTTACAGGTCAGAATGACAAAGCTCCTGACAGGAGTTATTTGAACGTGCAAATCTGTTGGAAGAAAATACTTTTTTTTTGCTACAACCTGTGATATATTTTGGAGAGAATGGTTTGTTTGCATGTGGAAACCTGTCGGATATGTGATGGAGCAGAACTGGTCCTTTGATTTCAGCTTCTCGGAACACATGCTGCTTTCAGTATAAGTCACACTGAAACAGGTTTTAGTTACAGAATCTGCACAAAAAGAGATGAAAATTAGTATTTTAACTTTAGAATTTGTTAATGGCTTGCCAGGATTTTGTAGCTTTTAACACTTTGGGGTGTATTTGGAACGTTACTCACCCACAGAGACTTCCGGGGCTCTGAGATCCTCGTAGCCTTTGATAGCACAGGAGTATGTGACTGCTTCCTCACTGCTGAGCAGCTCTTGGTACCAGGGAGACCAGTCCTCATAGAGAAACTCTCTGTTCTTGTACCAGATGTAGGCTGCAGGCTTTTCAGTCGGAGGACAGCTGCTTCTGCACATCAGTGTTACTGTCTGTCCCTCTGTGGCAGGAATCACCTTTACCTGCAGCTCTGAGAGGATGATGGGTAAAATAAGTGCGCATAAACTGAAGTGAGCAGTAATTTATGAATGGCAGCAGCTCTACCTGAAACACGGAGCTCAGTTTGGTTGTTCAAGCAGGATTGTGGGTTCTCTGTAGTTTCTTTGCAGCAGTAAGACTTTGCATCTATTTCTCTCAAAACTTTGATTGTCAGAGTAAAGTTATTGTCTTTAGCCATGCTGTATGTTCCATTGTCTCCATCCACAGAGAGCTCTGTCAGGACATATTTGGAGCCATTTGTGTGTACAGTGTACCAGCTTATGTTTGAGGTGGCATGTTGAGCGGAGCATGGCAGATCCACTGATGAACCTTTTAGAGCACAGATTCTGCTTTGTAGCCCTATAACCGCTTTAACAGAAGCAGAAGGACTTCATTTGAATACTGGATGTCAGATAACGTGTGTGATAAAGTTTTGCTCTACCATTAAACATGTTTGTTTAAATCAGTGTATTTATGATTCTGATTTCTACACCATTTTGACCACACATGTGTTAAAAGTTGTTTAGATCGTTACTGCAAATATCTCATTAGCCGGTCACGTGGCAGCTGCTCATTGCATTTAGGCATATACACATGGTCAAGACAACCTGCTGAGGAAAAGTGATTTAAGTTACTGATGGTTGTTGGTGCCACATTGCTTGTTTATTGGGATATTCTCACACAACTTTCTTAGAGAAAGTATTTCCGACAATGAGAAACTATCCAGCACTCAGAGAGAAAATGCTATAGTAATGATAGAGGCCACAGGTGAGATGCAGAAGGCAACAGTAACTCAAATCTATAGGAAAGGTTCTGAAGAAAAAAGAGGTGCAACAAGGTGTTGCTAATAAAGTCTATATCAATGCTCTGTGTCAGAAGATAATCCTCATTAATGTTGTCAGTAAAACCAAACTCACTAACAACATCACTCCTATTTCATGTGAAATGTCTAGCTCTATTAAAGTTTATAGATACAGATCTTTAATTAATAATAATAATAATAATAATAATAATAATAATAATAATAATAATAATAATAATAATAATAATAATAATAATAATAATAATAATAATAATACCTGTTATGTGCAGGAGGAAACACATCACCGTCCACTGAGTCTCTACAAACAGCATGACTGCAGGAATGCTTCGGTTTCTATATGAACAAGAAAATGTATAAAATAACAGAACTTGTATCTGTTTAAGATCTCCTACTTTATATTCATAAAAACATAAAATTTAACTCACATGTTGAAATTAAGAGCAGTGTCTCAGCAAAGGCAAGTTTTCATCTTGTTGGGGACGATAAATATATCCCACGCAGCCCTGAGATCTAGCTGTAACTTCCTTCCTCTTGAAATGCTTAATCAAAATAATCTTGTTTAATGGTTTTAGTGTTGTGCAAAAGTCTTCCACCATGCTTTACAGATGTAGATACGTGCTTGTTGTACAGAGCTTTGTAGGTCTGCTACTTACTGTTGTGCTCTACTTGTAGAGTTTCTTTATATGCGAAGTGACAGGATTAAGTCATATCCGTATTAGGTTGCTTCAGAAATAATAATAAAAAACCAACAACACTCTTATGAAAATGGTCAAGTTTAAGGACTGGAATGAAAATGAGTGAAAAAGCAACCAGACCTTCAGAAAGCCTGGAGAACTGCTGTATATAACTGCCTATAGAACACTTTAACACATGTCTGGGTTGGAAACCGAATACATGACTCAAGACTTTTATTATTAGCTGGTCTAGTTTAATACACTGTAAATGCAAATGCTCAAACTACTTAAATAAATGAAGTAATGTAATATTAATTTAAAAAAACTAAGAAATAGCATAAGTTCATCTAACATTTTGTTCCATTTCAGTTCATTCAGCTTATTATTTTTGATCAGCTTCATCTACTTTGCATATTAAGTACCTGCTACTTAAACAAAATGTACCAATTTATCTAAATGGTAAATGGCCTGTATTTGTATAGTGCTTTACTAGTCCCTAAGGACCCCAAAGCACTTTACACATTCAGTCATCCACCCATTCACACACTGGTGATGGCAAGCTACATTGTAGCCACAGCCACCCTGAGACGCACTGACAGAGGCGAGGCTGCCGGACACTGGCGCCACTGGGCCCTCTGACCCCACCAGTAGGCAACGGGTGAAGTGTCTTGCCCAAGGACACAACGACCGAGACTGTCTGAGCCGGGGCTCGAACCAGCAGCCTTCCGATTACGAGACGAACCGCCAACTCTTGAGCTACGATCACCCCATGGAAGAGATCTTTGTAAGGTTTTAAATCCTGGGATCAATTTGACCCCAAACATTAAATATATTAGTCTTTAGTTTGATACAACAGCTGGATTGATTTAGATTCTGATTTCTTTTTCAAACATTAAACAATAAACATTTTAAACATTAAAAAAAAACTTTACTGCAGTGAATTTATTGGGGGCATTTAAAACATCTGCATCAATTGCAAGCTTTAAAAACAGCCAACCGACCTTTTGTTCAGATTTTTTTCTTCATATTTTGCCTTTTCTCCTTTCTGCCTTTAGCTCAATCCTCAACATCTTTTCATGCTTAAACACATTAAAGTATCATGACATTTTGCAGAATGCAATAGGTTGCCTTAAGTTTTATTTTTTTAAAGCTCTGCTACTGTTTTGGGGTTTGCAGTGTTTAAAGTGTACACTAAAAATCCTTTTGGTTTGTAACCATAACTACTATCTGTAGCTGATATTGCTACTGATGGCAAATATATAACAAATCTCACTTCCGTGTAAAGAGTTGCAAGAAAGTGAAATATGTTCCTACATTTTCTTAGAATTTTATCTAGCACACAGTAAATATCAAGTTTGCTTATCTGGCTTTAACATACTTATTTTTTACATTAAAACATTTGTGTCTTTATTTTGAACTTGTGTATGTGAATGTATTTGAATTAATATACTGAAGTAATATTTTAGCCTTATTACTTATAACTTATTACTGCTGATCAGTGATATCGCATCCACAGCTACTTCCTGTTTAAAACTTTGCATACTAGAATTGCTTCGGTCCTACTCTGATATCTTGCAAGCCATTGCATCAAAGTGTAATATATAATATAATACAGTATTAGTAATTATAATAATATTTAATCATCCTTTTGTCCAAATTAAACTAAACTATGTCTAGTTTTTGATGTGTGAAATAATCCAAAGGTGTTACACCAAAACCAGTTATCATTATTAATTACTAATGATGAATTTATCAGGGCTGAAACTATCATACATATTTATTGTTTCATATAACTAGATATGACAACAATAATTGTCTTCCGAATACACAGATTCCTCATCTGGTCCATAAAGTAAATTTTATTTATTGTTTTATTTCCAAAAAATGTACTTTTGAAGTAGCTGACATTTAGTATTTTTTTTAAATATTTTTTTATTCTTCTACAAAGATCATTACATGATAATATAAGAGAAATAGTGAATATTTCACTAAAAGTGATAATTGTAAATCTGATTAAACAGGATGAATTTATTGCAATTCATATATCAGGATTGAAAGTATCACAAAGAATATTTTTTCATGGAGATCTGGAGGTGATCACACTACAAGACAGAGAGAGACAACATAACATGACAAGCATCACATCAGCAAATTTGTATTTTGTATTTTAAAAACTACTCGTCACTTCACTTCTGTGTTACTTCTTCAATTCTCTGACCAAACGAATCTAATTTGTCTAAGCTGCTGGTTTTTGCCTTGGAGAAAAAGAAAATATAAAGTGCTGTAAGAAATATCAAATATGGACATTTTAGAATATTTTTAAATGCTTACATGTTGTTTGTTATTACTATGTAATTATCATGTTGTCAATAGCATGTAGAAACACTTCAGCACAGCTTTTGAACACTAAAAAGGCTGGTGTGAGGAAAAAATGACCCTGCAGGGTGTAGTGTTTTCCTGAATCTCCGTGAGAGGTTTTTTGTATAGTTTTGCTTGAGTCTCAGAAACATCCCTGCTAATGTTCACACAGGATCTCCTCACATCTATGAATAACTATAACTATAAAATGCGTGTAATTTATGAAATGGGTTTGCTAGATTGACAGAACAACCTTTTAAGGTTTATGCAGATTTATTTTATTCTCAGTCCATACTGTACATGATTGGATTGCAGAAACGACCATACTTTATTTTTTTGAATAAAGTATGATGAATGTGTGATTGGTCCACTTGGATCTTTTCTATTTCCTGTTTTTTTTTTGTTTGTTTTTTTAATATATGTTTTGCAATGACCCTGATGAAGGCCACAAACTGAAACATGTTGGTCACCTAATAAAGTTGTTCCCTAATACCCGCTGGAGTATTCATGTCATAATACTTTATTTTTTACCATGTTATTATCAAAAAAGTACATTTTTGAAAACTGACATTTACTACTACTACTGCTGCTAATAATGTCTAACAGGTTTGTGCAACTGATAAGTGACTGTCATCATCCTTGTAATAAGTATGAAAAGCAAAGAGAATGGTTTAGTTTAGTTTACCAAGATCCCCATTAGCTCCTGCAGTAGCAGTAGCTATTCTTCCTGGGCTCTGACGAAGGTTTTAACAATTTTTTTTTCATACATAAAACGTGTACTACATGGAAGACAAGAAAAGGCTCATAAACAACAGAACAACAACAGCTCTACATGAAACATAGATGAATTGTTACGGTGCAACATTTAAAAACATTACACCAATAATTACACAGATAAGATTATTAAGATTATAAGATTATTACCCAACTGTTTCAAAAAATAGTTTTCAAGGTAAATTTAAAGAATGGAGTATTTACATTTCCTGTCATAAGCACTGTGGCCTAAACAGCAGGTAGAAAAAAGGATAGAAGTTTACATGCTCCTGATTCAAAAAGGGACTTTCTTTATACCACAAAAAGATAAATCATACGTTTTTTAAGTAGACTTATACAATACAACTGGGAAATTTCTGCTTATAACCACAAGAGTGAAACAATGAACACAAATAGGTACTGGTTCCATATTTGTGTTCAATATGGAACCAGCGCAGGTACTGGTTCCATCTGCGCTACTATTGTGTTTAAGAATAGAATAAAAGATCAATAGAAGTCCAACATGATACAGATGGTTTATTCAAATGTAGTCCCTGGCTTCTTCCTACTTGACTAGCTCAGTAATATACAACAAACTGATAGAAGTAGGCATTATGACTCAAATAGAATAATTTGAAACTGACGGCCTTCATGCAGAAGCTCTAGAGACGGACATGTCCATTCAGTTCTGCTGGTTGCTTTGCTCTGAAGTGTGCTGTAAATAGTTGTTGTTCTCAGAAAAAAGCAGGCAGTGATTGCACTGTGATCGCCTGATTATACTTTGGTGGTGGTTTCAACCTTGACCCCACCAAGGGGCCCTTGATTAAACATTAAAAAAGACTTCCTAAATAAATTAAAATTTTATTCAATGGACTTTGGCACTTTGCAGCACTTTTTCCATATCCAAGGGCGTTCAACCTGTTATTCTGGGGGGCAATCGTGGCTCAAGAGTCAAAAGTTTGTCTCGTTAATCGGAAGGTTGCCGGTCCGAGCCCCGGCCTGGACAGTCTCAGTTGTTGTGTCCTTGGGCAAGACACCTGACCTGAAGTCAGGGTTCAGTTTGTTGCTGAAGGATTCCTCAGCACAAGGGAGGAGCTGAGATCAGACCACCAACCTTCCAAGTGGTAGATGTGCCACTCTACCTCCCTACCTCCACCCCTGCTGGTGGAATGAACTGAAAAAAAATGAGAGAGTTATATATTCATCTCTACATCATTTTCCTGGAGACTTGCCACGGCCCTTAAAGTGTATACATTATAAAGTGATGAATTAGACTGCGGAGACCTTCTTCCTCAAAAAAAAAAAGAGAGCCAGGTCACGACAATATAACTGTTTTAGGAGATTTATGTCCCTGAAAGAGGAGTGATAAAAACGCGCAGCCAATTTGTAGTTCTCAGGTTCAGCACACATGTAGCCCGCCTGCACAGTTTTAGTTTCAGGGAGGAAGGTCAAAGTATTCATCATATTTTCATGCGAAAATTAGCAAACAAAAGCCATTTCAATACACGAAATAAAAGTTAATCAAATTTCTCATTCTTTTCAAAGCTTTAGTTTACAGCCTCGGTATATCTGCAACTGTATTTATTTGAAAAGTTTGAAAAGTGTTTAAAAAGTATAGGATAATATTGTAAAGCTCTAATGTCAGTGGAGTCCTTGAGACTGATATTGCATGTCTCACTATCTGAGCATGAAAAAGATGCAGTGAAATCTACTCGCAGGTAACTGGTGCATATTCACGGTGCAACAATGAAATCTAAAACTTATCTGTGAGTGAAAGTGGAAGTAAAAAAGAAATGAAAAGTAAATGCAAAACAAAGTTGCAAAATGCAAATGTCTCAATGGTGACGGGTCGCCGCCTCCTGGAAGTTTTCAGCTATACTGAAAGCAACTAAATAGCAAAATAAACAAATAAATGAATGAATAAAGCGGAACAATTGCTTCAAAGTCACCTAAGGCTGGCTCCAAATACCCAATATTTATTCCCCTCAATTTATATATATATATGTATATATATATATATATATATATATATATATATATATATATATATATATATATATATATATATATATATATAAGGATCATTACTACTTAATTACATAATGAATTCGAGTGACAAGTGTGATTGTTGTTTGCTGAGCATCACCTTCAATTTCAGCCTCTTGTGGGCCTCACCACAGTGGCTTTGCTGTTTGTGTCTTTTGGTACATTTGTAATAGAATTATATGAAAAATTAAATGACCTGCTTTGTGGTACAAGTCATCCAAGAAGATTATGATTTCATTTTAATGAGGGGGCAGCTGTCTGGTCTAAGTGATAACTTCAAGCTCAAAGAAAGAAAGAATAACACAAAGGCAAATGTCAAAGCCTTAAAACGGGACCACAAATAAATGTCCATCTTTTATTTACAAGAACAAACACATGAGGCTCACACAACCAATCGTGAGTGTGTGTGCTTTCATTTAAAATCAACATCTAGAAATTCAAGGTTTGTAGCATAATTACCGCTTTTGATTCCCGATTTAATTCCCAGTAATTGCAAAAATATTGAAAATCACGCACACTTACAACTTGCTTTTAAATCAGCATGGGGCAACGGGTAATGAAACGAATGGATGATATGTAGCAACAATTTGGATCTGGAAAGTATGACAAAATAAAAATGAAGAAGCGCTGCAATGAAAACGTCCAGATATTCAACAGCTGGAGGAGGAATGCTCCCTCGGATGTCAGACTCTCTCTTTCTCTCTCTCTCGCTCATGCTGTCACAGTGTCTCTCCACGCCCCCCCTCTCCCTTTCTCCCTCCCACCCAGACAGCTTCTTCCCTCCTCTCCGCCGCTGGAAGCTCAGTTGACCAGCGTCGCAACTGAGCGATGCGCCTCTCGGAGAGCCTGATTTTACGCCAGATTTGACATTCACGCCGCAGAGTATCCTGCATTCTTATATTTGAGTGACACACAATTTTTTTTAAAATCCCTATTCATTTACATTTTTTTTTTTTTTACATAATAGTCATTTTGAAGAAAAATATTCCCAGGACAAGGTTTTCCAATACATATGTGAAAACTGACCACTAGCAATAGATATTTTACCTTCCGAACGATCCCCCGAGGGGAGGATTTGCTTTTCAACAACGCAGCTTTCTTTGATTTTGAAAGCAGCCAGTGAAAACCGATAACTTTGATGAAGATGATACAGGACACGTCGGACAAACTCGCTTGATTTTGATGAATTTTTGAGCTCACAGTACGACCATTGAAGAAGCATCTTCAGGCAAACTACAGGGAGAAGATCTGCCTCACTAACAGGCTGTTATAAGGTAAATCTCAGCTTTGTCTGTGTATCTAGAAATCTAAGAGTCCCTTGACGTTTCCCTAATATTGGTTTACAATATGTGCCGGCCATAAGTGTGGCAGCACTTACAGAATTTAACTAGCTATGTATAAATATACGAGCCATGTAATGATTCAAGTGTTAAAAAACAAACATTTACAGTATTAATACAGGTTGACATCTGTTGTCTTTCGGGGTTTTAATGGATCTAATCAATAAGAATACTAGAATTTTTTAGCATCTGTGTTTTTCTTTGTCTGTAATCTGGATATATATTGTTTTTTCTGACATTTTCAAAGATATCACTTTGAGTTTTTGAAATGACATTTTATGATTTTTTTCTTAAAAATGATGAATTTAATATTAATGACAATAATCTTTACAGCCACATATGATCTTCCTACTCTTTCTCAGGAGCTCCTCAGGGGTTTCGTCTGGGAGCTCTGATTTTCTTCTGAAATGTATTTTGCTTGGAGAAAAAAAAAGTTAAAGAAATAACCAGTCACCAAAACTTTGTGGACTTGATGAAATGTTGTTTTGTTGAATTTTAAACAAATGAAACATTGATGTGAGGGACAGTGGTCCTAGCTAGGAAAACAACAGCATTATTTCCTTGTTTACATTGAAGAGTGCAAATGAATTGGTAACAAATTGGTAAGTTACATCACAATTTTAGGGCTCAACGAGCTTTAAAAGAATTGCTACATATGAAAAAGCATCAGCTGTCCCTTTTACCTTGATGTCTGGTTGAAAAATAGTTTCCAAAAGAAAAGTTGTGCTGAGACTGGAGATATACCTTACACTCAGCTGGATGTCCTTGTTGGAATATCTAGCAAGAAAAGGTTTGTGGTCAATATTTGTTTCACATTGTCATTTTATGAACAAACAGTTTATCAACAAACAACAACAAAATTAGGGTGGACGTTGTTTGGCTGTCAGATCACTAAGAATTTCTCAGCTTAACTAGAACTACTTCTCGATCAATTCAAGAAATTCAATATCAATATCAATCAAGAAAAAAACCCATAAAATCAATTACATTTGATTTCTTCACCACAATTCTTTTTGCTTTCTGAGTGACAGTTAACTGGACTAGCATTGCACATCGATGTACCATCGACATCATTTGGCCTGTGTTACAGTTATTGCCATCATCCTGTAACCAGTTTTCACTGTTTCCACTGTGCTTGTGTGATACGAGCATGCCCAAATGAAAAGGTGGGGTAAAGTGCTTTCAAGGTGGAGCATGAAGTTTGAAGTGGGGTTGTAACAACATGTCAGCCAAATATTGGCATTGACCCTATTGACTTTTTATTGGCATATCTAAAAATTAGATGGCATTTAGCAGTGTCCGTGGCCTGTGTTCATCTCCCGTGTCTCTCTCTTGCCTGTATCAGATGTGGTCTGACTAAATGTTGAAAGATTATTTGATTAAGAGCTCAAAGACTCTTACCAAGTATTACTGTTGGTATTGCCCAGACTGGTATTTTGAACACTGACATTGGCTGGAATTTCCTAATGTAGCGTCTTCACTCTGGAAACAGTTAGCAGAAATTAGCAGAAAGCCCATACTCTGAGAAAATGCATTGACAAGGGACATATTTTTAGCTTCATGCATTGTAACAGTGGTGTTATTGTCGTTTTTTTGCGGTGATCCACAATTGTGTTTGTATATAATTGCATACCGTAAGACCATTTCTGTCCACAAACTACCAACTTGTGCGAGACTGAAATGCTTAAATTTAAAACCGCTACGCTGCCATATTTAGGGACACAAATACTCCCATATACACCAACTCTACACACCCCTAAGTGTAGCAAGGTGGACACAAAGCACACACAAAACTTCCACTCTCCTCACACCAAGCATAGCTCCTCTGTGCTATGCTGCACAAGTTTGCATCAGAAAAAAACTTCCCAACTTCATTCTTGCACTTAGACTTCAATTCTCCGGGGTCTGAAATCCTGGTTTAGGGTTTGGGGAGTGGCCACTGGTGCATAATACCAACAAAAATCCCTTACTGATGTTACATGGTGGTCGGGGCGAAAGTTTTTGCTGATTTTGTGGTTTTCATGTCATGCAGTACAGCGTGTGTTGCAGGCTTGTTGCATCATGCTGCTCTCCAAAGGTTGGGCAGACGCACATGGATGGGTTTTAGAAAAGACTCTGAGCCAAGAAAACTCCTTTCCTGTTGTTGTTGGGTGCATCTGTCTTACAGGCCCCTTCCACCCACTCAGTCTGCTACAGGGTGGGAACACTGCTCATGCATATGGTAACCTGCAGGATTGTGTGTACAAGTTTTAAGTAAATTGTTAAAAGAGAGAGAAAGAAACAAATAGAATAGGGAGATAAGAGTTAGGAAAGAATGATAAAATAAGGAAGAAAGACAAGAAAGTACAAAAAAAAAGTAGAAACAAAGTTAGTGAAAAAAGAAACAAAGGATCAGAGTTCACAACACTAATCAGTTATAAGAAAATACACAAAATGACTAAACTGTATGGGCAAAAATGAAAGTTTCAGGGCAAACAGAGCCATGGGGAGGAAAAGGATGGCAGAAGATGAAATGGAAGAAGTGAATAAAGTGAAAAATAAATAATCTGATGTGGACTAACAAAGGAGGAAATCAACGCAAGAATGAAAGGATGGCAGGGAAAACAAAAGACGATGGAAAGTGAACGGAAAACAATGGGAACAGATGTGATAGGACGGTAGTTAGAAGAAAAGAAAAGGACTAAAAAATAAGAAAGGGAGTGTGGAATAAAAAAAAGTGCAGCAAAAAAAAGACAAAAGGAATGAAGCAAGAAAGCAATTTAGCAAAAAAAAAAAAAAAGAGACTGACTGAATGAGTTATTTAATAAGTGGAGTAGTCCAGTGATGAGCCAAGAGAAAAAAACAGTTTGAGAAAGGAAGCAATCCAAGGCAAGAAAGACGGGATAAAAAAGAAAGACGAAAGAAATGTTACAAAATGAAGGGAACAAAAATAAAGGCAAACGGGAATGAAATCCAAAAAATGGAGCAGACATGCGGCAGGAATAACCAAAGAATGAAAATGAGGGTGGAGGAAATAAGAAAGAAAACAAGGAAAAGAGATGGAAAAGTAGTCAAAGAAAGAAAAGAAGGACAAAGGTGAATAAAAGAAGCAACAGGTAAAAGAAAGAACAACCAAAACTGTTGATGTATCACTGAAAAGGGACTCGAGGGAGATTTGGAGGGGTTCTCTCTTACTCCTCCATCCCTCTCTTCCTTGGACCTCCAGCCCTCCTGTGGTCCTCAACCTGAAACCATCTGAAGCCCCCTGTGTGGTTGCTGGCCTCAGGCCTCTGTTGTCTCCATACTTTCCCTGCTGTTTGTACATGATGGGTTCAGTCGGTTCAGTCCAGCTATAAAAGCACCACTCCCCTTCTTTCTCCCCTGCGGCACAGGCAGGAGTTACCAGGCCTCATATGGGAAGAGGAGGAAGAGGAGGCCTCACTGGTTCTCTTCATATCCTTCGCTTTTCCCCCCTTCTCCTCTTCTCTGCTCCGGTCTCCTTTCCTCTCCCACTTGGCTTGTTGGTTGGTTTGCGGTAGCATTTTCAGGCCTAGCCCTGGACGAGACATTCATTTTTCTCCTCTTAGTTTCAAACCACTAACTAACCACTGGCTCCCTGCATCCCCCCCCCCCCACTCCTCTGCATCTAAGGAATGTCTTATTCACCACCTCTCTACGTCTCTCTCCTCTGATTCTTACAAGCTAAAGCGCACATGCGTTTGTGCCAACATCTGCAAAGATGCACACATGTATCTTTGAGCATACATGCTATGAGCACACATGGCGTTACTTTTGCCAACAGGCGGACACAATTCGGCAACCCCACGTGAACACACACACACACATTTTGACACACAAAAGACCCCCCCCCCCCCCCCCCCCCCCGGACCCGTCAGTATGTGCCGACCACCTGTGAGGTGGTCGGCATACACATACACACATACACATACACACACAGCCATAAACCTCCCTTTCTTCTCTCCCTCTTTTCCATTATCCTCCTGAGAGCCCAGCGCTGGGGCCTTCGCTTCCAATCCAAACATAGACCAAATTCCGAAAACCCCAACTCAAGCCCCCCCCCTCCCCCCATCTCTCTCTCTCATTTTCTCCTCTCCCACCCCTCTTTCTTTCTTTTGGGTTTGTGTTTGGAGGAAAGAGGCAAACGAAATGCTGGCCTCAGTGAAAAAGCTCTGGCAGAGCGAGGGAGTGAGTTGTGAGGTAGAGAAAGAGAGGAAAACAGCCTTGTCTCCTCAAGGTTGGGAATTATGATTGTAAAGGGGGCTCAAGTACCGTCGCAGATGGGCGTAGGATCTTGTTCTGTGTTCAAGTGGCCTTAGATGTGGACAACAATATGATGACTGTTTATTTTTTTCTTGTGGCTACTTTGATGATGTTAAATTTTGCGTAGGTGTCAGTCTCAACAAGTCTTTAGGTCTGCTAGGAAACCTACATGAAAGATTTTTGGCTTAATGGCTGCCCCTCCCTGAGCCAGGTTAGGTCGGAGGTGTCATCCTGTTAAAAGGGAGTTTTTTCTTCCCACTGTTGCCAAGTATTCACTCATAGAGAGTCGTTTAATTGTTGGGGTTTTCTCTCTATTGTTTATCTCCCTGTTATACTTTACTCTATGAAACGTTTTGAGCCCACTGTTGTTGTGACTTGATCTGAACTGAATTTGACAAATGTGGACAAGCAAAGATTCAACACTCTTTAAAACAGTTTCCCTTTTTAAAAGTGATATACTCAAACCAATGACACAAAGTAACATTTTGAAACTCTTTTGGTGGTCCACTACTTTTATTGCACATTCAAAATCATTAAAAAGTAGACCCAGAAGATCTAGATTCAGAATCAGAATGCTTTAATAATCCCTAAGGAAATTATGTCATGTTCATGTCTAGGGTCTTCTTGTTGCTTGATGCAAAGAATCCATCTGATATCCAGGGTCTTTGCTATTAAACTGCGTGACACCATCTTGGAAAGTGTAAGTGCCTTCAGAAGAAAACCTTTGTGTATGATAAGGAGTCTGACAAGGGATTTAAAAAGCACTCCAAACTTTTTTAATAAGTTATTCCACTGAAGGGAAAATCAAGTGGCACTGATTTCACAAGATCAAGACCAAAATGCTCCAAATGTCTCCAACAAAGCCAAGAATTTAACTTCAGGATTTGAAGGATTTGCTGTCACAATGCATGCGCCTACAATCAGATTGCACATTTGAACTGCTTGTTGCATGCCAGGAGAAAAAAAGCAAAAAAAAAAAGAAAAGAAATTGCAGCAAAATACATGTCTACATGAGTGTAAGCTAAAGTAATTTGATTACAGCAAGAGTGGATCTCATTCGATTAGGTGTAGTGTGTTACAGTTCAGCATGTCTTTTCTAAATCTGGGACTTGGTAGCTTGCTGCATTTGATTCAAGCATGAATTCTCATATCAAATAACTGAAGATGAAGTGAAGTGAGCAAATCCTCCAATTAAGTAAAAAAACAAAACAAGATAGAGATGGCGAGTGTAGATTTATATGCACTAAATAAATGAGTGGAAAAGCCCTTTTTCCCTACATGATATTGTTCCATCATCTGTTGCCATTGAGCGAAAATAATTCCATCTGAAAAGCTTACTTCATGATTAAGCACTAATCTGATGGATATTTCTTCAATAATAACAGAATAACAGAACATTGTTATTTTGTCGTCAGTAGACTTGGCTTCAGAAGCAAGAATCACTTACGTTAGCAGGGAAAAAAAATTCCTGATTGGTTGCCAAACTGACGTTTTTGGTCTTGTTTCATTGCAAATTCTTTAAGTTGCCAGATGTCACAGGTTGTGTCACACGTTTTGCCCCCTGAGTGCACACCTGTGACCCAGAAACGAGCGTATAATAAAATGTAGGAATGGAAAACACTTTTTGGAATAATCTTTTGTAATTGTCCCGTTTGGTGACGATGTGTTTTGCCTCTTGTTGGTTTGTGTGCTCGCATGTCAGCAGCAAAAGAAAAAAACCAGCAAGCCAAATGTAATGAAATAGCGGAGAGGTGAGGAACGGGCAAGGGTGGTGTTGACCCAGATCAGTGGCATTAAAGTTGAGATGAGAGAGACTGTTTTTATTGTTTCAGGACTAATCTCCACTTTTTAATGGACAACTTGCAGAGTTAAAATTATTTCACTGTAAATCTGTATAACAGATTTGCTTTAATCTTGAAACAGTGAGAGCAATAAAGAGCTTGTAATCCTTCCTTATAGGAAAGTCAGTATCTCCGCCTTAGATGCATAGAAAAGTAGGACAGTATCACCACTGTGAGTAGTAACAGAAAGAAAAGGACTCCAGCTGCTAGTGACAGAAGATTGTCTGGACTTAGTGAAAGGCTCCTCCAAACGAAATGGTGTCACCTCCAAGGTGAAGTAGTTTTGGAAATGCCCTAATGAGAGGGAACACTGGGGAAGTCCCAGGATGTGCTGCAGAGATTATAATTACAGGCTCTGGAACATATCCACCCAGAAGAACTGGAGGTGATAGCGAGGGATAGGGAAGTCTGGACATGTGATGTGACCCTGTGGCTAAACATTTATTTCTCTCCTCAAGATTCCTTGCCTTTCTTCATGTGGGCTGTCCTGTCTACTTCCCTGTCTAATCTCCTTGGATATAGCCGCTTTCTTTTTTAAGATAGCACAAAAAAACGCCCCTGTTTTGCTTTCAGATTTGGTTCCTGTCATATTCAACTGTTTTTCACAAATCCAGAGAAAAAACTGGATGAAAATGTCAGTCTGCTTGTTTCCCACAGTGTGAGAAAGCCAACTTAGTAATGGATTGTTTTGTGGAATCTGGAAGGAATCTGTTGCAGTGATTTACCTATAGCTGCTTCCTCTCGGTGGAAAACCTTAAAGGTAGCCTAACCTTGACTCTCTATTGAAATGTGTACAAATGGACTGTTTTTCTCAGGTGGCATCTGGCCCAACTCCTATATTGACTGGCACTCCTACAGGACTCATAATGTCTGCTAGCATTAAAACATAATTAATTCTTCCTGCTCAACTCTCAGCTGACTTTTTTCCAGCTCATTACTCTGCTATTTGATGGAGCCTTTTTCCTTTCCCTCCCTCTTTGTTTCCTCGGCTAGAATGAGAGGAACGGTCCACAGTACAGCTGGGATTGGTTATTATTTACTGGCTTGGCACATACACGAGCACACGCATACGAAAGCACGCATGCAGAGACTCACACACACACACACACACACGCACAGTGGAAACAAATTGGGTGAATCTGCTCTGCACGCAGGAATGTGAGGCACATGTGTTTGTGTGTTTTACGTCTGGATGACAGAGCTGAGGGAATGAAAGAGGGAGGCTGAGAAAGAAAGAGGAAAGAAGGACAAAGAAAAAACAAAAACTGAGGGAAAAAGAGAGACGGATTTCTGGGATGCAGACTGTGCTTGGCCTCGTCTGTCTCGCCTGACAAGGTTAAAAACACTTTTCTCGCTTTTCTTTCTGTCTTTCATTTCCCAACATCCCTTCCCTTTTTTTTCATCCTCCACTCATTCTTTTCCATCATCCTCCATTCTCTTTTTTCGTCCTCTTCTCCATCCGTGGTCTTTCTCTTTGAGGGTGGCAGTGGATGAAACGGTCAGGATGGAGGGCCCGTGGGTGGGTGTGGGGGTTCTGTTGCACCGTTGACGGCAAGGAATTACAGAGAGGCAGAGGGGAGAAGTGAAGTCTCTGTTGATCTTGTCCTGCTGCCAAATGGTGGGATGGTGGTAGCGGGGGTGTTGCAAGGCATTATGGGTGGGGGTTCTGAACGAGGTGAAGAGACAGATGTAAGAGACGAAACTAAAATATAACGAGAATGAAAAGTAAAAAGTAAATTATTTCAGATTGAATCGAAGACTGCTGCTCATAGGGTTCGATCGCAGGCTCAGAATCTGCTGGTGTTCCCGTGTACGAGACAGAAGCGGGACAGAGCGCTCAGTCTGTGGCTCCATGTCTTTGGAACAGTCTCCCACTGTAATTACATTTAGCTGACTCTGTGGACTCAGTTAAAAACCTTTTTGTCTAACCAGGCTTTTTGTTGATACCTTTACTTTTTTCTTTATCTTGTTTTTGCACCATTTCATTGTTCAATTTGAAAGGTATTTGACAGTGTGATCCCTTACATGTCAAAATGTGACTGAATTGTTGTTGTTGTTGTTTTTTAAACTTATATACGGGTATTTTTTGTAACAAAGATTTTCCGCTAAAAAATGATCTCACTTGATGTCAAGAGAATTCCTAAGCAACAAGTGGCAACATAACCTATTGCTGATCAACCTTAAGTCATCCAAAAAAAAGAAAAAAAAGAAGAATATAAATTTACATGTGGACATGATGTTCATGGACTTTGTGAAAATCTTCAACTGGAAGAAGTTTTTTTTTTCCATTTCCAGTCACTTAGAATGCAGTTTATTGTGGACGAGTGGCCAAAATGCATTAAAAAGGCTACCAAAATACCAAAGCACGCGTGGACAGGTCATAAATATGACGATGAGCCTCAGATGATGGAATAAACACATTCGCTGTTACATTAGAATATGCTATTCTTAGATCGATGAAAAGAATTGCCCGACACACCCTTTAACAGAGTAGTGAACACATTGGAGGTGTTTTATTGCTTCCATGGCTGTGAGTATTTATCATCAGAGAGTTCATGTGAACATCGATGCAGAAGTTCACATGCCAGTTTTTGTGCCTGTGCAGACTCAGAAAAAAACAGCATGCCATCTATGCATTGACCCTTTAGCTGGTCTTCAGGGAAGTGTAACAAGAATGCCTCTTTGTGGCATTTGTGTTCATGTCCAAAACCAAGTATAATTAAACCAAAACCACCATGAGATCAACATATGTTTTGGAAAGATGTTGCTGCCATAAAAAAATTGACTAGCATCTATTTGTCATAAAGTGCATGCTTGGGGCGCTGTGTCTGTGCTAATTACTAACTAATTAATTACAAATAATTAGGAATTCGTTTTTACAACATAAGGCATGGGGTCAGACAGGCTGAGTCAGACAGGTAGATACAAACAATGATTTAATAAGTGAAACATGCTCACTTTGCCCTCATGTGGTTTAATTACTGGCAGTGATGAGCATGTTCTGAGTTAACTAAGCCATTCATCTCCCCCAGTGGTTTTGATTCTTTTAGGCCATATGTTTTAACATGCAGTGTGAATGAGTGCTCTGTCTGTATGATTTTCTATAAGTGGCTTTTATAAGTTGTATCACTGCTGTGATGTTGATGATGATGCGTATTCTGTTGTGTTCAGAGTTTATGTACGGAAGAATAGAAAATTTTATACTCTGATTTAAACCATATGTTGACGAAACCCTCAGCTTTTTGTCAACAGGCCAATAACTTGTCCCTACATTTACCACTGACATAAACTTTTCATAAGGACGGATAATACATAAACCATAGCCATCTATTATAGTGATTCACTTTTCTAAACTAATATACAAAATATATATAAAACTCTGCATCAGTGCAACTGCTGCACATTTCAGATATCCGATGAAACAGACGTAAAAAGTAAGTAAACAGTGAGCAATTTCTGTTTCTTACACTTGCAATGAGCAAAACAATCTCAAAACACAAAACAGACGTACTATACCAGCGTTGGCCTACTTTATAAAACTGAGCAACACAGGCTATTCTTTAAGCTGTAGGTAGAGGTGAAGTGTCTGTTAAGTCATTCATTTAAATCCAATATTCATTCTTCTCAGAATAATGGTTCTTTCAGAGCTAATTGGCTGATTAAATGTTCATCAGTTAGCTACTTCCTTTGTCTGCTTGCTGTGTAGTGTTGAGCAAAGAATGAACTGTTGGTTTAATAAACCATTTGGTTGGTCAGGGAGGAGTACGAGTGTACAAAGGGAGTGAAAAGCTCTGGAGTGATTTGGTTTGATATGGTTAAAGTGAAATCAAATTACACCTTTTACTTGCATTCATTTGACCCATTTGATTAATGTAAACACAAAGGAGTGGTTTCAGAGTGTTTCTTGAAAAGAGTTAGATTTGACAAAATTCTTAACACTGAAGAATTAGAGATGAAAAACAGACCTTCTTTAACTAAGGAGTAAGAACCGTTCAGTTAGTACAAATATGCTCTTAACTTCCACCAGCATGAAGTTTACTATACATGGTTATGTTCATCTTTGAGTTACGAAGGGATAAACTGTAATGAGGGGGGTTTATCTTTTATTGCAACTCTTCCTCAACTGATCTTTCCATTTTTAAAGCTCCTATCTGATTAACGCCCCCCACCCCATGTGTGTTCCAAGTGGGAGAGTCTTAAATAACTCTCCAGCATTTTCCTCCCGGGGCCTAGCTTCCAAAATGTTCAGCAATTTTTTTTATATATGATAAATAGCAGGTATCCCATATTTTTGGGATAATAAACACACATATTTCACTGCCTAATGTCCCTAAATGTGATTTTCAGCATTCTGGATGCTGTTTAAGAACCTGTTGATTGAGCTTGTTCCACTTTTTTTATTTCAAAGCAAATGTGACTCTTTGGTCATAGCTGCACTGGAGTCTGTTTGGGATTTAAATATAAAAAAGCAAAAAGCATTGTGTATTTGTCATCTGACACAAATGAATAACTAACTTGCAATCGAATAAAAAATGCTTCCATTAGTGTTAGCTTTCTTTGTACTTTCTACAAAAGATGCGTGTCGTGTACTTTATGGTCAGAAAAGTACATGTCAGTGAAAAAGTGCCTTGAACCTGCACACTTTCTAATGGTTAGCAGGAGGCGACTCCTTCGGGTGCATTAAGAATTTTGGTTCTATGACAAAATGACCCTCCGCTCCCTTGATCTTTAAACAAAGCAAACATTTTGTTTAAAGATCAAGTCCCTTCATCCTTTCATCTACTTTGAAAGTATGAAAAAGCAGGTTTGGTTCATTCATTGTTATGCTACCTAGTGTATATAACAGAGGTTTTTTTAAAGGGCATTGCTGACAACCATATGGTTGATTTTAACACAGTACATATAGTGAAGAATTATGTTAAAAGTCTGTGAATTTAGTAGACATGGAAGATGTTTTTGTAACAGGTTAATAACTGTTATTACTTGTGACAGCTGAGGTCACTACTAAGGGTGTTTTCACACCTATAGATTGTTTAGTCTGGTCCGTATAAGTTGATTCGTTTGTAACTGTAACAAACCCACAGCAGACCTGGGTGCACATTCACGTTCGCCGTGCAGGTGCGTCCGCCTTCCCTGTAAGCCCCGCCCCGCCACAGTAACCTTATAGCTTTTTTGTTTCGTAGATTTGATTTCTTTTCACACAGAGAAAAATCAAAATGAGCTCCAAGCAAAACTAAATGCATCACTACAAACCACGTAAAAATGTTCAGCTCGCTTATTGTCCAGATGTGTCTGCGGTGGGAGCAACAAAAGTAAACCACTGATTAATTGTACCTTAATCGTACCTTGGCACATCCCAGAATACCAATCAAAGGTGGCCACGGGATGGTTTTTAGTTCAAACTTGTAATGTACACCTGGTAGTTGGTTCAGATCGTGGTCGGCTCACGTTCACACTATAAATGAACCACTCTGGAGTTAATTAGGATCTTGCTTTCGCTCCTCACCTGAGTGTGATTACCATGTTCACACCTGCACAAATGAACTGCACCGGGGGAGGAAACTAAGCGGACTAAACACCAGCAGGTGTGAAAACACCATAAGGATTTAAGGATTTCTAAATACAATTTGTATTAGCAATAACAGTTTACTAGAAGCACTGGAGAATCATTGCTGGTGGCATTTCAGACAGTATCAAGTGTGCAACACTGCAGCTTCCAATGAAGTTGACTCCCTGATTAATGAAGTTCTTGAATGTAAAAACAAACCCTAGGACCTAGTCGTATAGGCCTACAGACTGGTCAGCGACCTCTCCTGGAAATCTTTGGTTGGTTGGAGAAAAAATATGCATTCCCCATTCATTGGTGAGTAGTTGCAAAGTAGGTGTTACACCAACAATCCTCCTTGTGATCCATGATGTTGCAAGCGCTCGCTAACCAAGCAGTCAAAATGATGCCTGTTTTCAATGGCTACTAACCATTTGCAGCTACTGATGACCAGCATCCTCCAGCACCCACTCGCCAACCTGTTGGGGAATACCCAGTTTTCTGTAATAACCTGTGTTTGGCAGGGGGAATTGGACTAGTCTCTAAGGCTCCGTCACCTCATCAAGTTCACCTATTGTCAGTCAGAAACCTCTAGCAACCCCTCACCATCTGGTTGGGGAATATATATTTTCCTCTAGCAGCTGGCGGTTGCCATGGAGTTTCTGATCTGTCTCTTGGGCTGACTGGGGCTTTAATTCAAGGAGTTAATAGGAAAAGTATTGTTTGTGTGAGTGAATCTGAGCTTGAATAAACAGCACTGTTCAACTCTTAAAGTTGGGTTTTCTAATGTGCACTTCTTGTCATGACACTTAGCAGCTCAGCCCTTTTGGAACAAATTTTTTGGTAAAGTGAGCGGCTACTTCATGCCTTTCAAAAGTCTCCCTATAGACAGCAAGAGTCAGAAGTAAGCTTATTGACGTATAGAGATGTGAGATTTGTGGTGAGTTTCAAGTGAAAAAAAGACAGTCGCTGATTCCAGAGGTTACACCCGCCCACCCCCCGCTCCTCCTCCCCCTAACAGTCGCCACCACTCCCTTCATAAGTGGTGTAGACGCCAGTGTCAGTATGAGAGACACTGCAGGCTCTACTGGTAGCTATTGCAGACTTGCTCGGTACAGTTGCATCACTTTGTGCTGCCGAGATGCAAGAGAGAGAGAGAGAGAGGGAACGCCGAGACATGCTGAGACAAATAATGGGAAAAGTGTGAGGGGAGGAAAGGGTGGGAGCCCATGTCTGACTCCCACAGTTTCTGTTTTCTCCTTGCCATTTTTCATCGCCCACTCGCTCTCAGTCTCCCCGCACTGTTGCCGTTTTTCTCTCTCCTGAGGGAAGTTCACCCTCGTGAATGCTGGCACAGAGCGCGCGCCGTGAATCAGAGTTGACATCATATAAAACAACAGCGCAACTCATTCTCAAGTTGTGAACACTGACAGTAAATTTCCTTTTTGCTGCCGTGGCGGTGAAAAGAAAAAAACCCCGCTTGATTGCAGCGGAGGTGGTTTTGTTTTTGTGACTGGAGTTTGAAATGTGATATAGTCATTAGTGTTTTGGATGATCTGCACAGTCTCTCTGGCCCTCGAAAAACACATTGTGCAACACTTGGACTTCAATGAGAAAAGAAAAACTCGTGTTTGTCCTCTTTCTTTAAAAGAAAAACAAACTTGCCTCCAAGAACTTGTTTACCTCCAACTCACCACAGAGTGTGTGGTAAGAGGAACCCCCCGCTGCTTCCTCCATGCTTCTCAACAACCTTAGAAACCCTTTTTTCTCCCTAATGCAAACCAGTTGTTTTGTTTTTTTGTCCACTGCTGTTCAAACAGGTGTCCAATTTCATTTCTCACGAGGGCACCTCGGCCTCTTTTCTTTTCTTTTTGTCTCTGTATGCCTCCACGTCACAAAAAGAAAGCCTCCTATCATCCTCACTGTTGCGGCGGTCTTGCATAATACCTTATAGGGACACTGAGTGGAAGATCAAAGAATATATAAACCTTAGAAATCAGGCCTGACGTTGTTCCTGGAGTGATGGACTGGCTTAAATCTCTTTCTCTGTCTGCTGCCTTGTTGAAACTGATTCCTCCTCATCCTGACAGCTAGTTTACCACACGTGGAACAAGCATAGGTCTAGAGTAAAACATAAAAAAAAACAATCATTGAATTCCTACACTGAAAAAGGTTTTTACTTCAAGATTGTGAAGTCCATGCCTGATCTTACTGAGAATTTCCAAAGCTTTACAGTCTATCTTCTCAGTTATTAACACTGTCATTTCATGTCATTGTATCTTGTTCGATTTGGAAGGACAGAACGGGAATAAAAACAAGTCGTGAAACTGGGGAGAAATATAAGAAGGGAGCTCAAAAATGCACTGGAGAAGAAAAAGTAGGAGAAAAGAAAAAGGAGTGGGAGGGACAGAGAACAGGAGAGGTATGCTCCGCTGGAGGACTGGGAGAGGAAAACCGCAGGAAGGAGTGAGAGGGAGGGAAGTAAAGCGAGCGCACGAGAGAGAGAGACAGGGGAGGAAAAATAAAAAAATAAGAGAGAGAGGGAGAGGCCACATCGGGGCACCGTGGAAGCAAATGTTTCCTGTGAGAGGAGGACAAACTCTCATGTGTGGGTGTGTTACACCTGAAGGGAGGGGATAAACTGTGTGAACATATGTGTGTGTGTCTGCTTTGCTTCATATATAATAGCTTCAAAAAATCGAACTGTCAAAGTGGGATTTGGATGAGTCTAATAACAATTTCTCGTGCTGAGAATACACACAGCATCAGCAATCTGGTCTGAGTGTAAACCAGTATGTATTTCCATGCAAAAAAAGTGTAAGCAATGCACTTTGTGTGTATGTGTGTGCGTGTTTGTCAGCTTGCATCCCTTGTAAGAATTATAGGGTTCTGACAGGCATATCTAACCACTGTGCGAGGACGCTCCTGACTTATGAGGTGTTTTGGAATTCAAACAAATGGGTTTAACGCAGGTTGGTTTTAAGCATAACTTTGTTGGTTGAAGGTTTGCGGTAGAGTGGTGCCATCTCTCAGTGAGGGACAGTATGAAAAATGCTGCTCCTTACATGTATTTACAGCATGTACTATACTGTATAGGACAGTGAGTGCATGCACTAGTGCACAAGTATGTACATATGCTTGACTGTAAGTCTGCAAATAGTCAAACTATGTGTTTTTGTAGGCAGTGGAGGATCCGTAAGTGGATCTGGGCGTGCTGCCCAAACGCAGGTCACTGAGGGAAAAAAAGGGGGTGGACCCGTTGGGAGGTTGGGGGCTCATGTGTGGTTGTGAGCCATACACATGTCTACTGGTGTGACATATGGTCCTGAGTGTGCGTGCTGTTACAGTACCTCCAAATAGCTGCGTGCGTGTGAGAGAGAGAAGTCAACAAAGTTGCTGTGGAATGTGAAACTTAGTGTGGTGAGGTAGCTGGCAAGCCGACAGGAGGACCTAAACACTGACTTCATTGTGGTTTAGCCTCTGCCTTATATTATGTCGGGGGATTGTGTCGGTGATTGTGGAAGAATTTGCGGCGACAGCAAGTTTAGAAGTTAAGGAGGTGTACATGTAGCTGGAAAGTTTAATCCAGCTGGTGAAAGTAAATTAAGAATGCTCTTGCTGCCAGCTATCATTAAAGAGTCATATGGTGAGATACACTGTGGAGCTTTTGCAGTTGTGTCACAAAATGCACTTACAACCCACGTCTGGCGCCAGTTAGGAGTTCCACTGGAGGCAAACACTGACTAAATGCAGTTTAAATACTGTTGTCTTTGAAACAGATACCTGCAAACATTTCTGTACTGTGGGTGTAAGATTTTAAGTGAACTCTGCAAAGTAGAAATGTTTTCAAACTGTCTTTTTTGTAGGATGGGGAAATATTTTTATTTTACCATTGTCTTGTCTGTATGCTAGGGTTGCAATTAAACGCAAGGGCTAACAGTTAAGCCTGGTTCGGTCTTTTTTTTTTCTTTTTTTTTTTTAAAGTAAACTTGCAATTAGCAACATATATATCAAAGTTTTGAATGGGGAAACACCAGCAACTTGATGCACTATGGAAAGAAGGCAAGCTGGTGGAGGCAGTGTTTTGCTATGAGCAATGTTGCTGGTAAACCTTGGGTCCAACCATCCATGTAGATGTTATGTTGACACGTACCACCTACTTAACCATTACAGACCATGTACACACTTTCATGGAAATGGTATTCCCTGATGACTGTTGCCTCTTTCAGCAGGATAATGCTGGAGCAAAGATAGTTCAGGAATGATTTTAGGAGCACAACAATGAGTCTAAGGTTTTGACTTGGCCTCCAAATTCCCCAGATCTCAATTAAATCAAGCATCATTGGGATGTGCTGGACGAACAAGTCTGAGCCGCGGAGGCCCCACCTCGCAATTTACAGGACTTAAAGTATATGTTGCTAACATCTTGGTGTCACATACCACAGCACACCTTCAGAGGTCTAGTGGAGTCCATGACTCGATGTTTGGAGCAAAAGGGGACCAGCACAATATTAGGCAGGTGGTCATAATGCTATGACCGTTTAGTGTATATCTATGTTATAGTTATGTATGCATAACATAGAGTAGATATTTTGACCTAAACCTCATGAACTCATGAAAGAATGAAGTTACGTTGAAACAAAGCACACCATTGTTTTTCTTGTGACATTACCAATAAGTTTGATGTGTCACATGGCCCTCTTCCTATTGGAAAAACAAAAGTTATATCCAAGATGGCCGACTTCTAAATGGTCACCATGGTCACCACCCATCTTGAGGAGTTTGCCCCCTCACATATACTAATGTGCCACAAACAGGACTTTAATGTCACCAACCATTCCCATGTTATTATGGTGTATCCATATAAATGACCCACCCTGTATATAATACCAAATGTAATTCAACATTAGATGAGCTTTTTTTTGACATCACGTAGACACTCCCACTGAGTGAATAACAGCTGTGGAATTCTCAGGTGCAAAAATGTCGTGTATTGCGTTGACTTTCCCGGCAGCTGTCAAGCACTGCGGGTTTGGTCCAAGAGTTTCCCCTCTTTGGTTTTCTGCTGGGAGATTTTTTTTTATCTTTGCAGCACATATCTGGGTCTTGAGTCATTTAGTCTAACAAGAACCCATGAGTTTAGTCATTGGCTGGAATAACTTTTGTCGCATGCTTCACCCAGAGTATCATACCATCAGAAGTGGAAAACTACTGAAAAATCTAGTTTAGGCCCTCGAGTGTTCACCACAGAAATGCAGAGGATCAAAGTAACAGGCCCACATCATTATGATTTTCCCCCGGGAACTGAGCTACAACTAAAATTCACAACAAAGGACTAAGCCCTGCTATCTTCAAATTGCCTTATTACAGAATACATGACCTAGAACAACTAACATTTGTAGGTAGTATGTTAATTAACAAATATTCAAAATTTAGTGAAGTGTCATCTAGACTAACTGTTACTATTACTTCAGTTTGTGGGATATTAAGTAGCTTTTTGTAACAGTTTTGTGACTATCATTTTAGAATTTATTTGGGATTATTGCAGAATTATTTCTCATTGCATCTGGAAGTCTAAATGTCGATGTTTTACTATCTTCTTGTGTTTGTGTTGAAAAAGAGGAGATGAATATTGTTATCCAAATTCTAAGAGGGGAATGATAGCTGATGATACACCAGAAGATATCCCATGAAGAAAGATGTGTAACTCTGTACTATTTGTGTGAATGTTGAATCTCGAGAGCCTAAGAACCTGGATCAAGAAAAACGGATGATTTTAGTCATACAACTCACTTTATTGAGTGAATTAATTGAATTAATTGTATCTTTTAACTCATCTGTAGCTGTAAGATGTGCAAAATGTTTTTTTGTTTAATAACCTGTTATATAGTTGTCCGTTAGTACGGTGGTGTGAAAGAAATGTCACCCTGTGTGTAAATGAGATTGTTTTGATTTGTGGGTCCCAGGTATTTCTTTCCCAGATGAGTCAGAGTCATTTCAGAGTGTGGGGAGTTGTGATTAGCACCCACAACAGACTCAGTATCCCTGAGTGTGAGAGAGAGAAAAGGGAAAAGAAATGTACCTTTTACTGTACAGATTAATTCCAGGAGGTTATTAAAAAAAACAAATTAGTAAGCGAGTCCTATGAATAAATTTGCTTTCATTGCTCTTTACTGAAATAAAGACACTTTGTTTGTTAACTTGTTTGTCTGTTGCTAGGTGGGCAACAATAATCAGCGGCCATGTTGTCTGTGGATGAGCCACTGGACTTGAAGCTTCCCTCAGGTCGCACAGACGGTCCAGGGATACTGGGAAAGAGGAGCTGCCCGTCCTCTATTTGTGCCCACATCAGCATCAAACGACTGCGGCTACAGTGCACAACTTTTCCATCGCCTCCCTCTTCTCCAGGTACGAGTTAACCTGGTAAACATCTGGCAGTTTTAGCATCACCGAAACAAATTCTCCATCATTTCTACTCTCCTAAATACACACATGACATGACTTTGATATTGTCATGGCGCAGTAATTAAATTTAGCAGTGTGGTAATGCAATAGCGTAATAGGTTGATTCTCTGTCCTCACTTTCCTGGTAACCTATTATTGCAAACCCAGTGAACAGTAGCTCATTTGTGTCCTTGAGAAGATTGTCCCCATTTTTGTCAGTGCAGCTCATAACAAGAGGAGTGTGACACTGATATGAAGTGACCTAAAAAAATACAGCACCTCTGTGACATTCACAAACACAATGGACTTTGTGTCTTCATTCTTGTGTCAGCTTTTGTGCTCAGCATTACTGCGTTTTGTGCTTCCGTCTCTGTTTAACACAGAAACACTGCTGTTGCTATTGATTAAAGGACCCATGGGCAGAAAATAGAAACTGAGATTACAACAAATTCAGTTGGTAGATTTGCAAATATAGTCTCAGGAAGGTTTCTGGAGAGCTAGGCAGGTAGGATGGGCTGAGAGTAGAGGGTGCAGGCAGAGGGCTGAACCTGGGGTGAGTGGTCAACCTGGGACAGAGAGAAGAGATTTTGAGCTTCACACAAGGAAAAACTTAAGTCCATATAAATAATAATAAATAGCCCATATATCACCATATAAAGAGGACCTAATCCATCATTCACAATGGATGGCGTGACTGAACTAATGAACAATGCCAGGGTCATCCCTTCCATGTTTATGGTAGCTCTTGTTATTAAAAGTCTCATTCATCCAATCATGCACACATCCATACCCAAGTGCCTTGTCTAACATTCGCACATGCACTCAGACTCTGAAGGATGGATTGGGGGCAACTTGAGTTTCAGTATCCTGCCCAATGATGACTTCACACGCAGTCTGGGGTAGCCTGGGAATTGATCCACCAACCTTCCAACTGATAAATGGCTTGCTTTAACTACTGATGACAAACAAAGGGCTAGTAGCTATTTTGTGTCCAGTATGGATGAAGCACCATGCACTTACATTAATGAGTTCTGTGTGATTGTTTCAGATAGCTGCGATAATAACAAAATGAAATGGCCTGGGAGTCGCTTTGTGCAATTTTTTTATGCGACTTTCTTCTTGTTTTGAAAAGTGCCTCATGATTCATTTATTACTTTTATTGTGATTGTTATAAAATCTAAGAAGAAGAAAGAACAAAATAAGTCAGAGGATTTTAGAAATGTTCTACATGCCTCAATGAAATTGAAAAGGTATAGATATATTTAAAATATTTTGAAAAATATTTAAAAAGAGTGAGCAGGGGTGTTGCTAAGACCGTGGCATTACCTGCAAACAATAATGCGTTGGTAAAATTACAGGGACATTTTGTGAAATGAACCTCAGCAAAGCAAGAAATCAATGAATCATGATACTGTGATGGATGTAATAAGGATCCTGCTTTATCTCTAATCTCTAATCTAGATTCCCTGTCTTCCTCTCAAGAACGACCTGGGTCCTGCTTCACCCCTCCAGCCATGGACCTCAGCCTGTCCCCCTCCTTGCGTCATGCCTCTTCTCTCTCCCCATCCCCTTCCTCACCATCCTCCCTCTCTCCATCCTCTCCCGTGGAGTCCCCTCAGAGCAGCAGCAGCCCTCAGCCACACCTCTTCTCTCGGGTGAGTACACGTGTTTGCTGGAGTGCACTAATGCTACCGCTCCTTGCGTTGATGCACTTTGCAAGTAGTGCGCAAACACGAAAGTTGTGTTTTGCTTGTTTCATCAGTTGACTTGGTAATGACTTCAATCTCTTGTGACATTTCAGAGAGGATATGGGGATTAAAACGATTTGAATTGAGTGGCTGGGTGCAGTATACTTAGCATGCAAAGCATCAGACCGAATCAATACCTTGTATTAAGATTGCATCTGGCCCATTTTTATAACAGCAATTTGTGAGCAGTGTATCAAGCTTGAAAAATGATTGTTGTCAAAAACTGCATGCCAATTTGCGAGTCTAGATAGTGCTTGCAAGGATTGTGTGGATAGCATTTTAGTTTGTTTAAAAATTAATGGGAGAAAAAAATGACATCTTCTATGTTGCACATTTGTATTGCCAAACCTCCGCTTCAAATTTTGTTGACCTTGTTGATCTTGATTTGAGATATCAAAAAAATCCTGCTCTTCACATACAAGGTCTAAAATAATCAGGCCCCATCTTATCTCAATGACCTTGTAGTATCACCGTATTGGAGCACTTCATTCTCGCACTGCAGGCTTACTTGTTCCTAGATTATTTAAAAGTAGAATGGGAGGCAGAGCCTTCAGTTTTCAGGCCCCTCTTCTATGGCACCAGCTTCCAGTTTGGCTTCGGGAAACAGACACTGTCTCTACTTTTAAGATTAAGCTTAAAACTGTCCTTAGCATATAGTTAGGGCTGGATCAGGTGACCCTGAATCCTCCCTTGGTTATGCTGCAATAGGTGTAGACTGCTGGGGGATTTGCATGATGCACTGAGTATTTCTTCTTCAACCACCTTTCTCACTCACTATGTTCATAGACCTCTCTGCATTGAATCACACTTGTTATTAATCTCTGGCTCCCTTTCACATCACGTCTTTTGTCCTGTGTTATTTTGCTCACTCCAACCAGTCGCGGCAGATGGCCGCCCCTCCCTGAGCCTGGTTCTGCTGAAGGTTTCTTCCTGTTAAAAGGGAGTTTTTCCTTTCCACTGTTGACAAAATGCTTACTCATAGAGGGTCATGTGATTGTTTAAGATCTCAGATAAGGAGACGTGAGGCCTAGGAAATGGTAATCATTTCCCTGTGTCAGCACACTGGTCGGATTAAAATGCACATGCCCCTGAATTGATGTCTTAAAAGTATCAAAATGGATGAGATCACCAACTGTGAAGCTGTTGTGAATGTGAATATAATTTTTTTTTGTACAGATATGTAGTTGTTACAGCTGGATTTTGGCATTTTAAAATGGGAGCGGGACCCAAGAGGACATTAATAGAACAGTGGTTTTTGGGATACTAGCACCTGTACAGCTCACAAATAAATATTTTACAAGCTAACTGGCTGCTGGCTGTAGTGTTACCTTTACAGTACACATGTGAGTCACATCTGTCTCTCAGCATGAACACATATGAGCACGTTTCTAAAAATGTCAAACAGTTCCTTTAATGTTTGTCCAACTTTTGAAATACCCAGGAATGTTACATTCCCTTAACCTGAGCGGGGTTCATTACAAACACATGGCTGGTGTGTGCTGCACTCATTTTAAAGAGGATTGCAAGAATAAAAAGAATAATAAAAATGTTTTACAAGCACACACTCCAGGTACGTGTATGTATCCGTGTAATCGCTTAATCTTCTGAACAGGCATGACTACAATCTTAGAATTCTCAAACCGGTGACCGATCGTGGCTGAATGCGCTCCATTTTTCTTCAGCAGGACTGAATAGAAAAGTGATCCAGGGAGTGAATCTAATTTGCCGGTGCAGCATCTGCACACAGCCCACAGCCACGCAGTGATTCTGTCCAAATCAAATTTTAGCCGCGCTTTAATGGTGAAAACATCAAACACACAACTCCTTTACTTATGGCACGAAATCTCCCTTCTTTGACCAGATTAATCATTTAGCAGAGAAAGTCCTCATTTTTACATTATCAAGCCATTTTTCATTGTCATCACTGGATTTGCTGAAGTGTATTCTAATTATAAATCAAAAAACAAATGCAGACCTTCAATCCCCATTTAATAAACATACATGTCATGGATGCAAAAGCTCTTAAATCATACTTTAACACACTTGAAGTAAACACGATCAGAAGGAGTACATTATTATTTCACAACCTCCCTCCATTTCCTCTGATAGTTGTATCTTTCTAATGATCAAGCTCAAAGTGGCAGGCTTTAGTATTAGTCTGCTTCTTTCTTCATCGTTAACGGTGAAGTAAATGAATTATTTTTCTTTTCTTGTGAATAGCTAATGAACATCTTGCCTTTGTTGCCACAAAATTCTCTTGCTCTGACCTCTCTCTATCCTCCTCTGCTTTAGGAATCACCTTTTCACCGAGGTGTGGAACCTGGTGCTTCACCACAGGGCTACCCATTTTATGTCCCAGTTAGAAGTCCACCAAGAAGCTACAGCTTTCCCTCTTCCATGTTCATCAGTCAGACTAGAGAGAAGCCGGTTTCTCCGGAACCCTCCATGGATGCTCAGTTGGCCTGCCGTTGGATGAAGGTACGTGTAATTAAATATTATAGGTTTAGTTATACTTATATATTAGTTATACGTTTATTGCATGCATTTTAGCAGAAGCTTGAGTCATATTATTTTGGCAGATAATATTATTAATCATGTCATCTTCAAACCCTACACTTAATAGCAGGCACAAGCAGTTTCTTCAATGAGGGTGAAAAAGAGCCTGCAAACATTACTCTGACCACTAAGTGGCGCTGCAAACAAAATATATAAAGCTGAGAGTTACAGAAAAAGAGGTCAGTGGGGATAAATGCTATCAGAGGTTACAGTATAAAAAAATTAGTGTGGTGTGCAGTGTGATCTAGCAATAACAAATTAACCAGTTTGGTGTGAAAGGTGATTTACTTTTTCATCTGTTTATATAATTTTAAACAGATAAACTTTGTGTTTTTAAAAAAATATAGTTGGGTGTATTAAAAGGTCAAAATCAACCATTTCCTATATTATATTCTGGTATTTTAAGAACTAAAGGATTAATGATTATGTATAAAAAATGAATGAAAAACAATGAAGTACCTTGATTAGGTAAACTGTACAAAACATAACTCATATATCAGAACAATAGATGCTATGATTAATGGACATGCTCTTCAGTACGTCACACTTAAATTTATTACATACAGTAACTACAGATCATCACGTCAGGCTAATAATAGCCAGAATCTCCCTTTTTGCTAGCAGCAGCAGTGTTCCTCAGACTGTTTTCACCTGTTTTTTTATAGCTTTCTTACACTCCAAGCCACAGTTACCCATTAATACTCACATTCATACCACACACAGAGCCATCAAAGTCACACAAAGTACACACACAAAGTTGTGTACTTGAGACAAAAATTAAGACTACGTTTGAAGATGGGATGAACCATAAATATGACCTCACTTTAAATTTTGCATCTGCCTTTCCTTCAAGTAGACCCCAGAACGTTTTATATCTCTTGATATAACCTCAAGCAAAAGATAACAAGCTGCCTATTTAGTTAGAAAGATACTCTCGTGTAATATTATATAATAGCTCAAGTTTATGTCCAGTTATTTACAAATCAATGCCTATTATCCAAGACCTACTCCTACATTATATTAATTTAATTAGACAAATCTGTCATGCTGCCTGATTTTTAGTGCAATAGAAACTTTTTAAAATAAATGTTTAAAATATACAAATTTATAGAAAATACTATTGCTGTGAAGAAGGACCACAAATGGACACACTGTATGGGTTTATTTTCCTTTTATTGCCATCACACACACTACTGACAGTCTCTTTGTCGTTTTTTCCCGACTTGGCACCTACGCGAGCAGCTTCCAGCCACACTCTGACACACCTCCCCACTCTCTGCTCCGGCTTCACTAAAAACCACACAGGAAAAGAGAGAGAGCTCATTAACTATAACACCACACACGTGTCCCACCAACCTCCCTGGCACTGCCCCTTGAGCTCACTGCACCACCCCTCCCCTGCAGCTGAGCCAAGGACCACGCCTCTGCCACAATCGACTATTGGTTTGTTTTGTCTAGGATGATTCTGCTTTTTCATTTTATTTTTTAATTTACATTGAATTTACACATATAAAATCCATATCTTGGGACAATGCTGAAAATTCTAGAGACAGAGGCTTATTTTCTCTTTAATCCTTTGAATCAGAATCAGAATGCTTTATTAATCCCTAAGGAAATTGTGTGGGTTAAAGTTACTCCAAGACAATAACAGTAAAAGACGAAACCATTTAAATGATACAATATGTTACAGAGTTTACAAATTTAGGAAATAGCACCTACTGTACTGAACTGTGGAACTGTAGATACTTTGACAAAGGTTGCTTTTAATGGTATACTTTAATGGTATACTGTTCAAACATTTTCAATTAAAAAGAAACAGTGACATAAGAAGAAAAAAACATCAAGTGTTTGTGTGAAATCTTCCTAAAAAGGTCACAATCAGGTTTCTTATCAGCCATCTGCTTCATTCCCTCTTTTGCCCTTCAGTGCCACCTGCTGTTCGATTCACTGCAGGACCTGGTGGATCACATCAACGACTTCCATGTCAAGCCTGAAAAGGATTCTGGATACTGCTGCCAATGGGAAGGCTGTGCTCGAAATGGGAGGGGCTTCAATGCAAGGTATTCTGTGGCTTCATTCCATTGTGGTGAGGATGACACAAAGCATATTTCTCATAAAAATTATACCAGTCTCTAAGCAACAGGTGTTAAAAGCAATGTAATTTCCTAAGTAATACCTCAAGACAGCGGTCCCCAACCCACGGGCCATGGACCGGTACCCATCTGCGAGTCGCTTGGTACCAGGCCACGACAATTGAGGCTTGGGTGTGAATTTTATGGTTCTCAGGGTTTTTATTGGTTTTTAACGTTAAGAAACAAAGAAATGAAAACTTGCAAGCAATAGTAGCTTTGAATCCAGTGTGACAGGTCATCAGAGTGAGTCATGATCTTTTCAATATAATGTAAACATCATATGTCAGGCTTCCAAGATAAGACACATTTGAATATCAGCAGCCTAGGTAAAAATGCTGAAAAAAATAAAAACGGCACATCTTGATTGTCAATGTGTGTTTATTTGTTATGATTTCTAGGTATAAAATGCTGATTCATATCCGCACACACACCAATGAGAAGCCACACCATTGTCCCACCTGTAACAAGAGCTTCTCACGTCTGGAGAACCTGAAGATACACACTCGCTCGCACACAGGTGAGTTCAGTCCCATCAAAACCAGCAAAGACTTGAACCAGTCATTCTCAAACTGTGGTATACATACCACTGGTGGTACGTGGGCTCCCTCTAGTGGTACGCGGGAAGTTTCCAAAAATATTTTAAGACTAGATAATATAGCATGTTCTGACTGAGTGATTTCTGAAAAATTAAAACGTACAACTCTGCTATCACTTCTGTCATAAATGAAAACTAAACAGAAGTTATGTTTGTAGAGTTACTAAAGTTGGGCTGGCTGGTATGTAATGATGTGCTATGTGGTGGCTAGCTACACAGCTCTGGTTAGCATAACATAAACACAGTGAAACTGGAGGATGAATGCTATCTTTTTTCCACTCCATAAAAGTTAAAGTGAGGGTTCCCGATGGTTAGGGACAAATGCAATCACATGGCAGGATGCTGTAAACGGACCAAACTGCAGTCAGGAGAACAACTGCAATATGAGGTTAGTCATTAATATACTGCTGCTAGCTGGGATGTAGTTACATCGTGAGGTTCTAAAAACTGAATTTTAAAATGAACAGTGGTAATAAACACAGAGAGAGGCCGACAGTGATCACTGACTGTTTTAATGGACTAGTTCGGATTAAATAGAACAGTAGTTTGGACCCAGAAGCAGGGTTCATATGTCATCACTTAAGACTGGACATCCCACCTGCGGTGAATGTTTAATGCAGTACAGTTGTTATTATTATCACTTGTCACATCCTGTTTATGACAGTTAAAATAAATAACATTCATATAAGAAATAAAATTGTGTCATGTGAACTGTATGTGGTGTTAAATAGGCCTATAGTACTGTACTTTAATGTCGGTCATAAGTGAGGTACTTTAAGAGCCATATATTTTATGAGGTGGTACTCATTGTGAAAAGTTTGAGAACCACTGCAAACTGAGCTTTTAGCTTTATTTCACTTTTAGCTTTTTTTTCGTGGTCTCTTCCACCGCAGGCTGAAAATGTCTGTAACTGAGTTAGCTGTTTGCTGCCGAGCATAGAAAGCTTTATGGATTTTGGAAACTGTCTTTCACATTCTTAGACATCACTTTGCAAAAACACTTCTATCAACTATCAGCCATTCTCTCTATGGACATGCTTTCCAGAGACCTTTCAAGTACGTGCTTTGAAATTACGTCAACTGTTTGAATAGATTTCCGAAATTTGTTAGATTTTAGCTACAATATCAAACCACAAAACAAGTGTCTTTTCCTTGTAGCTCAGACCTGTTTTACCTGCTGTAGTTTTAGCCAGTGCTAGGAAAAATGTTTTCTTGTAAAAACCTTCTTATTAGGAAATATCAGTGGTTGCTGACTACTTTCCATCAGTTCCTTTTTTTTAGTAGAGGTGAGCCCTTAAACGCGATTATAAATAGCTCCAGTACTGTTGGCGTGCCATGATCTCCAACCACTGTTTTGTAACTTTAGTATACGGGACAGAGTTGTCTGTCCAGCCAAAAGCCCAAATCTGATTTTTAATTAAACAGAGGTCAGTTCAAGACTGTGACCAATTCACATGGGAAACAAAATTTGTTCCCATTTAAAAATATTGTGAAAAACCCAGACGTCTATGCAGGTTTTCACCATCCAGGTCATAGTAGTATTAAGACCTTGACTGATGGTATCATAATCCACCACCCCTGTTTAATGATGGTCATTCACATTACAATTTTATTGTTCAAGCACAGTATAGGCAGCAACAGCTATTGTAATCTAATCTATGTAGATGATTTAAACGCCTCCATAATTTCCTTAATTAATAGTATTCTTAGTCTGATTCTTTTCAAACCATTTAAAACTCCTAAACAGGAACTTTAACGCACACACACCTGGCTTCAAGTGACCTCAGTAGTTTACATGAAGGGTGTGGCAAGGTCTCATAGTTGTTTCACCCTTAAATGACCCACATCTTTTTTCACACCTTGGCTCATGTGAGCACTCAGATGATCAGCAGTGGTTCTCCTATTAGCATCAACTCCAAAGGGGATAACCCCCACCGGGGTTTAAATACCTGGGATTTGAAAAAGTCTCTTGGATGAGAGTTGAAACATCTTTATAAACTTATTGTTATATTGTTTTTTTTCAAGCTCTTAAGACTGAAGAATGACCCCCCCCCCCCCCCCCAAAGCCAAAACAAAAACAGATCTGAACAATAGATCATGCTTTTTACTACTCACAGGTTGTCAAAGTGAGCCTTCAGACAGTCGTTTGAAGAAGTTTCACATTACTATGTGAATGTAATGTTGATGTTGTTGTCCATTGTTCTGTTTGGTTTCATTTCATCTCATTGATTTAACAGTAAGCATATGTTTAATTTTTCATACATTACAATCTTGATTATCAATTAGAGTTTATAAGAGAAGTGTTCAAAATGTTCATGTTGCTGAAAACATGAGAAACGGCTCCCTTCAACAAACATCCTACTGCTACCTTTATTTTCTGGGTACACACTTGCGAAAGAGATTGCAAATTTACACGATTTAACTTGCTTAAATAAAATCTACAACAAACACACACACACACACCTCCACCTCTCAAAATACTACTCTAATAATGTAAAGAAGGAGCAAATTAAACCTTTTGGAAAAAAAAGGAACGTCCCAGTGAGGCTCTTACAAAAGGCGACATAATGGGATTTGACCATTAAAAATAAAGTATTTTATATCTTTTGTTCTTATGCAGTATTTTATTTTGTTCTTTTAAAAAGTGTCACATCGTAATAACACTTTCTTCTTTGTTCCTTTCCTTGTTAAGCAATGACACACCATGAATTTTAAGAGTTAGAAACAAACTGACAACATCCTTCTCTGGCATTGTTCTAAAAATCAAATCATTTCTTTCCCCTCCATTTCTCCTTCCTTTGTCCTTCTGTCTCTGACTCATATTTGTTTGTTTCTCTTTTCTTCCAGGGGAAAAGCCTTACATCTGCCCCTATGAAGGCTGCAGCAAGCGCTACTCCAACTCTAGTGACCGCTTCAAGCACACTCGCACCCACTACGTGGACAAGCCTTACTACTGCAAGATGGCAGGCTGCCTGAAGCGCTACACAGACCCCAGCTCCCTACGCAAGCACATCAAGGCTCATGGGCACTTTGTTGCCCAAGAGCCGGGGAGTTCAAGTAGGTCAGGGACAGGGCTGGGCCTTCCTATCCACCAGAGTGCCACTGAACAGCCCTCTGTAGGCGGGGCTCCTGTCATCATCCCTGGGGCTGCTGCAGCCCTTCTTGGGGGCCTTGGGACGTCCTTGCCACTCTCTGCTTTTTGCCATGCCAGAGCTCTAGGCCACCACCGGGCACCGCTCTTTTCCATGGGTGGAGGAGGAAGCATGGGATCACTCAGCCTTTCAGACTCCCCACTGTTGCGCTTTGGACTTTCAGCTGCATCTATGTTTGGGCTGGGGGCTTTGGGAGGTCTGGGGCAGGTGGTAAGAAGGGAGCCAGAGGACGGGGAGGAATCAGAGGAAGGAGAGGACGGGGAAGTGCTGAATCTCTCTGCAGGGGTTGGGGCGAGACAAAGTGACGCTTTGTCTTGGGTGGTGGTTCCATCAAGGGCGCTACTCCTCAAACCAGCTGTTGTTAGTTAAGATGAACTGTCAGCAACTCAGAGAACCAGAGAGTTTGACTTTGTGTTTTTCCAGCCTGCCATCATCATTATCACCATGTCTCATACTAACATTTTATCAGAAATCACTGGCATCTCACAGGGATACGTGCAAGATATTCTTTGGTTTGGGCGTTAAAATGTATTAGTGTAATAGTTTAAAAAAGGTACATAACATGTGAGACTCACTCTGGATACCTTGGTGCCACATTAAGATACGATGAAATGTCTTTATGTTGGCATATCATGGAAAATCCAGATAATTCTATCTACAGTCCCTCAGTGTAAACCTCCATCACTTCCTTTTGTTGATATATTGTTGCTCTTTAAAACAGGACCTTCTTCCTCGTTTGTGTTGTATTAAGGAGTTAAACCAAAGGTGTAGATCTCTGTGAAGCTGGTGGCTCCTGACAAAACACTAGTATTTAATACCCGGGCATGAAAATGTATTGGTTTTACTAACATAATGCAGTGCATATGACTGTGGAAAGCTTTTGTGGGTGTATAAGGTTATAAAAATCCCTTCCACAGTTAGAGCCATGCAACAGTTCAGCCATTCCAACCAATAATAACTAAAGACAGACTTGAGTACAGTGGTCTTGTATTGAGCAAATCTCCAGCAGGGCCTTTTTGTACTGCATTACAGTTATTTTTTTTACACCATACATGCATTTAGCTGTCTTAACTTTGAAAAGGTCAGTTCATCCATATTGCAAAGAAAAGAAAAAAAAGCCAGATCCTTAATCATAGCATGCAGACCCACTTCATATTTTTTTTCACATTGACCTGAGATACCTACTGAGTATCTCTACAGCTCTAGTTGTTATCTGGGTAATGTTAAATCATCAGTGCAAACAGTTTCTTCTGTTGAAATACTTTGAAATACTCCTAAGGATAGCAATGTTGTTTGGATAATTTCCTCAACCACTATAGCTGTTTGTAAGTTCATATAATAGTGACTCATACAGTAATGACCATACCCACCTTCATAGTCTGTTTTACTCTAAATTAAACCATAGTTTACCAAGTTAATATCATGGTGAGACTTGAAACTGGGGCCTGAGATAATAAACCCACTAGGAAATGTTTACTCCAAAGAGAAACAAAACCACATCGCTGCACAGCTAAATAACAGAAGTTAGGGAATATGTGTAATCTGGGTGAACTGAGCCTTCATAAACCCATCTTTTTAATTTCATCTACAGCTTGATTTCCTAAAGGATTTTTCCACAGGCAAGCTCGTGGATTAAATTTACCAAAGCTGCTAAGGAAAAACAGCTGGCACCCTGGCCTTGTGTAGTTTTTATGCTCGACAACCCCCACAGAGTGCTTCCATCGACTCAGATTGTTTCCTAGACAATAAAGATGTGAGGAAACAAGGACGTGGGGAGCAATAGGAAGTACGGTCCACACACCCAAACACACACAATTGTGTAATATTAAAACATACAATATAGAGCTACCCTTGATACAGTTGATTTTATTTGAGCTGTTTACACAATATTTATGCATATAAAGAGGTAATTATGTGTTTATGGAAAAGATTTTGCACAGCAGTCTTCTTATAGATTGTACTTAAGTCAGTTTGAAATCAAAATCTTTGACTCGGTCTGATCATGTAAAGGTTTCTATGGTTTCAGTTTGGTACACCAGTTGCTACGTGCAATATGTAGTCCTGGTATATCCCCTCACCTGCTTAATTTCCAAGCCAAAAGCAAACAGAATAATTGCCTTGCCTCCAACCCCCAAAAAATATTGATTTAAAAATGCTAAATCACAAGAGGTCTCACGCTACACAGGACAATGTCGGCAGTTATCTCACTAATTTGCACACAGAAAAGTGCTCAGTGTTGCTCTCATATCTCCACTGCTGTTTATTTTAGCTAACAGTAAAACCTCGACTCAGACTTAGAACACAATGACGTGTGACAGATTTTATTCAACACAAAGCTATGTTGACCATGTGATTTTTCTAATCGCAAGAAGAACGAACTAAAAAACAAAACGAAAAACAAACATATTGACACAAGTGAAGGTCGGAGCTCCTTCACTCGCAGATTATATTAGTTTAGTGTTTGTTGTACTAATCGTTTCAAGACAATGGTCTAAACAGGATCAGCCCTGCCTGAAGGAATAATTCTTGTGGGTAGACAAAGGTGTGTATATGGCAATAATGATTACACATTTGCTTTGAACAAATGTTGAGACATGGCATGAGTAGGAACAGAAAAAAAAAGCAGTCTGTCCAGAGGCAGTGAAGGGGAAGCGTTTGACGATGGCCACACATGGCCAGTATCTGTGTTGATCTTGTATTCCTGTTTGCACATCCTCATCAGTATTTCAAAGGTGCCCCAGTAAGTGCCTTGTGTTTCAGCTAAAATATATCACTCAGTATATGGAACATATGTACTCAGCTGTAAAGTGCATATATATGCTTTTTTTTTTTTTTTAAATTACATTTTAGGAAACGTTAAACTTTTTAAAGGCTTGACAACAGATGTGATTTGTACATCAGGACGACTGCAACACCTTTTAAACACTCCACCAATGTTTATGACTATGGCAATGACTCAGTGTCAATAAATGCATTAAAGGAGAGAGTGTGACACCATTGTGTATTTTTTGTGCTGTGATGTTTTTTGTTTTGTTACTTTACAAGTTGAAATAGAAGACTACATGGTAGAATAAAGAATTGTAATAAATTAGGGTTTTTCTTACTGTGCGTGTCCACTCTTATGCCCACTCACAGTTAGAGTTTGCCTCTGCTGTTTCATTCGTTTGCGATATATGACATCAGGTAGCTTCCTTGTATACCAGCATGAATAGAAAGCAGAAAAAAGCAGACAAACAGGTATCTTCTTCTTGATGTGAAAGAATTACCACGTGAATGTTACTGATAGCTCCTAAGTGGGTTATAATCAGTGTTGGGACTAACGCGTTATTAAGTAACGCGTTACAGTAACTACGTTATTATTGTGGTAACGAGCACGGTAACTAGTTATTATGGCAAAATCACGAACGCGTTAGTCGTTACTGGGATTTAGATAGGGTCGTTACTCGTTACTTCGTGTGGTGGCTATCACGGAGCTTCCACAGATTCTGTAACATTAGCAAGTGGTGGAGGCAGCAGGTGGATGAGGGAAAGGGGACGCAAAAGGAAAAGAGACCCGAGGCGGCCGCCGGTCCAAGTGTGAACTGAACTTCAGGTAAGAAGTTATGACCTGCAGTCTATCTGGGTCAGATATAAACCAAGTTTAGGTGGAGTTTGTTTTCGTTATTCTGGCTTTTTCCGTACTGCGTACTAGCTAGCATGACGGAGTTTCTATACAGCTGGGTGGTGCTAGGATGTTACTGATGTTGAACTTTATTTTGTTCATAAGTTATTAGAGTTGCCAACCGTCCCGTCTGGTATTCAGAGAAAATATTACGTGTTTCTTATTGAGGTGAAAAGGAACAGTTTGTCCCGTAATTCAGCTACAATGAAAAAGGCACAAAGCTGAAGTTATTCTGGGTCTTTGCTGCACAGCTGCCTCTTCTTCTTTCATTCTCCCCCTCCCTCTCCTGTTTCTACTTCAATCATGAAAACTGATCAATGATCAGCTGATCGGCTCTCTTGTTTGTTTATCTCCCACTTTGCGCCAGAAAGAGGAAACCAGCGGATGTCGCGTTAAACAACAGCAGCACGTTTAAGCTTGATCAGCTGTTGTTAGGATTTATTTAATATTAATTTCTAGTATCAGCTGATGTTTGCTGGAGCCACAGCTGTAAAGCTGCTGGTCATGATGGTTTGGATATATGGTGAGAGGGAAACATGAAGATGAAACCAGGAGATGTCCTTACTGAATCATCAGAGCTGAACAGGTGATGGAGAAACAGGTTTACCTCTTAGGTGACATGGATGAGTTGAAGGGAAGTTATGAACTGTTTCTGAGAGACAGATAACACCAGGATCCTTTTTTAGGTAGCTGCCAGCTGGTAACTGTGCAGGTGCGGATCTAGCAAAGTTTTGCCAGGGGGGCAGGTAGGGCATTAACAGGGAGAGGTGGGCACAAAGAAATACTTTTCTTTCTTATTCTCATTTAAAATGTCTCGCTTTTAAAAAATAATTATCTGAATCTTACAACAAACAATTGATAGATTGATACATATATACCATCAAGACAGTGAACATCACTGTCACAACAGTGTTTGTTTTCATTCAAAGGCTTTATGATTTTTCCTATAATGGCGGCCGGTCTCTAGTCAAAATGCCCGGGCCAATTTTCTGTCCCAGTCCAGCCCTGTATGCAGCTCATCTGCAGTCTGGTGTTACCTACATCTTCATATTCAGAAGGCAGAATTTCCGAGTTCTGAGTACAATCAAAGCACCACGACTGCAGTTTTTGTGTTGGATGTAAAAAGCGCACATGACGCTGTGACGTAGGCTAGAATCATGGCAGCAGTCAATGATGGTCCAGGTGTGGGATTTCTCTCGTGGAAACATGCACATTATCTTTTCCTTTCTATTGGTAGGTGGCACAGTGCACTGAGGCAAGTAAGCAGCTAGAAGACTGGCAAAGTTATGGAAGCAACACATTAACAAGAGAATTCTGAGTAAAACCAAAGTTACTTTCCCTGGTAACTAGTTACTCTGAAAGTAACGAGTAACTTGAGGTAACTGAGTTACTTTTGATAGAAGTAACTAGTAATGTAACTAAGTTACTATTTTAAAGTAACTTACCCAACACTGGTTATAATAACATGTCTCCACATCTCGGGTGACATATTAACAATAAAACGTCTCTGATGGGTGTTGCAATGGCATGCCTGTCACAGCTTTGGTTATAGTAAAGGCCTCTCTTCCCCTCCAGGTAGGTAATTGTTCGTAGGTGAGAAAGAAAATCAGTAAATATTTGACGTGTAACTACACCTTTGTAATGAAAGCCTTAGGTTTCAGCACTTGGAGAAGTAATACAGTTGTATAAACATTGTAAACGTGTAATCTTTCTCTGGACTGAAGACAGTGGATTGGTTGCAACAAGTTTTATACCTCCAATCCAAAACCTCATGGGGTGATGACACTCAATCTGCAAATGCTCACTTAGACCCCTAGTCCCCACCCTAACCCTAATTCTAACCTTGATTGGACAGACATGAACTGCCAGCCTGAGGAAATAGGACATTTAAATGCTGTGGCTGTGGTATATAACATTCACACACAAACACAAAAAAAGAAAGAGGAGGAAATGGAGGGATGGGATTCCAACCAATTACTGGCTTATTGTGGTTAACCACAGAAGTGTCTGATAAAAATGTCATGGGAAAATCCCCCCAGCAGGGAAAGGTTAATTGTTGATTCTAAATGACCTGTAGGTGTTAATGTGAGTGTAAATCCTAGTCTGCTCCGAGTTAACCCTCCCCATTTCTTTAATTGAATCTATGAAAGATGCCAACAATAAAACAGTTTGATAGGCATAAAAATATTATTTCTGCACCAATAGGATATTCTCCAAAGAGCCATCACCTGAAAATCTAGTGGATCTCTGCATGATGTGGAACTGTGGGGGATAAAAGAAAAAGTGGTGTTGCTTAAAAACTACCTGCAATAGATGAATAGTATCTGAAATTAAGAAATTAAAGAAATCTACCAAATACCTGAAATGAGAAGCCTCATTAGAAATGGTCTCAGAAGGTTAGCTGTCAAGGAAGGTTAACATGGAGCAAAGGCTGAGGTTGCCAAATTACAATTGTCATGCCTCTTATCAAGGAGTGAAATCAGATTCCAGAATTTTGAGTCAAACGGTCATGAACTTATGAGGCGTACAACAGTGACTGCTGCATTTCAAGCCAGTGATGTTGGGCATTTTGGCGAAATTGGATGGAACTGCGAACATATACAAACAATACAATCTTATTGGTGATGGCTTTTGCTTTGGCATGACAATGGCCCCAAACACAATGCCAATTCAGTAAACATGTAGCTGTATGGGAAAACCTTACAGCCTGGAGCCTGGAGCTCAAACTTATTGAAGCAGTGTGGAATCATCTGGACAGAGAACAGAACAAAAGGCAGCCAACACCCAAAGAAGAGCTTGGAATGTCCTTCAAGAAGCCTGGAAACTACTTAAAGAAGTTAGAAGAAAACTACCTCATAGAGGTAATAAAAAAAAGGAAATAAGTTGTAATGCTAGTGATGTTTAATGCTTTATTATAGCATGTTAGCATGCTAATATTGGTGAATTACTAACAATAACACTTACAACAGAGTAGTACCTTTTGTTTTATTATATTTTTTTCAATATTTGAATGTTAATGTTCATAGTATAACTGAATAACATCTTGATATGTTATGATAAAGATACTTAGTAAAATATAAAATTTAGCCTCATCTCTGCACACTGTGACAGACAGAACTTTTTATGTAGTTATCACACAATATAAAAATCATATAATGTATATAATAGAAATATATAATGTCATTGCCATGTTGTTGTTATATTGTTTAAGCTATCTTATATGAAAAAAAGTGTTAAGATGTGGATTGTGTTAAAATAAATATTACAGATGTCATGTAATTAATATATCCTTAGTGCTTATTTTCTTATTATATTGTTTTATGTACTTTAATAATGAAGGTTTGTAAAGCAAGGCCACTTTTGACTCATAAGCTAAGTGCTCAGCCAGATTGAAAAACAGGAAGTTAGTGTAGAGCTATACAAGTATATTAATAAATACAGGAAGCCAGACAGAAAAGAGGAACTTGTACCATATAAGGAGTCTTTGTATCAAAACTGTGTGATGTGTAAAGTACCAAAATAACACCTATATGTGAGACATTTTTAAATTCTAATGTTAGAGTTTCTGCAACTGGCTTTTGGGGCTGTGCAGGACTCTCTCTTCCGGAAGATGATTGAATAAAAAGAAATATAAATGTTTTGACCACTATGAGTCGGTTTTCTCTGTTCTGTCATGGGGATAAAAGAATTGGGTTTTAATATTTGGTGTTTCCACCTGGTTCCCTTTGCAACAGAGAGAACAAACATGGCCGAAGGTTGGATCTGATATGAGGTGAACAGGAGACTGGTCTAAAAATATTTAAAGGTAGGCACAAACCTGTTCAAAGAAAAAGCAAATCTGTGCATATTGGATGAATTAAAAAAAATTGGCTAAGCAAACCTGAGAAAGAGAAAACTGACTGCTTAAGTGGGAAAATTGTGAAGGAGTCCGAAACACTGCAAAAAGAAACATATACAAAATCACACACACAAACAGAAAATGTATTAACCTTACTAACACTTACAAATACAAGAGAGATCATGAAGATTAGACAGCATCCTGAGCATGTGAGTCTGTTTATCATCTTGTCCAAGTCGCTTAGTGTGAAAGGGAAAAAGTGATTAAAGCTTAAAGTAGTTTTTAGAATACTGAATTAGAAGTGCTCTTGTACAGATTGATCAAAACAAGTGATTACTGTAGAAAGAAAACAAAATAATTCAATAATGTGGTAATGTTTAAATTAGATATGGCACGATACCACTTTTTTATGTCCGATACCGATATCAGAAATTTGGATATCTGCCAATACCGATATGAATCCGACATAGTGTTTTTTAATTAATAAAACTGTTTTTTTTAATATCTTACTGCATTCTGTATAAGTTCATACTCAAGTTTAAATAAACAACACTAAAGCTATTCTGTTATACCTGTATGTAAAAAATACACTGCACCCAAAATATTTCATAGTTCAGCAACACTGATCAATCTAATAAACTTAAACCTACTCAATCCTTCCTCTTCCCTTTAAGTACTCTTAAAGAGTACTTAGCAGAAATATTAAGCAACCTAACTAATAGGGTTGCAAACTCCTGCCTTTGTCTGAAAAAACATCCTGTGGTTCCGACATACTAGTGTGGGGAATAAAAATGAGTGTCACCAAAGCCCCTCTGCATATGGTACACCTGCATTCACCGTTAGTGTCGGGCTACGTTAAAGTCACCGTGCGCCAGCGATTACCAATCGAAGGAGTTTCCTTCATTCTTGGTAATGATCTAGCTAGTGGGCATGTTTTTCCCCCGCCAGAAGTTGTTGATGTTCCTGCCCTTGCTGCTGACTCAGGCTCCCCTGCTTCAGAGGTGTTTCCTGTGTGCGCAATTACTTGTGCGCAGGCTCGTAAAATGGGTGAGATTGTGGATTTGTCGGGGTCGTTTATGGCTACACTTGATGAAGACAACTCTTTCGTGTCACCCATTGTAAAAATCTCCACATGTGATGTTCCTGAAATGATTCCTGAGGACATTAATCAGAGCTTGAATATGACCAGAGAAATGTTGATCAAAGCACAGCAGGGTGATCCTTCACTGGTGCCTTGTTTTACCTCTGTTGTGGACAGAGAGGGATCTAAAGCGCCAGTAAAATATTTCCTTGAGAACGGTGTGCTGTTGCGATCTTGGTCTCCTGACTCAACTGATTTACATAGGGTAAATCAGGTTCTGGTGCCAAAGGAATATAGACTCCAGATTCTCAGTCTCGTGCATGATGCAAGCTTAGCTGGACATCTTGGGGTCAAAAAGACGTATCACCATGTACTAGGTAACTTCTTTTGGCCTGGACTAAAATTGGATGTGGTGAAATATTGTCACTCATGTCATACATGCCAGGTAGTGGGAAAGCCAAATAAACCGATTCCGCCAGCGCCTCTTCACCCGATTCCAGCGCTGGGTGAGCCGTTTGAGAGAGTTCTGTTGGACTGTGTGGGCCCGTTGCCAAAAACGAAATCAGGCCACCAGTACATATTAACGGTAATGTGCGCTGCCACTCGTTTTCCAGAGGCTATTCCATTACGTATATTAAAGGCAAAGAACGTTGTGAAAGCCCTCACAAAATTCTTTTCAACTTTTGGGTTACCCAGAGACAAACTTTATGTCAAAGGTGTTTGCCCAGGTTTTGAAGGAGTTAAAAATTAAACATCAAACGTCCAGCCCTTATCACCCAGAGAGTCAAGGTGCACTGGAACGATTTCGTCAAACCCTAAAAACCATGTTGCGCAAATACTGCCTTGAATCAGGTAAAGACAGGGATGAGGGACTTCCACTTTTGCTTTTTGCTGTTAGAGAAACCACTCAGGAATCCCTTGAATTTAGTCCGGCTGACTTAGTTTTTGGACACACTGTGTGCGGTCCCCTGCGACTGCTTAAAGAAAAGTGGTTATCTGAGTTGCCTCAAGCCGAACATAATGTGTTAGATTATGTTTGCAGTTTTAGAGAGCGTCTTTTCCGTGCATGTCAGTTGGCCCGTGAAAATTTGGAACAAACTCAAGGCAACATGAAAGCCCGGTATGACAAAAAGACAGTGGTCCGACATTTTGCTCCTGGTGAAAAAGTTCTGGTGTTGCTTCCTTTAGTTGGGTCTAGCCTCCATGCTCAGTTTTCCGGTCCCTATGAGGTGGACAAAAATATAAGTGACACTAGCTATGCAGTAAAAACTCCTGATCGAAAGAGAAAACTGAGGGTTTGCCATGTTAACATGCTTAAACGCTATGTTTCCAGAGAGGACGCGGCAGCTGAAGAAACCTCTCCCATAGCGCCTTTCTCTGGTCGTGTCCAAATTCATGGGCTGCATCCTCCTGAGGACCCGGCCTTCGCGGTCTACGTGGGCCGGGTCCTCAGAAGGTCGGGTAGGCCGGAGGTAAACGGCTGGGGAAATTGGACGGTTTAGCCTTCTGATTAGCGTCACCGCTGTCTCAGTGGAGTTTAATAAACTCGGCCGTCTGCTCCTTGCTATCTAAAATATAACAGGACACTGGCATAAATTCTCGACTGTCTCACGCTTCTATTTAATCAGTTTTCTGTTTGACGTTTATTCAGCTTTGTGAAAATGCCAGAGGAACCCACCCGGGGGAGGTTTCCCAAAAACAGATCCATACTCCTCCTTACTTAATATCATCCTTACACGCTCCTTCTCGAGCCTGTCATTAAAAATCTTATCTATATCTTCTAGTCGTTTACTAATGAGATCACAAATTTCTGTTGTTAGGGCAACACATGCATCCATTTTCTTGACAACATCTGGAGTAGAAGTATGATTACGTCGGATAGGCTCATACAGTTCATGCACTAATGCTTCTTTAGCCTTAATGTCCGTTTGTGTTCTAACAAGGTCTTCGTTTGAGCAGAAACCTTTCAGCTTTGTTCTAACTCCTCTTGCTAACTCCTTCCAGGACTCATATGCCTTGCTAAATGACCTTTCATTTTTCTTGGCTTCCTGTTCATGCATCTCCTGCCCTTTTTCTGTTAGTCTTCGCTCTCTGGAGCTGGACCTGGCCTGTTGTGCCTCTGTAGATTTGTCTATTTCTTCAACGGGGGACAACATTATTATTAATTTTATTTTTGGCTTGTTGCACCTGCCCTTTTAAGTGTATATATCTGAACTTAAATGGGTTGAGTGGTGGTTTCAGACTTATTAACACTCAACTTAGATATTTACACCTTTAACCTCACAGACTGGCAACAAAACCCAAATAATTTAACACATAATAATACTGATGATGCCCTCAAATCAGACAATTTGCCACTTAAGTTTTTACAGAAGTACAACTGATAGCATAAAGCCATAGATTCAGTCTTAGACATTCTGATGCAAGAAATGTGGGATATTCAGCATCACAAGTTTGCATGCTACTGTGTTAAATACAGAAGAGGTCTTTCTTTCTTGCATTACTTTAGACTGCCATGTTGAAGATCATTTGCTCACACAGCTTACAAGATGCAGATGTGCATGACATTGTATTTATAATGTCCATATTTTGAGTCCTTTACTGATCCAGCAGTCTCTGGGTGATGCGATACACTCCTTTACTCACAGTTCGACGAAAGAATAAGATGAGTGTAGATCGCTGCAAGACAGCGATGAGTTTTCACTGTAGCAGCCCTTGGCATCAAGAACGACAGAAGAGTCTCTAACGGGTGCAGCCATTTATTTCCTCACCACATACGGCTCATTCTCTAGACATTGAGCACCGTGAAAACTATAAAATAAGAAAAAATTGATAACCGTACAGTCCTTTTGAACTATAACAATGAGTAATAACAACAATGAGCTTAAGTTAATTCAGGTAAATTCAAACAAGTAATTCTGAGATATACAGTCACAGATTAAATAAAACAAAAGGGGTTACTTCAAACAGCATCAAGGGGTTACACAGTTCGGTTAAATAAAATATAACAACAGATCACCTCTCATCACATACCTCAGTCCGCTTGCCAAGGGTGCGAACTCCAGTAAACACTTAAACACTTCGGCCCGTTTCTCATGGGGTGCTGCTAGCTTGCATGACACACATGTCTAGCTAAAAAATAGCACATGCATGTAAGTAACGTAAGTAAAGAATAAAAGGTTTTCAGATAGCTCACAATACAAACGCAGCAACATACCTTACATTAGAAACACACTTATCATACTTATCAAAGTATTATCGTAACTTACATGGACTTTGTACAACTTATTCCTGCCACGACAGACCGCTCCATACACGTTACGGGGCATGCCTCTGAGCACATCTGTCCTTAGTGCGACTGTGCATATAGTTCCGACAACCCCCGCAAGGATGACTTATGGTACAGATCAGCGGTTCATTACAATATCCTTGATCTGATTGAAGCTAATTTGCTGCTTTTCTCTGACCATCCTCAGCAGACGTCTGCGCTCTTTCATGATATCGTTGTGGAAGTTGATAAGCCAATAAAACAACATGCTTATAGAGTAAATCCAACCAAGCGGATTTTAATGCAACAAAAAGTTGAATACCTGGTTAAACATGGGTTAGCTGAGCCCAGTAACAGTGCGTGGAGTTCACCCTGTATTTTGGTGCCTAAACCAGATAACACCCCACGTTTCTGTACTGATTTCAGAAAGGTTAATGCAGTCACAAAACCTGATTCTTTTCCTCTCCCCAGAATGGAGGACTGCATTGATCGTGTCGGCTTAGCTACATTCGTCACTAAATTAGACCTGTTAAAAGGGTATTGGCAAGTCCCGTTAACCCGCAGAGCTTCTGAAGTCCCCGCGTTTGTAACTCCAGATCATTTCCTCCAATACACTGTAATGCCCTTCGGGTTGCGAAACGCACCTGCAACATTTCAACGTCTGAAGCAGAAGGTATCGTTTGGAGTGAAAAACTGTGAGGCATACTTGTATGACATTGTCATTTATTCTGCGACGTGGTCAGAACATCTGGAAACGCTCTCTGAGGTGTTCAGACGTTTTTGTGAATCTTCTCTCACATTAAACCTCTCTAAGTGTGAGTTTGGTAAAGCCACCATTACTTATTTGGGGAAACAGGTCGGACAGGGGCAAGTGCGCCCTGTGGCTGCGAAAGTACAGGCCATTGTACAAAACGAGCTCTGCGTCATTTTTCAGGAATGGCCGGTTTTTATCAAGGGTTTTTATTTGGTCTCCAGCGTGTCAGGTGCCATTTAAGTCTGCAAAAGCATTGTTGTACAGTGCACCAGTGCTAACTGCGCCAAATTTTGAGCGCCCTTTTAAAATAGAGGTTGATGCCAGCTCGTGTGGCGCAGGCGCTGTTCTTTTACGGGAAGATGGTCACGGCGTAGATCATCCCGCCTGTTACTTTTCAAAAAAGTTTAACAGACACCAGACCCATTATAGCAGCATTGAAAAAGAGGAGCTTGCCTTACTCCTTGCTTTACAGCACTTTGAGGTCTATGTCGGGTCAAGTGTGCTGCCTGTGCAGGTGTTTACCGATCACAACCGACTAGTGTTTCTTTCCCAAATGCGCAACTCCAACCAAAGACTTATGCGCTGGTCCTTGTTATTGCAAGATTTCAACTTGGAGATCAATTACAAGAAAGGGAAAGAGAATGTGTTGGCTGATACTTTGTCTAGAGCACTTTCTCCTTGAATTAAACATTTTGGGGGTAATGTTAATTCATGGGAAAGGGGGTATTACGACTGTTGTCGTAATTATATGTAAATTTGAGTGTGCAGGTGCTCCTCCGTGATTGGTGCATCCAGGGTGGATGATCGCATCGATTGGCTAAGGACCGGGAGGCAGCGGATAAGAAGAAACCGCCAGGGACAGCCAGGTCATTCATCCTTGGCCCAACCCAACCGGCAGACCGTTCACTGTGTCACTATGTTGGTTAATGTAAGAGCATGTAGGGGTGGACCGCCTTTTTGTTTGATCAGTTTTCTCCTGTTTTTGTTAGGCAGGGAGGAAAGTAATTGTCGTTTGAGTTAATTCTTTTGAGTAGTTAAGTTGTGTTTATCCCTGAGATAGGCTACCTTTTGTTTGCTGCTTTGGCCTTGGGTTCACCCTGAAGTTATGATATGCTCCCTTCCTTTGTTTAACTGCACTCATTGTAAATGAATCACTGTCACAAAGTATTAAGTGTGTGACGTGCTGCTTGGGGTTGGACGGGGATGGATCACCCTTTATGTTGTGGTCTGGCCGCGCCTAGACAGGCCATAACAGGCATTGAACAAATATCTCTGTTTAAATAGCAAATTTAACTAGGCAAGGATTTCAGTAATAAATGCTGGTGTGATTTATTTTTTGATTTTGTTGTGAGAATTTATTAGAGGTTTTAATAGCTTTTCTTTCAGTTTGAGGTCGTATACGCACTTAACAGGGTGCGGTCTACTTCCTCTTTCTGATTCTAAACAGCATGCTTGATGAAAATAGTCAATCACAAGCATGTTTTGGGTGATTCTAAGTGTGTGAAAGTTGTGGGTACTGGATTTGAGTGATTCTGTGTGATTTGTAGAAAATAATAAATAAGCAATAATAACACTACGTGGGTTCATAGCAGAGTGCGTGAAAAGAGGAAGTCTGAGAGAAAAGTGTGTGTGTGGGACGACAAAATTCAGGGAAGCCTGTAAAATGCTGATGAAAGTATTGTGTGAAGGATGCTAAAAAACTGAGCTAAAGAATGGTGATATGTGTGGGAAAAAACAAAAACAAAAAACTGTTAATTGTCTTGATGTCTGAAAGAGCTCTGCTAAGCACGGTGAAGATTTTGATGCGAATGCTTGCAAAGGCAAAGAGCGTAGTATACTTAAGTGTGTGTGCGTGTAATAAGAGTGCATTCTTTTTATATCAACATTTAGCAGAATTACAGAGGGTTTATAGACTGTAAATACAAAAAGAGTTCGATTAGCCTGTAGAAACAGGAAAGAGAGAAACAGATTAAAATATGAGTGTGTGTGGCTGTGTGTGTCTGGCAGGAACATGCTTGCATGCCCATAAAAGGAAACTGGCTGGTGTGTGAAGTGGGCACCCAGAGAGAGAGAGACGAGTTAAAATCTAGGTAGATGAAGAGAATGGATGTCTTAAGAAAAGTAATGAAAATGATATTAATTAAATGTTTTAGTGTGTCAATACAGGTGGACTCTTCTCAACCTGAAAACATGAGTACAGCAGCAAAATGATAGATTAACAGAATTGGGATGAAAACAGGCCAGGCTTTGGCTTAAAATTTTACAGCGTGACCTCTCATTCTGTCTGAAGAAGCTTAAAGGACAGTCAATCTCCTGATGAAGACAGAAGACAGACAGAACCCCGTGCACTTGAAGAATTAACAGCAGGCAATAGACAGTGCAACTGACCTAAAACACTGAAGGGTCAAGCAGCAGCATGTAAGAAAACACTTGATGGAACATGAGTTTTAAATGACAAGCTGCTTGACAAGTGACATGACTGTTTGAAGGCACTGGATGCGATATTTGCCATGCTGGGAGTTAACCTACAAAAAAGACTGAAAAGATCAACAGAGAAGAAACAGAGAAGAAGAAACAGCTGAGTTGGGCCTGTGTTTGCTGGAGATTTGAAGGCCACACAGGACACTGTGAGAAGAGGGACAAGGACCAGTCAGAGGTCAAGCCGGACGAGGTCGAGTGAGAGTGTACAGGATATAATTGGATTGAAAATGGAGGCTGAACTGGTGGAGGTTTAGAAATGTCCAGAGCATCATAACAGTAAGAAAAACAAAAAAAAAAAAAAGGAGAGAGAGAAAGAAATACATAAGCTACTAATTACATGAATGAATAGAAAACACACATACACAAATTGTTACATGTGAAATTATTTTTGGAGAGAATCAGAAGTGAGATAGTTTGAATCCACAGCTCAGTGTAAAGATGCATGAATTAAACCTGATTACAAAAATACATATGCAATGAAGAAGCAGCTTACACTCAACATTAATATGAACATATAACATAAACGCAATAAAGACACGCTTACACCTATGAATGTGAATACATGACATAAATTGCCGTTTTTGGACTGAGAGAGAGAAATGTGTTGTTCAAGCAATGATGATAATAATGAAAATGTCTTAGTTTTGTCACTTTTACACAGCAAATCCAGCATGTCCAAATTAACACTGTCAGATCTGATTTCAACACTTTTAAAGTGTCTATATGGGTCCACACCAGAGAGTGTTAATTTAACTCTTTTTGGAGAGTTGGTATGTTAACTCTGATTTAGTGTTAAACACCAAATCTCTCTGGAGTTGATAATTTAACACTTGGTGTTAAGAGTTTATATATTAACTCTCAAAGAGTATTTTAGTTTAACTACGTAAGAGTTATCTTCTAATTAATTCTAAAAAGCGGGAATTTTACTGTTCTGAACTTCTAGAAATTTCTTTTGGAAATAAACATTTACTAAAAAGACGCAATGGTTTTTGAAAAACATTTATTCTGAACTGTGCACCACAATTTCAAAACATTTTCTGAAAGATGTAACAGTGTACATGTTCTCACTTTCATTAGAATTTCGTTTATCAAAAGGTCTGACATAGGTGAGCTGGTAAATGCAAATAACAGCATTCTCATCACTTATTTCAATAAATACAAAATACAATATGCATGTCCTTCATTCATCACTTTGTGGAACTTCAACGCACTTCTGCTCTCCCCCATATTCCATCTTCACAAGCATATCCTATGTGGAGATTGAATAAAAATTAGTTGACACTAATTAATGGCACAAATCAATTGCAGCACAGTAAAAAAAAAAAAAGGAATCCTTTTTGAGCCATTACTTGTGTAAAGTATTTTCCCAAAAGACAAGGACACAGACAACAGGTAATACTGAACTAAATGTAAAACCTCAACCTTTTTCATTTTTACCTAAACCGTGTGCACAAAACTCTGGAGGGATCTAAATGCTAACGTAGAACTCAGTCAGGACATCTGCTACTGCTGTTTGCTCGTTTTTTATGGGAGATCGTTTTCAGGCTTCAAGTAGCACCATTATACCAACATTTCACATTCTAGACATTGTTTTAAGTGTATTTGACCAAGAAATTTGACTGAAAATTCACATGCAAGCTTTTTTTCAAGGCTGTGGTATTTGCCCGCAAACAATACCTTTCAGCTAGCTAAAACAGAATATTATGCTATCACCGAGCAACATGGCTAATGCCTTTCACACAGCTTTGTCTCAACTCCAAAGAGCCACAGAAGTAAAAACTATTAACAATAATTGAAACAATCTTTGAAAACATGACTTACCAAGCATGGCAAACAACTCAAATATGTAGAGCAAAATGTTCTGAAACGGCTTCACTTCAGCTTCGATTGGAGCCGTGCTGGGGGCGGAGTCTGTGAATTTACTCTATTGGTGTCATAGCCCCTGTAGGAGTTCAGAGTTAAGAGGTCAAGAGTTAATGTTTCCATTGTAACACCTCCAGATTTGAAATAGAAACACTCATTTTTAACACTCGATTTTAACTACTATCATTTTACACCTCAGAGTTACATTAAAAGAATGTGACTCTACTTAGAGTAAAATTAACTCTAAGACTACTAACACCAAAACATTTAACACTTTTGAATTTGCTGTGTAGGTGCAAAGCAGACCTGGATCAATTTTCCACATGCAGCAGTCGGAAGAAAGTTATAGGTTAACATCACTGGAAACGTTCAAGTTTCTGGTTGAATTATTTACAGCGCCATGTGTCACTGAACCTGACAAGCGAGCTCTCACTTCTGGCACTCCTGAAGACAAGGAAGAGCAATAACAAAGAGCAATAACATGGCAGTTAAAGAGAGACAGTGGAGAATGCAGGACAAAGCGGAAAGAGAACTGCCTGGTATTGGACTGTTGAAGTGGGAGAGGACAACGGAGTGAGAGGAGTAGGTCAGAACACAGAGGAATGCTGTTATTTATTTAAAGGAGAGAGTGTGACACCATTGTGTATTTTTTGTGCTGTGATGTTTTTTGTTTTGTTACTTTACAAGTTGAAATAAGACTACATGGTAGAAAGAAGAACTTTTATAAATTAGGGTTTTTCTTACTGTGCGTGTCCACTCTTCTCTATTTGTGTTATGCCCACTCACAGTTAGAGTTTGCCTCTGCTGTTTCATTTGTTTGAGATATATGACATCAGGTAGCCTCCTTGTATACCAGCATGAATAGAAAGCAGAAAAAAGCAGACAAACAGTACGGAAGCGTAGAGCTGCCACCCAGGCAAAAGAAAAATAGAAGTGTATCACGTTATAATGTAGGTTTATTGTTCTGACAAGATACTTTTCCTGTTTGTACAATATACTATCATGTTTGTACAATATACTTTTCACGTTTGAACAACATAATATCACGTTATTACAATATACATAATTATCATGTTCGTACAATATAAATATTATATTGTACGAACGTGATGATTATATTGTACGAACGTGATGATTATATTGTACGAACGTGATGATTATATTGTACGAACGTGATGATTATATTGTAATAACGTGATATTATGTTGTTCAAACGTGAAAAGTATATTGTACAAACATGATAGTATATTGTACAAACAGGAAAAGTATCTTGTTAGAACAATAAACCTACATTATAACGTGATACACTTCTATTTTTCTTTTGCCTGGGTGGCAGCTCTACGCTTCCGTACCATATACAAACAATACAATCTTATTGGTGATGGCTTTTTCTTTGGCATGACAATGGCCCCAAACACAATGCCAATTCAGTAAACATGTAGCTGTATGGGAAAACACACAGTGGAATACTATCAGTCATGGACTGGCTTCTCCAGAGCCTGGAGCTCAAACATATTGAAGCAGTGTGGAATCATCTGGACAGAGAACAGAACAAAAGGCAGCCAACACCCAAAGAAGAGCTTGGAATGTCCTTCAAGAAGCCTGGAAACTACTTAAAGAAGTTAAAAGAAAGCTACCTCATAGAATTCAGGCTGTTTTGAAGAAGGTCAGTGCATTTATTAACAGTGACTCAATGTGCAACACTGAAGGTCAACATTAGTGATGGTTCCAGTCTCCTCAAGGCAGGATTATTTTCAGATTCACACAGATTCTCCAAGACTAAAAGTTCACCGCTCTCCAGCAAAGGTTTCTCTAGAAGAATTTGCACACAAGGAAAAGCCAGGTAAGTTCCTCTCTCACAGGTAGCACAATCTCAAAAGTTGGGAGCCAGACTCCATCAACTGTAGCAATTCAACAATCCAGAGAAGACTGAAGGTCTGGCACTACCTTAAGTAGCGGTCACAAACAAGGACATCAGGGACAGGTGTGTGATTACTCCAGGTGTGTGGAGGTAGAAGGTGAGGAGAGTCCTGCTTCTGCACAAAACCCAGACCAATAAACACACAATATAATGGGGGAAAAAAAGTAGTGAGCTGACTGGAGAGGACAGAAGGATCATGAAAGCCTTTTTCTGTATGTTTCTACGTTTTGATTAAATGCTGAACCTGTTTTCCATTTTCCAAACAAAATTGAAAGAAGTGATGGGTGGCTCAAACCTTTTGCAAGATATTTCATAATGTCTGCAGATACCTAGTTCTGTGGTCTAAAGCATAAATGCATCTTCCAAACTTAAAGTGTGTTGAATAAGAAAAGGCGTATATGTTCGGTCAGCTTAGTGAACTAAACAGAGCAGTTTGAACTTTGGACTTTTATGTCATTGTTTCTGATTTAGTCAGAGCACTGAGGTAAATATAATGAATAGAAAAGATTAATCCTTTAATCGTCTGCCCGGCCAGCTCCACAAGGCAAAATGTGTTTTGTGTACATTCTCCTCTCTCCTCCCCGCCAGGGCAGAGGTCACTGCAGGCTCTCGCCCTTGGCACACACACCTGCATCTCGTCAGGCTCTAATTATGAGTTGGAATCTTAAGGCTGGGACACAGACAGCCTCACCGCTGGATGATTGTGCTAGACACGTCAGTAAACCTCAGCCTGGTATCCTTAAGCGTTGTGACCTGCTGTGATCTCTGTGTAACCCTCTTTTCTCCTGTGCACAGTTTCCCCGGACCCGTGACCAACCTGTTGTTTGAACCGTTGTAAAGAAGAAGAGCTAGCGTGTATGTGACTCCTATCCCGGACTTCCCTTTCAGACCCAGGACTCCCGCTCCCCTCACTGTATATATCTGCACCTGGTGACTGTGTAAATAAACGTTGTTTTCCCCTGAACTCTGCGCCTGAGTCCTACCACACCGCATGACAACTTTGACCTAATCACTAACATAAGCACGTTAATATCCTCAATGCTTACAAGTGAAAGGAAATAAGTTGTAATGCTAGTGATGTTTAATGCTTTATTATAGCATGTTAGCATGCTAATATTGGTGAATTACTAACAATAACACTTACAACAGAGTAGTACCTTTTGTTTTATTATATTTTTTTCAATATTTGAATGTTAATGTTCATAGTATAACTGAATAAAATCTTGATATGTTACGATAAAGATACTTAGTAAAATATAAAATTTAGCCTCATCTCTGCACACTGTCAGGCAATTTGTCAAAATGTTAGACAGACAGAACTTTTTATGTAGTTATCACACAATATAAAAATCATATAATGTATATAATAGAAAGATATAGCTACCCTAATGTCATTTCCATGTTGTTGTTATATTGTTTAAGCTATCTTATATGAAAAAAAGTGTTAAGATGTGGATTGTATTAAAATAAATATTACAGATTAAAACTATGTTTAGGGTGTCGTGGATAAATACAACAAAATAAAACTAGTACCGGTAGGGGAGACTGGGGATAGTTGTAACGTGGGTCAGTTGTAACACTTCCAATTTCTCCAATCAGGGCTAAGTTTCAAATGATGTGACTCATTCTGTGCATGCCCAACTCAGTTCTGCTATCACATGTGAAAAATCAGCACATTTTGTCAAACACAGACAATTTAACACAAAAAAAAGTAATTTGTATGCCAAAAAGTAAGTTTTTCTACTTTATTTCAATTTCTAATAGCATTATCTGCTTTGCAGTTAAACTCATCAAACTTAAATTATGTTATTTGTATGTCTATGGGGATATATTCTGTGTAGGTCTTTAGTGCTAATGTTTTAGCCGTTGGCTGTAATGTTAGCTAGTTCATGGCTATATGAGTCTGGGTCAGTTGTAACAATAATGCAGATGTTACAACTTACCACACTATTACTTTAACTTATATTAAACAAGTTGGGGCAACGACATCAGCAGAGAGAGGTTCACTGGTCACCTTTGTATATGCGGTGAATGCCATTGGCAACACAATTCCTCCACTGTTTGTGTTCCCACACATACATTATGCAGACCACTGTGTCAGAGATGGACCAATAGGAAGTATTGGTAGTGGAAATAAATCAGGATGGGTGCAAGAAACAGATTTCCTCATCTTTCTGAAGCACTTTGCAAACCACACCAAGGAAAGCCATGATAAAAAGTAATGGAATTGCGATGCTGGTGAACAACTACATTTTTTCAGCTTCATTGTTATGTTCAAAATTGGTGCAAGAGCTGTAGGTTATAATGCCCACTGAGGCAATGAGGCCAAACTCAAGGAAGACCAACCAAAATTAATGAAATATTCAGTTGCAGAAAATTCCATAATTTGTCTTTTTTGGGGGGGTTGGCATATGTTCAAAAGCTAGATTCATGTATTCATGTGTTGAATAAACAAAGATTACATGTGAATGTTTTGTTAGTATCCTTATTTCATTGTGTTACATTTCACCTGAGGATATGTTACAACTAACCCAGACTATGGGGTTAATTGTAACATTTCACTCTTTGTGTTTGAGGCCATATCATGCAATGGGTAATTGTGCTGCAGAGAAAATAGCTGCACTATTTAATAGCCGAGACATGTAAATACTTTGCATTACATTTTGAATCCACTACCTTAAAAGAGCTCTAATTTACAGACAGAAATGTCAAAAATGTTACAACTATCCCCGGTCTCCCCTACCGAAAAAAGATTTATTCATAACACACGTGAAAAGACCCAGGAAAACCGAGTTAACGATAAAAACGATAACAAAATAACGCTGAAAACCGATAAAAACCCTGAAAACCATACATTGCACACCAGAACCTCTACTCTCGCGGCCCGGTACCAAACGACTCACGGACCGGTACCGGTCCGAGGCCCGGGGGTTGGGGACCGCTGATTTAGAATACTTTACCACCCTGTTTCCCTTCCTTAAGAATGGCTTGTTGACAGACACAACTGCAAATAACACTTGCGGGAGCTTCTCAGCAGAGGAATCTTTTTTCTTTTCTTTTTTTTAAAGCATAAGAAACACAAGCTCTTTGTTTCCCTCGTTATATGGGATGTGGCGTTAGAAAGCTATCTTTCGTTCCAAATCGATGCTTAGACGAAAAGGCGCAACACTATATGGATTAAAGCACTGGGCTTGTTCATCTTTGAATTCAAGTGTTTTCAGGCCCAGGTTTATAAAATCGAGCACCTGGCCTTGCAGTGTGTGTCTAAAGAGCTCACTGCTCTCAAAGTGCACAGCGTGGTACAAGCCAGGTCATGATATATCTTCCCACCTAGATATCCCGGTATTCGTCTGATAATGTTGTCGTACAGGGAGAGATTGTTAGGAACCACAGCACCTCAGCCGTTAAAAGGCACTTGACAGTGTAGAGTGCCGAGAGGAGCGTAAAAGTTGTCAATACTCGGCTGACTCCTTCAATATTAAAAAGAATGCGTCTCCTCCCATGCACACAATTTTTGTGGTTAAGACCCTTCCTACTCCCATAGACATCCATATTAATACCATAAAAGACCACATGCAGTAAATTTTCAGATTACAGTTAACTTGAGTGGAAAGATGAGCTGGTTCTAATTAGGGGGAAATTACAAACTGTCAGGGTGGGTGTAGAAAAGAGGACTGTATGCAGGACTCCTTTGGGAGAAGACAGTGGATTTATTTACAGTGCAGTAAAGGTGCAACAGTTCAATAATATATATATATATATAGTGATGGCTGCCCAGGTGTGGTTTCCTCCTTTTCCTCCTAGCAGTGCTCGTGGCCGTGAAGTGAAAACACGTAGTGACTCCTTCCAAACAGTTATCCCAAGTGGCGGTCCAGCTCCCGTGATCTCTCTCTCCGTTTCCCTCCTAGTGGCAAACACACAAACACACACGGAGTAACTAAACAATCCTCAGATCAACATAACTGCCACAAAAACCATCCGCGCTGCTCTACCGTGCTTCACACAATGATCCAGCGCAGACCGAAACTCGATCTCCCTGTTAAGAAGGCAGCCCGGGAGATGGCGGATAATTGGCTGCAGCAGGTCGGCTCAACAGGTGCGGCCAGTCTCTGCGCGGGAACACTCTCGGGAATGCTCGTCACCGCTCGGAGGTAAACAATCCCGTTCCGAGAAAGAGAGAGAGAGAGAGGGAGAGGGGAAGGGAGCGACATGCACACAATAACACATGGGCAGGCAGCCAGGCGTACGGGCGAGAGCTGTCGGACCATGACACAAAATATAATTCCCCCCCCCCCCCCCGTGTCCCGTCTCTCTCCTCCCCCTTTTCTCACCGCCCTCTCCAGTCTCCTCCGCCTCCCTCCTTCTCTCACTTATCCTATATCACACACAATGAAAGGAAAAAGACAAAATAAGTCGCTTCATTCATTTATCTGGAAACATTAATGGATGGAACTCCTTAAGTGAGCCACTTAAATAAATAATCGCTGGATTTTGTGGCTGAAGCGAAGAAGAAAGAAAAAGAACAAGGAATCACGAAAAGAAGGATCGTCATGGGGGATTCCGACACTGGCTCAGGTGCGAATGGAACGAAGGGGTAAGAACTTATCAAACTGCTTCCAAACCAAAACTCAGCTTTGGTTTCCTGAAAAGCAGCAGCATGTAAAGGCTCTGAATTCATCATTCTGGGACGCATTAGTCACTGTTCTTTAGCTTTCATTCATATTTGATTCCATTTTTTGTGATGAAAAAAGTGACAAGATCAGTATGAAAAAATTTAACTGATTAAACTTAATTGTTAGCGTTCGGGGAGAAGCTGACTTATGCGATAATATAAGCTATACATTTTCTCTACTTGAATACTGGATACCTGACAGACATAAAACTCATTAATTGAAGTCACTTTCAACTTATTTAAAAGCAAGAAACAGTTTTGGTGTCAATGAATGATTAGAAAACAAAACAAACGAAAACTAACATTTTTAAAGATGTTATTTAACGTATTTTGTGTGTTTTATTGTTGAAGGTGTGTTAGAGCTATTGTTCTGCCTGGTAAGTTAGACAAAGTTGACTGTCTTGTTCTGAGCAGGAAATGATTGATGATTAATGACTAATGACTTGCATCTAACTGATTTTTCTTGGCAAGTTTGTTGCTACACATCAGTATAACAAAACATAGTGAACACAATGGGTAGACTATTAAAATGCAATTTGTTTAATCAGTCTGGCTGACAGAACAAAATAAATAATAAAATACAAAAGGCAGTGTGCAAATAAAACATTCCCAGAACTCCAATGCTGCGCATACGGGGTCTTTACTATCCACTTGGCTTGACTGAAGTACAATGGAAAACTTTTGGGGAATCAGAATTACAGATATGAGCAGTATTACTTGAGAAAAGAAAATGAGTCAAACTGGTGTGGCTCTACTCAGGCACGTGCAGGGGGGGGGGGGGGGGGGGGGGGGGGGGGGTCAGAGGGGCTTGAGCACCCGCCCCTTTCCTGATGGGTGCCCAAAGTGCCCTTTTGTTGAGGCAACTTTTTTAAAATTCTTTTTTTTTTTAATGTGTGTGTGCGTGCAAAATAATTCTCATGATATAACATTGTCCAGACATGCCTGGTAAGGACATGAGGAGGAAACAGTAGGAGCTGTGTGAGGCTACTAAAGGCAGTGCTATAACATTTTTCTGTCATCATTTTATTATAGATTAAGTGCAAGAGTTGTTAGGTGTGGATAATTAAATTATAGTTTATTGCAATAGCAAGTTGTGCCTTGTTCTCAGATAGACAGCAAGTGGAGAGTGATATATGAAATGATGGGATGGAAGGAAGAAGAGAAGCAAAGAGTGATTCACAGGCAGAGCCTAAATTATTTCTCACAGTTTTTTGTTGCCTTATGGTTCCAAGCGCTGTCACCAATCTTTGCATTTTGTTATTATCTCATGATACTTGATACTTGTGTGAAAGGCATTAGCCACGTTGCTCGGTGATAGCATAATAATCTGTTTTACCTAGCTGAAATATATTGTCTGCGGGCAAATAGTACAGCCTTGAAAAAAAAGCTTGCATATGAATTTTCAGTCAAGTTTTTGGTTAACTTAAATACACCTAAAACAATGTCTAGATTGTGAAATGTTGGTATAATGGTGCTACTTCAAGCCTGAAAACAATCTCCCACAAAAAAAAAACAACGAGCAAACAGCAGCAGCAGGCGTCCTGACTGGGTTGTACGTTTAGATCCCTCCAGAGTTTTGTACACACAGTTTAGGTAAAAATGAAAAAGATTGAGTTTTTAAATTTAGTTCACCGTTAACTGTTGTCTGTGTTCTTCAGTTGTTTGAGAAGCACCATTTCAACAAACATGTTCGGGTAGAATATTGCCTTTAAATACGGGCATTGGATTCGTATCTGGAATCTTATAGTTATAAATTATAGCTCAAAAATGATTCTTTTTTTTTCTTTTTTTTTACTGTGCTGCAATTGATTACCAGATTATTTGTGCAATTAATTAGTGCACAACTAATTTTTTTATTAAATCTTGTATTTATCTTGTATCTTGTAGCGTTTGATAAACAATATTCTAATGAAAATGAGAACATGTACATTGCTCCATATTGTTACATGTTTCAGAAAATGTTTTGAAATTGTAGTGCACAGTTCAAAATTAATGTTTTTCAAAAACCATTGCCTCTTTGTAATACATGTTTATTTCCAAAGGAATTTCTAGAAGTTCAGAAGAGTAAAATTCAAACTTTTAAGAATTAATTAGAAGATCTCTTATGTAGTTAAACTAGAATACTCTGAGAGTTAGTATATAAACTCTTAACACCTAGTAAGCATTAATAAGTGTTAAATTATCAACTCCAGACAGATTTGGTACTTGTGCCAAAAAGTGATTGTCTGCCAAAAACTGATTTCCAATGTTTCTGTGTATTTTTTATGTGTAATATCTTTACGTATGTTCATAAATAGACTTCGGTGAACAGGGATTACAAAGGGGTTACATATAGAAATAAAAAAAAAATATCTGTTTTTCAAGTATCTTTACAACTCTGTGTTAATATACTTACATTATAGCCAATCCGGTCCTTTATCCCCACTTAAAATATTTTTACAGAACTATTGCAATATTTGTTGGCATTTCTGCTGTCCTCTTGGCTTACTCTTACAAAAGACATTTTTAATGTTAATGAGATTTTTTTAACTGCATAAATAAAGGTTATATAAAAGTCACTGCCAAAAACTGATTGCGGCTTCTACCTTGTTACACGAATGTTGTTTGTGGCTCAAGATGACTTTATGTCATCCATAAGGGATGCATTTGACATATGTTTAACATATTATAGGCCAACAAGTTACTTATAGCAGTTTAAATACGAGCAATCAGTTTTTGGCAAATACCGGAAATCAGTTTTTGGCAGACAATCACTTTTTGGCACAACACCGGCACCGGTTCTGACATAAACGGTAGTAACCAGACCGAAAAGCAGCGCACATTTCGGTGCTTTATTTCGGGGCTTTTTTCCCTGAGATGTCATACACTTTGGATTCTAGCCAATCATTTTACCTTTGCAAGCGTAGTAGGCGGGCCCAGGTACGTACGTTCTTTTAGAGCAGAGCTACAGATTAAAAATGCCGAAGGTGAAGCGGTCAAAAGTCTGGCTGTGCTTCACAGCAAAAGATGCAAACTCAGCAGCCTGCAGCAAGTGCTATTATGCTGATACTGTGCAAAGGAGGTAACACCTCGAATCTGATGAAACACCTGGTGACGCATAGCATTTTTTTAAAAGCATTTTTTGATAGCTTGTTGCAGGACCTTACACCGAGCACATCTATTGCGGGTGTGGTGCCTGTTATCGGACCCGAAGTTAGCAACATGAACCCGAAGAGGAGAGTCCTGTCCCCTAGCCCTGCCAGTGTAGCAGAAATGATGACGGATGATGAGGGCAGCTCTCATCTTCCTCTCCTGTTCTTTCTGTTTTTCTCCATCTTTGAGTGAAGTTAGTGCTCTCTCTTTTCTTTCCCTGGAAATACAGCAGCTGAACCTTTACCTGGCGACACACTGTGTGACAAAATGCAGACAAACAGTTTGTGTGATTGTTGATGTTTGTTTAGCTGATAGAAGATAACTCTTTATTGTCATTGCACAGTCATACATAGTACAATAGTACAATGAAATTGGAAAACTGTCCTACGTCGGCACTACATATAACACAACACGACACGATATGACACATCACAACGCAACACAAACAACACAACACAGTATAATAACTTAGTAATAAAAAAAGAAGAATAAGTGTATTTGTATTGCACACTGTTATTATTGCACATTAATTATTATTGCACCTTGTTATAAATATAAATATTATTATTGTTATTGTTGTTTTAAACATTGTTACCTCCCCCCTAAAAAAGTCCAGGGAGGTAGCCAATCAGGTCAGCTATTTGCATTGATCAGGGCTATTGCCCTGTTGTAAAAGCTGTCCTTGAGTCTATTTGTCCGGGACCTCAGCAGCCTGAACCTCCTGCCGGACGGCAGCAGCTTAAACACCCGGTGTCCTGGGTGTGTACCGTCCCGTAGGATGCTGCGTGCCCTCTTGAGACAGCGAGTGCTGTACAGGTCCTTCAGGGAGGGAAGAGGATGTCCAATGATTTTTTGGGCCATATTGATGACCCTCTGGAGTGCCTTTCTGTGTGCTGTGGTGCAGCTGGAGAACCACACACCGATGCAATATGTCAGCACACTTTCAATGGAGCAGCGGTAGAAGACGGTCAGCAGCTCCTTCTTCAGGTCCATTTTTCTGAGGATTCTCAGAAAGTGGAGACGCTGTTGGGCCTTCTTTAAGACCGCAGAGGTGTTAGAGCTCCATTGGAGGTCTGTGTCTATGTGCACTCCCAGAAACTTGAAACTGGAGACCCTTTCCACGCACTCCCCGTTGATGCTGACAGGCTGCAGCTCGGACTTCCTCCTTCTGAAGTCAACTACCAGTTCTTTTGTCTTGGTGGTATTAAGGTCCAGGTTGTTATCTACACACCAATCTGACAGCCTCTGAACTTCAGCTCTGTACGCCGTCTCATCTCCCCCAGAGATGAGCCCCACCACGGTGGTATCATCTGCAAACTTGATGACTGTGTTGTCTGGGTGGGAACTAACACAGTCATGTGTGTACAGAGTGTACAGTAGGGGACTCGGTACACAGCCTTGTGGAGAGCCAGTGTTGAGGCTGAGGGCTGAGGAAAGATGAGGCCCCACTCTAACTCTCTGTACACGGTCTGAGAGGAAGTCTCTGATCCAGCGGCAGGTGGTAGAAGGAAGTCCGATTTCCAGCAGTTTAACTATTAGTCTGTCCGGGAGTATCGTGTTGAAAGCAGAGCTAAAGTCAACAAAGAGCAGCCTGGCGTAACGGCCCTGCACTTCCAGGTGAGAGATGGTGGTGTGGAGCGTTGTAGCAATGGCATCTTCAGTTGATCTGTTAGCTCTGTATGCAAACTGGAGCGGGTCGAGTGTGGGTGGCAGCCAGGACATGATGTGACCAGTCGGACCAGAAACATTACATTTGAAATTACCTAACACTTAAAAAATGCCACTCCTTTCATGCCTCCCCCCTTCTGTAGCACTAGATTCTGATATATCACAAACACAACATACTTAGACCTACACTCCTTTCCCCCATTTTAAATTCCCGAAGTAACAAGTCTGTTAGAAAATATAAGAAGTGGAAAGCATAAATATGTATGTAAAAATGTAGAGAGTAAAGCAAAAAGTTGTCAGAAATTAAAATACTCAAATAAAGTACAGAATCCTAAAATTTCTACTAAAGTAGAATAACTTAGGTATTTGTACTTGTAACTTCCCACCTATGGTCACTATTAGATGTCACAAAGTGTGGAGTGCAGAGATGAGAACTCAAATGCAAAATTCACAACACACGTTTAATTAAAAAAAAAAATGAAGTCCTACAGGTAATAACAAGTTCAATAGCTCAGAGAGAAAACCTCAGAAAAAGTTTCACACAAGGCATTGGTGACAGAAAATGATCTAAACAGGCATCTGTGACTCAGTTTCAGTGCTATCGTTACAAAAAAAACAATGTGGGAAATCTTTATAGACCCTTTGATAAAACCTGCGCAAACAATCGTTTTCCAACAAAGGTCAAAGTGACTTCTGATGAAACAAAGAAATGGCCTGTTTTTCAAGTGTTATCATGACTGTATTATCTCCCTCCAGGAATTTGTTGCCATTTGTGAGTCCTTATATTGATGCTATAAATATTGTTCCCTATACTGAGGTAATGATTGTTAATCTTTCACTGATAAATTGGCAGTGCTAAAGAGGCGATCACAATAGCTGTGGGCTGTGTTCACCTGGCTTGTACTTAAATCATTAAGGAGGTGCACATCAAGTTGTTCCATAGGTTATGTCACAGGGTTTCAGAGGAGCGTTGATATGGTGCAGATTTCCCACTGAAGCATAAATCTTCAGTATCAGTGAGCTTAGAGATTTTCAGCTCTAACTCAAATGTTGTGAAGCTGCGAACTTTGTTAACAATGGAAAAGAAAGGTGATATAACACCACTTTTATCTTTTTTGTCTTTTTAGGGAACTTGTCCAGAGCATCTTTCCACAGAAGAAGATCTTATTTCATTCCTGGTTTCAGCTCCTGCTTGTATTTTGTGTTTTGGCCTTAGGCTTCTGTTACACCCTGTCCAGCAGCTCGCTGTCACTATGGCAGAGCTTCCCACTGCAGGAACAATACCAGTGGTTTTTAAACCAGAACAGTAGGGTTAATGCACCTGCTTATCGCATTCACCCCAAACACAAAGTTATATTAAACAAAACCACTGAAACTTCTACCCTCCAGTACCACCAAGCCTATCCACGCAACTACCATTTTCTTATGGATAACACAGAGGTTTGCAAGAACAAGATCCCATTCCTGGTCCTCATGGTTCCAGTGGAACCAAAAAATGTGGCAGCTCGGGACGCGATCCGCCAGACATGGGGCAAAGAAAACATAGTTCAGGGTGAGGTGGTACTCACTTTATTTATGTTGGGTGTCTCTAGAGAAGATGATGTTGATAAGCTCAAACAGGAAAATTTGCAGCACCATGACCTGATCCAGAGTGACTTCATAGACAGTTATCTAAACTTGACAATCAAAACCATGGTGATCATGGAGTGGCTAAGTACACACTGCCCTGCAGCAGCCTATGCCATGAAGATTGACTCTGACATGTTTCTGAATGTTGACAATCTAGTAATCATGCTAAAACAGCCGGGCATCCCCAAGACAAACTACCTGACAGGGATGCTTATGTGGAACAGACCAGTCGTTCGTTCCAAGAACTCCAAGTGGTATGTGCCTGAGGAATTGTATCCAGAGCCTGAATACCCGACCTACACACTGGGTATGGGATATGTCTTTTCTAATGATCTTCCAGAGAAATATGTGGAAATGTCAAAGTCAGTCAAACCCTTTAACATTGAGGATGCTTATATTGGGATGTGCATGAAAAAGCTTGGACTTGCCCTCACAGCACCACCAATACCCTCCCAGTTCAAGGCCTATAACTATGCATATAATCGCTGTGAATTTTCCAAGGTCATTACATACATTCTTGGTTCGTCTAAACAGCTGCTGGATTATTGGACAGACCTGAAAAAGCCTGGACCACCTTGTCCTTAACACCTTAGCTTTATGCTAGAGTTTTAATGCATTTATAGATTGTTATAAACTACCTAAGTTATTTATTTTTTTAAATGTGATTTAGAGTTACTTGTTTGGAAAGGTGAAGGTGAACAATTGCTTGAAGGTTTTATAGGTTTACCAGGTCTCATCAGGGTGCACTTTTACATGTGTGATTATTATGTGAGGTTACTTAAATGCGTTTACAAATAATACAGCTGGGGTTAAACTTTAAATTGACTGTTAATGAAAGGTGTAAATATTTTAAAAGATTATAAGGTTTACTTTACATATTAAAGTACATTTAATTAAATGGACTGTTCTTATTCATTTGAATGTAATGAATATCCATCCATCTTCATCCGCTTTATCCGGGGCCGGGTCGCGGGGGCAGCAGCCTAAGCAAAGAGGCCCAGACCTCCCTCTCCCCAGCCACCTCCTCCAGCTCATCCGGGGGAACACCAAGGCGTTCCCAGGCCAGCCGAGAGATATAATCTCTCCAGCGTGTCCTGGGTCTGCCCCGGGGCCTCCTCCCGGTGGGACATGCCTGGAACACCTCACCCAGGAGGCGCCCAGGGGGCATCCTTACCAGATGCCCAAACCACCTCAACTGGCTCCTTTCGATGTGGAGCAGCAGCGGCTCTACTCTGAGCCCCTCCCGGATGGCCGAGCTTCTCACCCTATCTCTAAGGGAGATGCCAGCCACCCTTCGGAGGAAGCTCATTTCCGCCGCTTGTATCCGCGATCTCGTCCTTTCGGTCACTACCCACAGCTCGTGGCCATAGGTGAGGGTAGGGACGTAGATCGACCGGTAAATTGAGAGCTTCGCTTTTACACTCAGCTCCCTCTTCACCACGACGGACCGGTGCAGCGTCTGCATTACTGCAGCTGCAGCCCCAATCCGTCTGTCGATCTCCGGCTCCCTTCTCCCATCACTCGCAAACAAGACCCCGAGATACTTGAACTCCTCCACTTGGGGCAGGACCTCATCCCCGACCCGGAGTGGGCACTCCACCCTTTTCCGGCTGAGAACCATGGCCTCAGATTTAGAGGTGCTGATCCTCATTCCCGCTGCTTCACACTCGGCTGCGAACCGCTCCAGTGCGAGCTGGAGGCCCTCACCCGATGAAGCCAACAGAACCACATCATCCGCAAAGATCAGAGATGAGATCCTGAGGCCACCAAAGCGAAAGCCCTCCGCCACTTGGCTGCGCCTAGAAATCCTGTCCATAAAAATTATGAACAGAACCGGTGACAAAGGGCAGCCCTGGCGGAGCCCATCACCCACCGGAAACGAGTCCGACTTATTGCCGGCAATGCGAACCAAGCTCTTGCAACGGTTGTATAGGGATCGAATGGCCCGTAGCAATGGGCCAGACACCCCATACTCCCGCAACACCTCCCACAGGACACCCCGAGGGACACGGTCGAATGCCTTCTCCAAGTCCACAAAACACATGTAGACTGGTTGGGCAAACTCCCATGCACCCTCAAGTATCCTCGAGAGGATGAAGAGCTGGTCCAGTGTTCCGCGACCAGGACGAAAACCGCATTGTTCCTCCTGCATCAGAGGTTCGACTAGCGGACGAACTCTCCTTTCCAGCACCCTGGCATAGACTTTCCCGGGGAGGCTGAGGAGTGTGATCCCCCTGTAGTTGGAACACACCCTCCGGTCCCCCTTCTTAAAGATGGGGACCACCACCCCGGTCTGCCAATCCACGGGTACTGCCCCTGATCTCCACGCAACATTGCAGAGGCGTGTCAGCCAGGACAGCCCTACAACGTCCAGAGCCTTCAGGAACTCGGGGCGGACCTCATCAACACCAGGGGCTCTGCCACCAAGGAGTTGTTTAACTGCCTCAGTGACCTCGCCCCCAGAAATTGGCGGGTCATTCCCCTCATCCCCAGACTCTGCTTTCTCCTTGGAAGACGCGTCAGTGGGATTAAGGAGGTCCTCGAAGTATTCCTTCCACCGCCTGACAATTTTCTCAGTCGACGTCAGCAGCGCGCCGCCAGCACTATACACAGTGCAGGTAGAGCACCGCTTTCCCCTCCTGAGACGCCTGACGGTTTGCCAGAACCTCTTCGAGGCAGTCCGAAAGTCTTTTTCCATGGCCTCTCCGAACTCCTCCCACACCCGAGTTTTTGCTTCAGCCACTGCCCGAGCCGCATTCCGCTTGGCCTGTCGATACCTGTCGGCTGCCTCCGGAGTCCCACAGGCTAACCAAGCCCGATAGGACTCCTTCTTCAGCCTGGTGGCTCCCTTCACCTCTGGTGTCCACCATTTGGTTCGGGGATTACCACCACGGCAGGCACCAACCACCTTGCGGCCGCAGCTCAATGCAGCAGCTTCGGCAGTAATGAATATGTTTTTCCAAAACCTCAACCTTTCAGTGTTCTCTTGAATCTTGTGAGAAATGTCATTCACATACTAGAGTCTATGATAATACCACAGTAGAGCACTGTCCTGTTTTGTTTTCTATCACTGGCAAATCTGGGATCCTTAAAAGCCCTTAGAGGACAGTTTCTGACATACAGAAAGATACTAGTTACAGAATACATATTTTCTCTATATTGCCTCAGATTGTCTTAATCTGCAAAGCAATTTCAGTTCTTTTAGACTGTTTCTTTATTTCAATTGTATTAATCTCTCATTGCATACATCTGTTACGTTCCCGTTGTGTTCTTATCTCTCCCACCAGAAATAAGACACACCGACAGCAAAGACTCAAAACAGCCAAGGTTCACTGCACATCTTAACCTCCTAAGACCCAAACTCTTCCATGGCATGCATTTTTAATTTCTCTTTGGTATTTGGGCATATTGGGATCCGATGAATGTAAAAACAAAGAATTACCAGATTTTTTTTAAACCGAATTTTTGTTTCTGAGAAAAAATGAGAGCCACATATGAGGATATATGTTTTACATTTTGATGAAACGGAGGCAGTATAATGTCCTCGTAAGTTGATATCAGGCCCTTGTAGAGCAAAATTTAGTGATTTGGTCTAGACAACCAAAAATGTAATGTCCACATCATAGCTGGACTGGCCATCGGGCATACCGGTGGGTCGATGGCGATTTTTCATTTTTATTTTTTTTTGCAACGGTATAAACAATGAGAGGTGATGGATTGGCCAGATGCTGGCCGATGTGTAAAAATAACTCAGTTGTTTTTTGGTGGCTGTGGCGGAGCTGCCACAGAGGCCAGCAGGTGGATGAGGAAGAGGGGAGGCAGGAGGAGGAGAGACCCGAGGCGGCCGCCGGCCCGAGTGTCAGGTGAACTGAACTTCAGGTAAGAAGTTATGACCTGCAGTCTATCTGGGTCAGATATAAACCAAGTTTAGGTGGAGTTTATTTTCGTTGTGCTGACTTTTTACAGTCAGTTACAATAAGTTGTACTGCGTACTATGGGAGCAATGATGTTACTGACAGTGAACTTTATTTTATTCATAAGGTTAGTTAGTAGAGTTGCCAACCGTTCTGTAAAAAACAGAATCGCCCCGCATTCAGAGAAAATATTATGCATTTCGTACGGAGCTGAAAAAGAACACAGTTTGTCCCGGACTTCAGCTGGAATGGAAGAAGACACAAAGCTGGAGTTATTCTGCGTCTTTATGCTGTCAGCTGCCTCTTCTTCTCTAATTCTCTCACCCTCACTCTCCTGTTGCTTTTCTGACGCAAGTCCCGTCTCTCTTGTTTGTTTATCGCCCACTTTGCGCCAGAAAAAGTAAACCAGCGGATGTTGCGCTAAACAACAGCAGCATGTTTAAGCTTGATCAGCTGTTGTTAGAATTTATTTAATATTAATTTCTAGTATCAGCTGATGTTTGCTGGAGCCACAGCTGTAAAAGCTGCTGGTCATGATGTTGGTTTGCTTATCTGGTGAGAGGAAAACATGAAGATGAAACCAGGAGACGTCCTTACTGAATCATCAGAGCTGAACAGGTGATGGAGAAACAGGTTTACCTTTTAGGTGACATGAATGAGTTGAAGGGAAGTTATGAACTGTTTCTGAGAAATAACACCAGGATCCTTTTCTAAGTAGCTGACAGCTGATAGCTGTGCAGGGGCGGGTCTAGCAAAATTTTCCCAGGGGGGCAGGTAGGGCATTAACAGGGAGAGGGGGGCACAAAGAAATACTTTTCTGTCTTATTATAATGTAAAATGTCTAGCTTTTAATAAATAATTATCTGAATCTTACAACCAAAGTTATCATCTGATGTAAAATGTATAGAAGTCATACATATACCAACAAGACTGTACATCACTGTCACAACAGCATTTGTTTTCATTCAAAGGCTTTATAACTTCTCCTATAATACCTGGTGAGCCAGTCTCTAGTCAAAATGCCCGGCCCGATTTTTTTGTCCCACTCCAGCCCTGGTCCACATATGTGGACCGCCAGGTCCTAGGAGGTTAAAGCAAAATGCACCTAAGTTGGAGGGTTCTGATCTCAAAGATGGCCAGCATTTAAGGTTAAAATAGTACTGGAAGACTGCAATTGATTCACACTCTCTAACTACACAAACAGACTGCATGAATTCAGATACCACCATGTAGTACTTCATTTAGTATGCTGTAGTAACAAGTGGTACACTTACTGGAAATGACATTTGCAATGGTTTACTGATATTTGCAACATGTCCTGCAAATTGCAATTATCATGTCAAAAATAGAAACATTTTACTAAGACTAAACAAATGCCTAGTGGCAGCTAACAAGCATCTGTTGGTGGCAAGCTTGTTAGCACTGACATCGTCATTGTGGCTGATGATATTTTGTACTTATGCAACAGCTTTTGGTTGACTTTCTTTCTCTACAGCTCTTATAGATAACCAGTTCCCGGTATTCATGATGACTTATATGTTTCTTTTTATTTCAGTTCACATTAAAGGGACAAGCTGTGTGTCATTTTATTTGTTTATTTGCTTCAATAAAGGAGCCCTCTCTCAACTCCAGATGCATTTTAGGAATGGACACATTCTTCAAGATGGCATGCTGACATCCATTTTGACGTCCCAAAAATGAAAAATGTGAATAAAACTATCATAAAAGTAAAAACAAAAAACAGAACACCAACAAAAAACAATATGGTAGGATTCAAATTTAGAATTTTTGAGTATTTTATCAAGGGTGCTATGAAGAATTGTAGTTGCATTTTATTAAGTTTATGACAGCAGCCATACCTGCCCAGGGAGTAATCTGTCAGGATGCTTTTGACAATGTGTTATTTCCTTGTTAGATGACACATGACTTCCTCAAAAGGCACATGTTATGCAAATAACATGAAAACACTGCAGAAATATGATACCAGAATAACACGCCCTCGTCTGACACCAACAACAGGCATTCAGTCTCAGCTACGTTTCTCTTTTTACTTTATTTATCCTTTATGAAATGCTTCATGTAATACATCCTTTCTCCCTTATGAAATAATAACAGTATTTCCGCAGCTCAACTGGTAAAATGCTTTGAAAACACTTTTTTCATGAGGCTTAGAAATTCCTCACTGGTGTGCTGTTTGAACCTCTGCTGTCTGCATTCAAGGTCTGAAGTGTTGGGCTTGATGATGCTTGTGCAGCTTTGCTCTGCTCACTGCGTAGTCTCATCTCATCTGGGCCAATGTGGTCGTTTTACATTATACATTTTTGCAGGCAGATAAAAGACACCATTTTTTGTTAAAGATAAAGAAATTGTTTTGCATGTAAAGAAAAGCATTTCACTCTCACATTGACAGAATGCTGTTTTGTGTCAAAGCACTGTGCAGATATCATTTGGGGCCTGGGGAATTTTTCCAACCTCAGAAACGAGTGTCATAATTTGCAGTGAGTTTGCATGTCCAGGTAGGTCAGAAAACCAGGCTTTCTTCAACTATCAAGGCAGTGCACACCATGGGCAACATTTACGTTGTATATTCATTTTGATTTCTTTGTTCTCTTTAAATGCACTTTAAGAAATTAGTCATGCAGTAAAAATCAGATAAGGGCGGCCTACTTTGATCACACAAACATTACATAGAAGTAAGTCGTGGATAGGTACGGACTTTGAGCTTTACTTTATTACATATTTACATTTATTACATAAAATTATACTACAGTATATTTCAAAATAACTACCCAGTCAAATGTGACATGTTTGTGATCTTTAGAATCCCCGTACAGCATACAAACAGAGGCAACCACATTTTAAGCACAACTTTAAAAATAAAAACATTTTATAAAGGTTTGGCCTTATTTGACCTGAAGAAGAGATCAGATGCCCATATTATTCCCTAAAGGTATATATACTGTGAATTTAAACAATGGCAGTAAGAAACCGTTTTCGATACCTCTACACGAATGATCAGTTTCATCAAAACCTTCTAGGAAAGAATTGAGAAATAGCAGAATATTTTTTGACATATAGTATTTGTTTAGGTTCCCCATACAAATATTTAGTACGGATTTATATATTTCACTTTTAAAAAGTTAATTAAAACATTAAATACATACATTTAGGATACTTTGTTTCTAATTGTAGTGTTTGGAAAATTAAAAATCCTCACAAGCGAACAGTTGGAAGTGTTTGGAGTGAAAAATATCAATTGTTAGAAATTTGTTATAAATATAATTTCAAGATGATTTCCTGCCGACTGAGTTCATTGCCAATAAGCGGAAGAGACTGGATTGACGCGGGCGGTGCTCAGATTCGGGGTGACTTCAGGTAAACTCTGCACTGGGAGTTCTCCTGTCTGCAACCACACCGTCATAGGAACTCTTTGGAGTTTATCTGCGTAAAGTCTGTATATAAAGACAAAAGCGTAGAAGACCGCTTTTCACAAACAAGCGGATGGAAATCAATGAACAACGCAACCTACGTGGGTTTCCCGTGTTGAATAAACTTTCCATCCACGCTTTACTTCGTGCTCCGATTTAATGCCCAACAAAAACAGGTGAGTACAGAATGATGTTATCATGTGAAAGGATTATTCTGGAATAAAGAAAAGTTCTCCTGATAAGACAAAGTCGGTTTGCATGCTTCGAGAAATCTCACGAACGCGGAAATGATGGCTAAACGCCTACATTTAAGGTGTCTGTAGTTTTTCCGTCTGCATAGCGGTTTCCGTTTGATCAGCAAACGTAGAGGGGGATTCACAAACGGCAAACACTGCCGGTGTTCTGGATAACAGGGCAATTCTAAATGTTAGCTGCACGAGGCTGGACACGGATGACCCATATGTAGGTCGAATGCTGATTGATTGATAAGTGGGCCGGAATAAGGAAGGGGGTGACATCGGCGTTCACCGGGCACCGGAGAAGCTGAGAAAGATCAACACAGATCTAAAAGTACAGCATGAAATGCACAGGCAGTGGTGGAGTGCATATTTTTTCATTGTTTTTGAACCCTCTTTTTCGCTTCTGCTTTTTGTTTGTTTGGACATCACTCATCTGTGCAGCTAGACTAATGTTAGCAGAGACGGGTCTTCCAGCAGAATCTGCATGAATATTGAAGATACTTATTATTTAGTCGGAGGAATAATCACACGTGGGGCATCGGCTTTCACCGGAACATCACACCGAAAGGTGACTTTGTTTATTGAACTCTCGCGTGCACTCTGCAGCATAACAGGAAGCATCCTTTCAAAATAAAATCACAACAGATGACAATGAGGGCATACCTATTAACTAGCTCAACACCCCCACTTGCACTCACGTTGTCAGCTTTACATGCATTCCAAAAGAAACAGTTTTTCTTTACTATTTGTTTACACTCCAAACATATATTTCTCAAACTTCAATAACTTCCCCTTTGTTGCTGGCTTTGTCATAACATCGGCCACCATCAGACCTGTCGAACAATATTCCAATATCAAATTTCCAGCATTAACTGTTGATCTTACAAAATGATACTTGATATCAATATGCTTACACCTCTGTCTGTTAACAGGATTCTTTGCCAATGCGATAGTCCCTTGATTGTCCTCAAAAATCTTTGGTGGTCCCTTTTGATGCTCATACATGCTTTGCAACAGTTGTGTCAAGTACAAACATTCTTGTGTTGTTGCTGCCAAAGCTATGTACTCTGCTTCACAAGTTGACAAGGCAACAGTTGGCTGCTTCTTTGTTCGCCATGACACCAAAGTACCTTCTTCATTCAGGCTTATGCAGTAACCTGTAGTACTCCTCCTGTCAGTCACATCTGCAGCCCAGTCGGAGTCACTGTGACCTTGTACTCTCAAATCTTTGTCACTTTTCCTGTAGCACAATGTCTTGTCTTTTGATTGTTTCAAATACTTTAGAACATGTTTCACAGTAGTCCAGTGTTCCACAGCTGGTTCTTTGAAGTGCTGTGACAGCTTACTTACAACAAAACTCAAATCTGGTCGTGTGCAAGAGGTCAAGTAAATAAGGCTACCTACTGCCTCTCTGTACATTCTGACATTGTTCATTTTCTCAGCATCATCATTGTAGTTCAACTTTTGTTCACAAGGAGTTGATCTTGGTTTACAGTCTTGCATTTGAAATCTTTCCAGTATGTTTTCTACATATCTCTCTTGTGACATTTTTACACAATCTTTGGTTTGCTCAAAATCAATACCAAGAAAGTGTTTGAGTTTCCCCATATCTTTCATTTTGAACCTTGCAGTTAGCATTCCCTTCACAGTTTTCAAAACCCTTTCATCACTGGCTGCAATAATAATATAATCAACCCATATGATCATGATCACTTTGTCTTTTCCTGTTTTCCTTGTGTAAACACAATTATCTACAGGACTCTGCATGAAACCGTTCTCTATCAAATAGTCATGTAATGTCCTGTTCCAGTTTCGGCCTGACTGTTTAAGCCCATAAAGTGACTTTTCCAGCTAGACCAGTTTCTCATCTGTTTTTCCTTTTACTTCATAGCCTTCTGGCTGCTCAACATAAACTTCAAAATCTATTGGTGCATGCAAGTATGCAGTTTTTACATCCATCTGATGCAAAATCAGGTTTTCTTGTATTGCACACTGCATCAATACTCTTATGCTTGTCAGGTTAGCAGTCGGAGAAAAAGTTTCATCATAGTCTATCCCAAAACACTGGTTGTAACCTTTAGCTACGTACCGTGCTTTATATTTTTCTGATCCATCACCACTGTTTTTCTTCACATATACCCATCTACCCCCCACTGCTTTCTTTCCTTCTGGTAAGCTTGTTAGGGTAAAGGTGTTGTTCTCTTTTAAGGATTGCATTTCCTCATCCATAGCTGCTTTCCACTCTTTAGAGTTGGGTGACTTTACAGCTTCACTGAATGTCACGGGTGAGTTACTTATCAGTCTGTAACAGTAGTCTATGTTAGTCAGCACTTGATCATCAATGTCTTCTCCTGACTCATATTCATTTAGATAATCTGGTTTCTTTCTTGTTCTAGAAGGATAGCTTCTGGAGTTTTCAGTCTCATCACTGAGTGGCATCTGACTGTTCACTTCTGGTTGGTTGTCAGTACCTGGTTCCTGTGAACTGGTACTGGGGCTTTCCCTGTTCATGTCTGGTCTCTCCCTCACCTGTATGTCCTCATCCTCAGATGTCGTATCAGTTTGTGTTTGCTTTTCCTCATTGTGTTTGGTTACAAACTTAACCAGCCTAAACTTTTGCACTTTAGCGTTGTCTGGGAAATAAACCTTGTATGCTGGACTGTTTTTGTCGTAGCCTACAAAAATCCCTTTTGTACACCTCGAATCCAGCTTACCCTTGTCTTGCTTGTAAGCATAACACTCACACCCAAACTTTCGCATTCTGGATAGATTGGGCTTCCGCCCAGTCAGCAAAAAGTAAGGTGTCTGTCCTGTCCGGTTGTTAAAGCACCTGTTTCTCACAATAGCTGCTGTTTGAACTGCATACGTCCATAATTCCTTTGGTACGGCACTCTCAATAAGCATGCACCTTCCCATATCAAAAAGTGTTCTCCAGCCACGTTCTGCTGTACCATTCTGGTGAGGGGAATATGGGGCTGAAGTTTCATGTCTTATTCCATGTTTGTTTAACAATGCCTGGTAACTGCCATGAACTCTGTGTCGTTGTCTGACCTGATACACTTTACCTTCCCGTGTGGGGCTGTATCGGCCAAAAAGATTTTAGTTGCTTGCATTGTTTCACTTTTGTTTTTGAGAAAATATACAAATACTGCACCGGAAAAGTCATCGGTAAACAATAATGCATATATGTGTCCATCTCGTGATTCTGGATCTATCGGCCCTGCTAGATCCGTATGTACCAGCTCGAGAGGTTTCTCGGCTCTTCTGTCAGGGTTTCTATTCCTAGTCTGGACAATTTTTCCCTGGATACACACCTCACAGTTCAAACTTTGGTTGTCTGTTTTCCCCTTGATTTTCATACCGTCAACCACATTTTGTAACTTCAGAATGTCACTATGATTGCAATGTCCCAAAATTTCGTGCCATGTCTTCACATCAAAACAATTATTACACTTATCATCATACTCACTTACAGTTTGAAGGTAATAAAGTCTGTTGTGCTCATGGATGTAGAACTTTGTACCGTCTCTGTGTTGAAGGACGTTCCTTCCTTTCTTAAAGATGATAGTAGCTCCATTCGCGGTGGCCGCTCTCACAGAGAAGATATTCTGTGGAAATGAGGGAATGTATAGAGCGTCTTTCAGTGTTGTTTTACACGGTCTCCCTCTGCTGTCAATCAAGCACACCTCTGCATCTCCTCTGCCTCCAGCCACTCCTTTACACCTGGTGCCATCAGCTAATTCCACACTGTGTGTTCCCGGCTGGAAGTCGTCATTAAATTTCTTGAACGCTGTTTTATCATTCAGGATGTGTGATGTTGCGCCAGTATCCACCATCAGGCCTTTGGTCCTGATGTCCTGTCGCTGTTGAGGTTCCGCGTAGTCATCGCTCATCCGGAAGACATAGGTTTCATCGCTCTCTGCGTTGCCGCCCTCCTCCGAGGCTGTGCGCGCTTCATCATTCCGTTGTCGTCTCCTGCAAGTCGACTCTCGATGGGTGTTGCTCCTACAGTGACCGCACCACTGTCTGTAGTAGAGATGGCGCGATACCAGTTTTTTATGTCTGATACCGATATCATAAATTTGGATATCTGCCGATACCAATATGAATCCGATAGAGTGTGTTTTTTAATCAATAAAACGTTTTTTTAATATCTTGCTGCATTTTGTATAAATTTATACTCAAGTTTAAATAAACAACACTAAAGCTATTCTGTTATACCTGTATGTAAAAAAATACACTGCGCCCAAAATATTTTATAGTTCAGCAACACTGGTCAATCTAATAAACTTAAACCTACTCCATCCTCCCTATTCTGGTATTTTAAAGAGTACTTAGCAGAAATATTAAGCAACCTAACTAATAGGGTTGCAAACTCCCAGCAAAAAAAAAAGGGAACCACCCCCCACCCTCCAGCTCATGATGCTTAATCAATGTAATCAAATTTAATTTGATGCAGGGGGAAAATGCACAGAAATAAATTATTTTTCAAGAATAATTACATAGATTCAACATCTTTCTTCAACAGAATTGCAGACTGCACAGATGGTACTTTCCCAAAGGAAAAAGTACTATAGCTTACTAGGGCATATTAGACTTAACAGTTACTATATACAGTAATGGACTTCTATATATTTTACATCAGATTAAAACTTTGGGTGTAAGAGTCAGATAATTATTTATTAAAAGCTAGACATTTTAAATGAGAATAAGAAAGAAAAGTATGTCTTTGTGCCCCCTTTTCCCTGTTAATGTCCTATCGGCCCCCCTGGCTAAACTTTGCTAGATCCGCCCCTGCACAGTTACAGCCGTCAGCTATGTAGAAAAAGATCCTGGTCTAGAAAGTAATATTAAAGAAATTCTAACAACAGCTTATCAAGCTTAATAGTGCTGTTGTTGTTCAGCCGCTGGTTTCCTCTTTCTGGTGAGAAGTGGGCCAAAAACAAAGAAGAGAGATGGACTCGCAACAGAAAAGCCGATCAGCTGATCATTGATCAGTTTCACGATTGAAGTATAGCAGCAGGAGAGAGGGAGGCAGTCGCTCCATATATCGGTTGTTAAGCTTAACGTGGGAATGCTTTACAAACATTCAGAGATGAACTTACACACTTGCTTTACTTCTCTCTGGGAAAACTTCTTCGGAGATGAAATGCTGGTTTGGTAGCAACGCTACAAATACACACAGCCGCTCTATCACGTGATGCATACTGCTGCAACGTGCTACGGTTATCAGCCGAGTTACGCCGTGTAGCAAGTTTTGTGAGGTGCTTTTTTGATATTTAATGGATCGGATTACATTTTTTATTTCTCACCAATATCCGATCCAGTAATTTGGGTCAGTATCGGACCGATACCGATACGTAATATCGGATCAGTCCATCTCTAGTCTAGCTGCATGCTCTGGCCTTGTGTCCCCGCTGGCCACACTTAAAACAGACTATGTCTGACATGTCTCTCCTGTGGTCACTAGCAGCTGCTGCGGGTCTCGCGCTAGGTTGCACTCTCGCCTTCATGATGTTATCCTCTTGTTCCACTAAGCACATTTTCTCAGTGTCCTCATAGCTGCGGAGTTTTGTTTTAAATTCCGCAAACTTGATTTCTGATTCACTTTGCGTAATGTGAACAGAAAAAGGTTTAAATGCTTCTGGTAAACCTTTTAACACCATCGCTACAAGCAGACCATCACTAAGTGTCTCTCCAGCATTTCTCAGGGCTGTAATAAATGTCTCTGCGCGTATGATGTACTCTGTAACGCTCTCACTGCTTGTTTTCTTCAGAGAAGTCAGTTCAGTATAAAGGCTGATAATTCTTGGTTTACCTTTTCCCGCATAATAATCTCTTAAAATTTTCAGTGCCTCGCGTCCATCATCGGCAGCTTCTCTCATCACGAGCAATAAACTCTTATCATCCAGGAACTGTATTAACTCTGCATAGGCCTGGGCATTCTTATCTTTGTCGTCCTCATCTTCGTCATCACTTTTCAATATTGTGTCTTTTAGACCTTGTAATCTAAGATGTCCCAAAAATTTTGTCTCCCACAGTTCATAATTCTTCTCATCTCCGTCAAAAACCAACCTTGCCCATCGGCCACTGGGTTCACCAGCACGCTTACTCATGGTGCTAACTTAGCATGCAACACGCTGTACTTTGCGACTTTTCTGGTGGTAAACTTTCCCCTGGAGTAGCTTCAATATTTTCCTTGGCCCATAACCTGTTAGCAGAGACGGGTCTTCCAGCAGAATCTGCATGAATATTGAAGGTACTTATTATTTAGTCGGAGGAATAATCACACGTGGGGCATCGGCTTTCACCGGAACATCACACCGAAAGGTGACTTTGTTTATTGAACTCTCGCGTGCACTCTGCAGCATAACAGGAAGCATCCTTTCAAAAATAAAATCACAACAGATGACAATGAGGGCATACCTATTAACTAGCTCAACAACTAACACTACACGTTGACTTCCTCATTGGAGTGTGGTGATCTCTAAAATGGAAAAAAGGCCAAGAGTTGCTCCTAGGCTTAATATTTTGTTATAAACAGCGAAAACAAGCAGAACAATTGTACATATCTGATTACAACAGTTTTCAAGAGTTATATTACAAGTGGAAGTGTTCTCTGCATTACACTCCATGAGTGTCTGTAGACTGCTTTCTGTCTACATCCGCTCCAGCATAAAACAAGGTAAGTTATCAGGTTCAGTAGCCTATGTAAAACATTACACTGAACCTAAAATACAGAATCTTTAACAGTGTACTCTAGACAGGGGTGTTTTTAGCCCATTTTTGGCTAAAGCACCCCCAAAGAGTTCTTACTTTTTTGACAATATTTGGTACAGGATAGTCTTTTTTTTGTGTGTGATACACTACAAAAATATAGAAAGCATACAGTACTTGGTTGACATGTAATATTTTAACAACAAAAGTATAGATACCTCCCTCCCAAAATGGTTTGTTCCAGTTCGCCTTGCCCCTACTCTGGCTCTGGTGCCCTCACTAGTGGTGTGCGATATTGCATATTTTGGTATCGATCCGATACCAAGTAAATACGGGCCAGTATCGCCGATACCAATACCGATACTTTTCAATAAATAAGGTGGATGCCTCATTGAATTGCTAAATCACAATTAATTTTCATGACCTTAAGTGTTTTTTGTGTTTATTCCTTTTGTATTATTAATTACTTAAAACCCAGGACATAATTAGGAGAAATAATTATTTATAATTAAATAAAATAATGCTTTATTATTGTGGCGGGCCGTGGTCTGCGATGCTGCTGCAGATGAGATGGACTCACCTTCACTGCATCTACAATCATGCCTCACCGGCTTAAAACCTGTGCGCTGCTTGTGCTGTTGTTGTTTTTGGTGTTGATGTGTACAGCTGGCAGCAGGAGGGCTGCAGCCATTGAATGTAGGCTACTGTTACGGCAACCGGGTGATCACTGTAAGGGTGGACAGCGCGCGGCTCTGTCCACCCATTTGAACTGTGAATCATGCGGAGCTCCTTTATTACATTGAGAGTAGGGGCATGCATCGATCAGTAAATCAACAGCTTTGCTTCTATGACCGGCCGTCTCATGCCAAACGGGTGCAACGTCTGCATTGCTGTTGCTGTGGCACCAAAACTGTTTGTCAGGCTCCCACTTTCTTCACTTATGAACAAGACCCAGAGATACTTGAACTCCTCCACTCCCGGGCAGTGACTCGTCCCTGACCCGGAGTGGGTAGTCTGGCCTTTTCGTACTGAGGACCATGTCCTCAGATGTGGAGGTGCTGATTGTCATTCACACTCAGCTGTGAACCCCTCTAGTGCAAGCTGAAGGACACCACCTCATGAAGCTTGCAGAACCACATTCTCTGCAAAAAGCAGATATGAGAAATTGAGGGCTACAAAGCTGGAAGCCTTATGACTTTAATTCTGTTATTTATTAATTCGTGTATTGCTGTGTTATCAGAATACGTGCTGTACATGTTCTCGTGATAAAATATGTTTCCTTTCTCTGTAGTTTTCATGGACAAGAAGAGGCACCTAAAAGGCATCTTGATTTGCATTGCAGCAGCAGTGATTTTCATCTTTTTCTATCTCAATTCCAAGAAAGTGGTTAGGAACATTCCTTATCAACCAGCATCAGCAGAGCCGCGTTGGGAGGATCCAGGACCATATCATGTGGCCTACCCACGAAACTACAAATTCATCATGGATGACACGCCTACATGTAGGACCACAACTCCTTTCATTATTCTGATGGTTCCTGTTGCACCCAGTAATGTTGCAACTCGGGATGCCATCCGGCAGACGTGGGGAAATGAGAAGCTGGTTCTGGGTCAGCAGGTAGAGACTGTCTTCATAGTGGGCCTCCCTGGTGGAAGTGATGCTAAACATCAGCAAGAGAAGCTTCAGCAGGAGAATCAGCTGTACCATGACCTGATTCAGAGCAACTTTCAGGACAACTACTATAATCTGACTATCAAGACTATGGTCATGCTGGAGTGGCTGGCTGCACACTGTACTAAGGCTTCCTTTGTCATGAAGATCGACTCCGATGTGCTACTCAATGTCCCGAATCTGGTGAAACTGTTGGTGGATCCTAGCACAGCTAAGCAAAACTATATGACTGGGCTGGTTTGGTGGCATAGTCCTGTTTTAAGAAACCCATTTATAAAGTTCTACATGCCTCGATCTGTGATTGCTGAATCAGAGTACCCCCCGTATCCGCTCGGCTTTGCCTACGTCATGTCACTAGACCTTCCTGGGAAGATCTTGGGAGTGTCACCTCAGATCAAACCGATCTACATTGAAGATGCTTACCTCGGCATGTGTCTGAAACACCTGGGCGTATCTCCTACTGACCCTCCAAAAGAAACAATGTTTCTTGTCAAGCCCAGCCATTCTCTGAGCAGCTGCAGTCTTTCAAAGGTGATCGCTTCGACAACAACAAGCATCTTGCAAATGAATGGCTACTGGGAGAGGATCAAACGGGGAGTTCAGTGCTGAACTTTTTCCAAAAAGAGTGGGAACCTGAATTTGGCCAATGGTTAAAACAAAAACGAAATATTGCATATTTATTATGTGGCAAAATGGAGATATTTTTGTTATATCTTGCCAAATCTGATGATTAGGCCAAGTTAACAGAATTATTTTTCTCTAAAAAATTTGAACATTACAACATTAGTATCAAGATTATAATTATAAGTTAGAACTTTGTGTTTGGTGATATTGAAATATTGCTAAATTGGCAAGAGATGAAATGATACTGTTCTCAACTTTTTATTGGAATCAATCAGGCCTTCTTTGTCCCCAGCTCAAGTATGAGATGTTTAATTTACTTTTATTTCCTCTTGTATTTACCTTCTCCAGCTCTTTTGTGTTTCTGTACTTTTTACCCTCCGGCCTGTGTTTGTCTTTATATTTGTTGTTATGGTATGGTTTGATATTTGCTGTCCAACTGACGAGATGATAAGATTACATTACTTTGCAGTTGCTTTAACAATAGCTAAACATCCAAAAGACCACAATCCATAATTATTAATGAAGTGTACTGTTTTGCTATGGTATTTTGTTATGATGTAGTTGACTACTTAAGTATATTGTAATAGCCCCGCGCTGTTTTGATGTTTGTCTTTTGTTTTAATGTGTATATTTACTATAGATTGTGCATGTTGTTGATTCCTTTTCTTTTTTTCTTTTCATTTGTTTGCTTGTTTTTTTTATTTATTGTTTGTTTGCATTGTAAACCAGCTTAGGATATAAAAGCTGCAGTGTGTTTCTTAGAGACAAGTTTTTTACATGAACTATGTCAAACTAAACTGATCTAAAATAAACTATGGGGCATGTATGATCCTGATGTGATGCAATATACAAAATGTACCATGACTGTAAAGAAAAAGAATCGGCCAGTACTGTGAATTCTACAATTGTAGTTTGTCATAGTTCCACAAGATGGACGACTTTGATTCTATAAAATTTAAGCCACAAGTATGTTTAACGTGCTGCATATTTTTCAACCCCACTGCTTTAAATGTATGATGTAAGCTTCCTTCAAAACACAAATAAAATACTAAAATATCATATATTAAAAAAAAACAAAAAACTCATGCAATACCTTCCAATAACAATCAGTCGCTGATAGGATTGCTGGGCTGGGCAGACTGCTTGTCTAAACCCCAGAGTGAAGGAGAACATCTCCTGGGTCTGGGTGCTAATTGCCCCTATGGGGGAGTTGTTGCTTGGACCTGGGAGTATAGAGTGTTTATGGGTAGTGTGAGTGTACAGTATTCATTTCTGCATGTCTTGATGTTGGGTGTGTGAGGAAGGGGAAGGCATGTGTGTGGCTGTTTGTCTATGTCTGTGTCAGGTCTGGTCTTACACTCCACCTCTCTTAGAACATCTCAGGCTCCCCCAGGAGCTAAAAGCACAGGGTTGTCCCTGCGGTGGTCCTCCTGGAGCTTTCATGGTGTGGTGGGCTTCTGGATGTCTTAGGCCCAGGTCTCCTCCATGCCTTCTTCAGGTGTTGGTGGGCGGGACTGTGGCTCCCCACATACACTGTTAGTTACAGTGGGAAACTATTAAACCCCGATTATTTTGTCCCCGTGATAGAACAGAAAACCGACTCATAGTGTGTTAAAACATTTATATTTCTTTTTATTCAATTATCTTCCGGAAGAGAGAGACCCCTGCACAGCCCAAACACCAGTTGCAGGATCTCTCACATTAGAATCTCAACATGTGTCTTATATGGTGTTATTTCTGTACTTTACACGTCACACAGTTTCAAACATTGCTTATATGGAAAGTTCCTCTTTTCTGTGTCTTATCTATTAATATGCCTGTGCACTAAAACTTCCTATTTTTCAGTCTGGCTGAGCACTTAGTTTGTGAGTCAAGAGTGGCCTTGCTCTACAAGCCTTCATTATTAAAGTACATAAAACAATCTAACGAGCAGATACACATTAAAAAATAATTCTTTTTCTTAACAAAACCTTATGAACACAAGCACGCTCACGCATGGCAAGACATGTTCACACAGATGTACAAGCAGGTACTTACAGACACATGTCATCTTGGGCTGCTGCTGCCTCTAAAAATATATTTTATTATTAGTACTGTGTTCAGTAACAACATCACTGTTATTTATGTTGGTAGTTGCTCTGGTTTCTCTGCTCCCCCCTGCCTCTTCTCAACAACTGGCATTTTTTTCTCTCTCTCCCTCTCTGTTAACTTTCTCCCCAACTTAACTTTCTTTCTTTTTGTCTTCTCCCGTCCAGGTCTCTTTACTATTATACCATAGTGGATGGTATCAAAGGCCTGAGACTGAGAAATAAAAATTGCATTCACATTTGCAGTTTTGTCTTCAAAAACTGCAGCATAAAAGTAGCTGGAAACATGCAACAGAAATTGGCAGTACTAAAGAGGCTGATCACAAAATCTGTGGGCTGTGTTTACCTGGATTGTACGGGTGGGCCATTTATATGGATACACTGTAATAAAATGGGAATGGTTGGTGATATTAAAGTCCTGTTTGTGGCACATTAGTATATGTGAGGGGGCAAACTCCTCAAGATGGGTGGTGACCATGGTGGCCATTTAGAAGTCGGCCATCTTGGATACAACTTTTGTGTTTTCAATAGGAAGAGGGCCATGTGACACATCAAACTTATTGGTAATGTCACAAGAAAAACAATGGTGTGCTTGGTTTCAACGTAACTTTATTCTTTCATGAGTTATTTACAAGTTTCTGACCACTTATAAAATGTGTTCAATGCGCTGCCCGTTGTTTTGGATTGTCAATGCAACCCTCTTCTCCCACTCTTCACACACTGATAGCAACACCGCAGGAGAAATGCCAGCCCAGGCATCCAGTATCCGTAGTTTCAGGTGCTGCACATCTCGTATCTTGTCACCATAGACAATTTCCTTCAGATGACCCCAAAGATAAAAGTCTAAGGGGGTCAGATCTGGAGACCATGGGGGCCATTCAACTGGCCCACGACGACCAATCCACTTTCCAGGAAACTGTTCATCTAGGAATGCTCGGACCTGGCACCCATAATGTGGTGGTGCACTATCTTGCTGGAAAAACTCAGGGAACGTGCCAGCTTCAGTGCATAAAGAGGGAAACACATCATCATGTAGCAATTTCAAATATCCAGTGGCCTTGAGGTTTCCATTGATGAAGAATGGATGCACTATCGTTGTACCCCATATACCACACAAAACCATCACTTTTGTTGTTCCAACAGTCTTGGAGGGATCCATCCAATGTGGGTTAGTGTCAGACCAATAGCGATGGTTTTGTTTGTTAACTTCACCATTCACATAAAAGTTTGCCTCATCACTGAACAAAATCTTCTGCATGAACTGAGGGTCCTGTTCCAATTTTTGTTTTGCCCATTCTGCAAATTCTGTGCGCCGATCTGGGTCATCCTCGTTGAGATGCTGCAGTAGCTGGAGTTTGTAAGGGTGCCATTTGTGAGTAGCTAATATCCGCCAAAGGGATGTTCGACTAATGCCACTCTCCAGTGACATTCAGCGAGTGCTACGCTGTGGGCTCTTGCTGAATGAAGCTAGGACAGCCACTGATGTTTCTTCATTAGTGACAGTTTTCTTGCATCCACATTTTGGCAAATCCAACACTGAACCAGTTTCATGAAACTTAGCAAGTAGTTTGCTAACTGTAGCATGGGAGATGGGTGGTCTCGTAGGGTGTCTTGCATTGAAATCTGCTGCAATGACCCGGTTACTGCATTCACCAGATATCGACACAATTTCGATCCACTCCTCATGTGTTAACCTCTTCGACATGTCAATGGCTGTAAACAAAGAGAAACTTGTAAATAACTCATGAAAGAATAAAGTTACATTGAAACCAAGCACACCATTGTTTTTCTTTTGACATTACCAATAGGTTTGATGTGTCACTTGGCCCTCTTCCTATTGAAAAAACAAAAGTTGTATCCAAGATGGCCGACTTCTAAATGGCCACCATGGTCACCACCCATCTTGAGGAGTTTGCCCCCTCACATATACTAATGTGACACAAACAGGACTTTCATATCACCAACCATTCCAATGTTATTACGGTGTATTCATATAAATGGCCCACCCTGTACTTATATCATTAAGGAGGTGTAGCATCCCCGGTTGAAAAGATGGTCTCTCAAACTGATGGTTCACAATCCTTTTATTAAACAGCCGTGTATGTGAACACACCGTAAGAGCTACAACATACAGAATAAAAGACTATTAGTAAATCAAACAGTGTGTTACCTTTAACCTTTTGACTTATTCATTAATCACAAATTAATTATCTTTACCTTACATAACAAATAACACTAAAACTTGTATTATTGCATATAACAGGGAAATCGTTTCATCGCTGTGTAAACATGACGAGGTACGTTAGCACCCTCTAGTGGGTGAAAACTCAGCCTTTATGCTTAGTAGCGGTCAACAGCTATATGCTCCGTAAAACAACAAAATACATATCTACAGGACAAACTTTGTTACAAACCTTGTTCCCTCATCAACCAGGTGCTAAGAAACTGCTTTCAACTCAGTGTTGCACCTTAATAGCCGTTCTTTTTCCCATTCCCGTCCATTAACCATAGAGCACACCTTCTCTCTGTGCATTAAAACTCGCGCTTCTGCTATATGGTTTACGCCACTTGATTTACGGCACCTTGTCGCTCTGTGACTTTCAAAATATAAGCATCCGCTCCAACAATATAATAGTCACTCATAACTTTACAAAACACTTTACCAAATATTAATGAGGTCATTTACACTCCCACCAAATCATTAAGAGCTTAACTGGGAATTAACTGAAGCGATAACGATTTCCTAATGAAGAAATGACCCGTAACCATTAAACTGTATGATAACACATAGTTCCATTGAAAAGATGGAGCCTTAAACCTTAGAATGTAGTTAAACAGTCTCTAATAGCAAAACCAGTTTCTGCACTGGGCGTTCCACTATAGAACGTTTACTAGAACATTGTCCCTTCTCAGTCTTCCTTTCTCCGAAGCAAATCCTTACTTTTCTTACAAGTCCGTCTTTGTCAGTTACTGTGTCCATTACACGTGCTAATCTCCATTCATTGCGGGGTAGATCATCCATCTTCTCCATGACAACATCTCCAACTTTCAAGTTTCTCCTTGGAGTGTGCCATTTCTGTCTTGTTGCGATGTTGGATAGATACTCCCTTTTCCAACGTGACCAAAACTGTTCTGATAAGTACTGCACCTGCCGCCACCTTTTACGTGCGTAAATATCCTCTTTGATGAATGTGCCTGGAGGGGGCAGGGATATCTTTGACTTCATAGTAAGCAGGTGATTTGGTGTCAAGGGCTCTGGGCTGCTTGGGTCACTTAGGTTGTCCACCGTTAGAGGCCTGCTGTTGACAATCGCCATTGCCTCATAAAAGAATGTCCTTAACGATGCGTCATCCATTCTGCCAGATGAAAGTGAAACTGTGGAGCGCAGAATGTTTCGAACTGTCCTGATTTGTCTTTCCATACACCTCCTGTATGGCTTGAATGAGGAGTGTGCATTTTGAAGTCACACTGATTCTCTGCAAGAAATGTGGTAATGCGGTTGGAGTCCACTTGTTTTAAAGCTTCTTGTAGCTCATTTTTAGCTCCAACAAAGTTGCTTCCTTGATCGCATCTAATCTCACTGATTGCTCCTCTTATGGCTATAAAACAGCAGAGCGCATTGATAAAAGCATCTGTAGTCATGTTGTCCAACTTTTCTATGTGCACTGCTCTGCAGCAAAGGCATGTAAAAAGAAGTCCATAACGCTTGTGCTCCTTGCGAGCTTGTTTGGTTAGAAAAGGACCAAAACAGTCCATTACACAGAATGTAAATGGTGGAGATGGATCTAAGCACTGCGTTGGGAGATCAGACATCTTTTGTTCCTCTGTGCCTCTTCTGAGTTTGCGACACTTCACACATTGGTGTATAAAATTTGCTACTGCCTTGTTGATGCCTGGAATCCAAAATCCATTCACTCTGATCTCATTGATTGTAAAACCTTTCCCTTGGTGCTGCACCTTACTGTGGAAATGATCTATTATTAGTTGAGTGACATGGTGACCTTTTGGAACTATCACTGGGTGTTTCAGTATGGAGGAGAATGAAGCATCTTTAAGTCTTCCTCCCACCTTAAGGAGTCCATCAGTATCAAGAAAAGTGTCCATTTGAAACAGTTTACTTTTGTGTGGAAGTGGTTTCCCGTTCTTTAGCAACCTTATCTCCTCTGCACATTCACTTACTTGTGTGTCCTTTAGAATAACACATTGTGCATTTTGTCTTTCTTGTACTGTACTGTGGCCTGTTGTTTTGTCTCCCTTGGCACAGCGAATGAGTCGAGCTATGGCTTGGGTGGCTTTGTACCATGAGGAAAACTTTGTTAACTTGTCTGATAAACCTTTTTTCTCTGTTTTGAGTGTGTTCAGTGCCTGTACCTTCTTAACCTCTGGGTCTCCGAGTGGTATGTTCATGTCGATGTCTGCAGGTGGAGATATTTCCTTAAATGGAAGTGGCATTTCATAATGTCCTTCAGTGTTTTTGTAAATGCCTTCCTTTAACATGTTGAGAAAGAGAATGTCATCTTGAGACACTGACTCGTTATCCTTGTCGTTATCCTTAAAGTCAGACTCAAGGACCTTGATTACATCAGCTGGAGTCACTAGGGGAAGCTCTTTAACTGCAACTCTGTGACACACAGTAGACATGCTAGAAGAGTCACCATAAGATGATGTCGGACCTACAATACTCCAGCCCAATACTGTGCGAACTGCATAGGGTTCGTTCTCACCTCCTAAGATTACCTGCTTTGGAGCTAATGCCTTAGAGCAACTGTAGCCAATTAAAAGGCCGACTTCACATTCTAGCTGTGAAGGAATCTCGTTCCTTATTTCCTTGAAATGATTCCACTGCCTTGCTGTTTCACAGGTAGGAATGTGAGAGCGGTTAACTGGTATACATTCTTTAGTGTAAGCAGGAGGGAGTTCAATCATTTCTGAGGAGTTATAGCCTCTTACTTTGAGACCTGAGATGCGTTCGCTTGGCACAACAACATCCTTACCAAGCAGTGTAGTGAGCTTCAACCTTATTGGGGTAGCCTTAGCTTGGAGGTTATTAGACACATCTTGGTCAATGAACACGGTGTCACTTTGCGTGTCTAGGAGGGCATAAACAAGACTTTCTGTACCTGGATGTTGCTCTGAAGAAACCCATACTGGTACAATCATGGAGGTGCTCACGCACTGTTCACTGGCTTCTGCATTCAGAGACAGGGTGGTTGCAGCCTGTTCTGTGCTGATCTGAGTTTGTGGCTGGTTTGAGGCTGATTTATCATTGTTATAGTTGAAGTCGTGCAGACAGGTAGGATGTTTTTTCTTACACACTTCACATACAAGTCTGTAATTACAGTTCTTTGCGCTGTGTCCGGGTTTGAGACAACCATAACAGAGGTTTTTCTCCTTTATATATTTCCTTCGTTCCTCAAGCAATATTCCATTGAACTGTGGGCAACTGTGAAGTTTATGTCCGTTGTTTTGACAGAACATGCAAACTGAGTGGCCTGACGATTCCACCTTGCAGCTGCCCAGTTTGGTAACTTTTGAACGTGTTTTTGGTTCTCCTCACAATCGTTGAGAATGCTCAAGCCTTCAATGTGGGGCATAGCCTTGTGACATGTTTGAATGAAATCAGCAAATGCCCTGAATCCTGTGGAGTCATTTGTTTGGATCTTTGGCCATTTTGCCAGTCTTTCTCTGAAAGCCCTCTGTACCACAAATGGATGTCCATACCTGTGGTTGAGACGCTCCCATGCATCTCTGTATGCTTCACTGTCGTTCTATAGAAGATGCCATCAAGCGTTTGTCGAACTGGACCTCCTATGTATTTCTTTAAGTAGTGCAGTTTGTCAGCAGGTGAGATGTTCCTTTTATCAATGAGAGCAGTAAAGGAAGCTTTCCACTCAATGAATTGTATTGGGTCACCTGTGAACGTGGAGGGCTCTGGCACTGGCAGTCTGTTCAATGCAACACTATCCAGTACTGCTTGTGCTAAGTAGAGGACATCTGTTTGTGGAAGTGAGGTAGACACTACATTGTTGTCAGGGACTTTACTGAGATTAGAAACTGTGGGGGCTTTCTGAGCAGTGTTTCTATAGTCAACATCAGAGGCACTGATTTCACTCTTTATCTCAGTGTCATAGGTCCTTAGTCTAGCTCGTGCAGCCTTTAACTCCTTTTCAGCCTTCAGTTTCTCTAGCTCACGCCTTTGAGATTCGAGCTCCTTTCTTTGCCTTTCTTCTAAAAGCTGAATATTTTCCTTTTGTTTTTCCTCCTCTAATAACACCTCATACTCTGCTTCTTTGGCTGCTAACTCTGCTGCAGCTTCTGCTCTCCTAACAGCTACTGTTGACATTGCAGAGTATGACTTACTGGCAGAAGAGTTTTTACTTGAGTGCGTGACTGAGGAACTGTAAATGGACTGAGCATAGTCTGGCTCAAGAAGCTCACGGAGACGTATCTTTACCTTGTCCCTATCATAGTCATCGATGCCTGAGAGTCTTTCATGAGCAATCTTGATAATGTCTCTGGTGACTGCTTCACATGTGTCTATGAGTCACCTTGTGCCACTCGAAGGAGTAATGTTTTCTCTAATTTCCATATACAACTTTATGACATTCTCCTTTTCATTCTCTAACATGTCCATGAGTGAAGCAATTTGATTGTCTGTTAAGTCTCCTTTTAATTGCTCTCGTGTTTTACGTACTTGTTTTTTCCATTCATCATAAACTTTGAGAAGCCATTTTTCTTTCTTGTGGGCCTCCTCCTCCTGATATGCTTGCATTTTTTCAGTAGGCCTCCTTCGACGAACAGAGTGTGGAGGCTCCTCTTCCTCATTGGCCTTGGGATCCTCCGCAAACTCTGTCTCTTCTTCAGATGCTTCCATGCTGAGGATGGGGCAATTTAGTTGACCATCAGATCCCAGAAGACCTTGTGTGGAGCTGTGGAACTGGGACCTCGATGCTGAGGTCCCAGTTCTTCTTCGGATGGACCTCTTCTCAGCTGGGGTCAAGCTCTTACTGTAGCATCCCCGGTTGAAAAGATGGTCTCTCAAACTGATGGTTCACAATCCTTTTATTAAACAGCCGTGTATGTGAACACACCGTAAGAGCTACAACATACAGAATAAAAGACTATTAGTAAATCAAACAGTGTGTTACCTTTAACCTTTTGACTTATTCATTAATCAAAAATTAATTCCCTTTACCTTACATAACAAATAACACTAAAACTTGTAAATTATTGCATATAACAGGGAAATGGTTGCATCGCTGCCTAAACATAAAGAGGTACGTTAGCACCCTCTAGTGGGTGAAAACTTAGCCTTTATGCTTAGTAGCGGTCAGCAGCTATATGCTCCGTAAAACAACAAAATACATATCTACAGGACAAACTTTGTTACAAACCTTGTTCCCTCATCAACCAGGTGCTAAGAAACTGCTTTCAACTCAGTGTTGCACCTTAATAGCCGTTCTTTTTCCCATTCCGTCCATTAACCATAGAGCACACCATCTCTGTGCATTAAAACTCGCGCTTCTGCTATATGGTTTACGCCACTTGATTTACGGCACCTTGTCGCTCTGTGACTTTCAAAATATAAGCATCCGCTCAAACAATATAATAGTCACTCATAACTTTACAAAACACTTTACCAAATATTAATGAGGTCATTTACAGGAGGTGCACATCAAGTTGTTCCATAGGTTATAGCACAGGGTTTCAGAGGAGTGTTGATATGGTGCAGATTTCCCACTGAAGCATAAATCTTCAGTATCAGTGAGCTTAGAGATTTTCAGCTCGAACTCAAATGTTGTGAAGCTGTGAACTTTGTTAACAATGGAAAAGAAAGGTGATATAACTCACCACTTTTATCTTTCTTGTCTTTTTAGGGAACTTGTCCAGAGCATCTTTCCACAGAAGAAGATCTTATTTCATTCCTGGTTTCAACTCCTGCTTCTATTTTGTGTTTTGGCCTTAGGCTTCTGTTACACCCTGTCCAGTCGCTCGCTGTCACTATGGCAGAGCTTCCCACTGCAGGAACAATACCAGTGGTTTTTAAACCAGAACAGTAGGGTTAATGCACCTGCCTATCGCATTCACCCCAAACACAAAGTTATATTAAACAAAACCACTGAACCTTCGACTGTGCGATCTACCTCCCTCCAGTACCACCAAGCCTATCCACGCAACTACCATTTTCTTATGGATAACAAAGAGGTTTGCAAGAACAAGATCCCATTCCTGGTTCTCATGGTTCCAGTGGCACCAAAAAATGTGGCAGCTCGGGACGCGATCCGCCAGACATGGGGCAAAGAAAACATAGTTCAGGGTGAGGTGGTACTCACTTTATTTATGTTGGGTGTCTCTAGAGAAGATATGTGGAACAGACCAGTCGTTCGTTCCAAGAACTCCAAGTGGTATGTGCCTGAGGAATTGTATCCAGAGCCTGAATACCTGACCTACACACTGGGTATGGGACATGTCTTTTCCAATGATCTTCCAGAGAAATTTGTGGAAATTTATTTATTTGTATATTTTAAATGTGAGTTAGGGTTACTGGGTTGTAAAGATGAATTACATTTAAGGTTTTATCAAGAGCAATATGCAGGGAATTTACATTTGCATTAACCAATGGTTCCTGGCTCCTCAGTTTCCTGTGGGACATTTTAATGCTTGTAACATAAACTACTTGAAGGTATCCCAGGCAAGGGTTAATAAAAACTCTACAACTGATGCTTGTGTTTCAGGCACTTTGGCAGGGTTGACGGACGGGGTGGAGTTGTTTGTACAGCACAAGTTACCACACTACCTGGGGCTATCATCGTTGCCTGTGTGTTTGGTTTCCGGATACCATTAGGATGCACTTAGGGGTGTGGTTATAATGTAGGTTAGAGGTACAACCTCACAAACACACACAAAAAAGGGGTGAGAGGGGAGAAACAAACAGACAACTACTGATGCATTAGTGAAAGAATTCAGCACTTCACTTACTTCTTAAGAGTATGTGGAGCATTTTGAGAAAAAACCTTGAAGTTACTTAAATGTGTTTAGAAATAATACAGCTGGGGTTAAACTTTAAAATGACTTCTAGTGAAAGGTGTGAATATTTTAAAAGATTATAAGGTTCATTTTACATATTAAATTATATTTAAATGAAATGGACTGTTCTTATTCATTTGAATGTAATTAATATGTTTTTCCAAAACCTGAACGTTTCTCCGATGGTTGTGAGAAGTGTCATTCACATACTTGAGTCTATAATAATACCACAGTAGAGCACTGTCTTGTAGGGATGCACCGATACCGGTATCGGGTATCGGCCTCGATACCACATTTTCTAAAGTACTCGTACTCGTTAAAAGTCCCCCGATACCGGGGACCGATACCACGGTCAGAGACCTGTCTATGTTTGAGCGGCATGTAAGGGGTTAATCACAGGCGCCGAGCGCCCGCCCCCAGGCCCCGGCTGCAGCTCAGAGCTGAGAGAAGGGCAGGCGAGACAAGTCAGCCGTGTGGAACTATTTCAAAGTGAACGAAGACGCGAAAACAAAGGCGGACTGCAAATTGTGCTCAGCGAAATTGTCCAGAGGAGGCTCAAAAGGTAGCACATTTAACACAAGTAATTTAATCAAGCACCAAAATCCCAACACGACAACGAGTACAAAGAGTTTACCCACGCTTATTTACCCATGCGTATTAGCACAGAGGAGCATAGCTGATGCTATAGCAGTGGGACGGAAAATAGTTGGGCATTTTAAACATTCCACCTTAGCCTACTCCCACCTCGAGGACATTCAGGGACAGCTCAACCAGCCAATAAAGAGACTGCAGCAGGACGTACAGACGCGCTGGAACAGCAGGTATTACATGCTCCAGTCCCTCATTGAGCAAAAACGAGGGCTGGGCGTGTATGTGTCTGAGCATGAACTCCCTGACTCTCTCACCGCTCACCAATGGGCTCTTATGGAGACGACTGTTGCCATCCTCGCCCCCTTTGAGGAACTAACTAAAAAAGTGAGCAGCTACGAGCACTAGCCTCTGATGTCATCCCAGCTGTGACTGTGCTAGTGAGACTTCTAAACAGAGAAACAGACGAGTAAATACCTCTCAGCCCCATGGAGCAGTGTGGAAAGTGAAAGGCTTTTTAGCTCAGTGTCACACATTATAGATGAAAACAGAAACAGTCTGACTGCTGATAATGCAGAAAAGCTACTTTTATTAAAAAAAAACCCTTGCCACTCACTTTTTCTCTCCATTAAGTGAGTCATCTTGGACTTGATGTTAATACTTACCTCAGTTGCACTGACTGCCACAGTTCTGTTGGTGGATGTTGTTAGTTTATTCAAATATTGTGCACTAAATAGCAAAGATGTTTATTAATGCCCCTTGTGTTGTCCAAAGCGGCAGAGTTTACAATAAACTGAAAACAATACTTGAGTTGCACTGTCACTGTTTAAAATTTTTTTTTTCATAATTATTTATTCTGTAATATGTTGCATACAACATGCTTTTCATTTTAAATAAATGTTCTTAATTCCAAACCAGTCCCTTGTTTTGTTTTGTTTTTTTGTTAAATTATAGGACTAAAGCTGTTACCTGTAAATTTAAATCATGTTTTTATTAAGTACTCGGTATCGGTATCGGCGAGTACTGAAATGCAAGTACTCGTACTCGTACTCGTTTCCAAAAAAGTGGTATCGGTGCATCCCTAATGTCTTGTTTTGTTTTCTATCAGTGGGAAATCTGGGATCCTTAAAAGTCCTTAGAAGACAATTCAATGTGCTGAGCACTTTCAATGCTTTTAGACTATTCCTTTGTTTTAACTGTATCATTGCATACATCTGTTAACTGCCTCTTGTGTCTTAGTCCGTCCCACCTGAAATAAGAGACACTGGCAGTAAAGAGTAAAGCAAAATGCACCTTAGTACGAGGGTTCTGATCTCAAAGATAGCCAGCATTTAAAGGTTAAAATGGACTTGAAGACTGTAATTGATTCACGCTCTCTAATTACACAAACAGACAGACAAATTGGCAGCACGGTGGCACAGTGGTTAGCACTGTTGCCGCACAGCAAGAAGGTTCTGAGTTCAATTCCACCATCAGGCCGGGGTCTTTCTGTGTGGAGTTTGCATGTTCTCCCCGTGTTTGCGTGGGTTCCCTCCGGGTACTCCGGCTTCCTCCCACCGTCCAAAGACATGCAGCTTGTGGGGATAGGTTAATTGGAAAATCCAAATTGCCATTAGGTGTGAATGTGCGAGTGAATGTGAGTGCGAATGGTTGTCTGTCCCTGTGTGTTGGCCCTGCGACAGACTGGCAACCTGTCCAGGGTGTACCCCGCCTCTCGCCCTATGACAGCTGGGATAGGCTCCAGCGCCCCCCGCGACCCTGAAAAGGATAAGCGGAAGCAAATGGATGGACTGCCAGAAACAGACTGCTTCCACCATGTATGTAGTAGTTTATTTAGTATGCTGTAGTAACGAGGGATACACTTAGTGGAAATGACATTTGCAATGGTGGACTGGTTATTTGCAACATGTAATGCCTCTGATTATTCAAAAAAAAAAAAAAAAGGCAAAAACTAAGACTAAACACATGCCTATTTACATTTAACAAGGTGTAGAATATTAAGTTTTATTCAAGGTCTGAAGTGTTGGGTTTGATGACGCTTGTACATCTTTGCCCACTGTGTAGTCTCATATCTTTCCTGGACCATGATGGTGATCTTACATTATATAGTTGCAGGCAGATAAGAGTTGATTTGTTGTTAAAGATAAAGAAAATGTTCTGCATGTAAAGAAAAGCATCTCACTCTCCGTTTGACATTTGTAGACTAATGTGGGCAAAATCTAAATGAAATTTTTTAATGTCATTTTTTTTTTGCCTGTCTTGTCTGGCAGCTTCTTTGATTTTCATTAACTGGGACTATAAAAACTCTGCCATCCATGGATGTTACTTTGACATGTACCACCTACCTAAGCATTGTTGCAGACTATTTACACTCTTTAATGCAAAAAGTATTCTGTGATGGCCGTGACCTCTTTCAGCAGGATAATGCCAAAAAGCAAAAACGGTATGGTTTGAAGGGAAAAACAAGTTAGAGGTGTTAACTTTGCTTCAATCAAATGCACCACTGTGAATTTGGCCAGTGAGTTTTCCTGTTTTATGTATGTGTGTGTGTGGTTTTTTTTAAATACATATACTTAATGCATTGTGCGGATGTCATTTGCTTCCAACGTCAGAAACGGTTATTACAGTATAGTTTTACACTGACGTTTCCTTGTAGCTCAGAAAACCAGTATTTCAACTACCTGTCAGGCAATGTTCCCTCTAATTTTTCATGTGTCTGAGTGAACACACAAACTCCCTGAGCAGTCCCTTGGACCACTGTGAGCGACATTAGACGTGTGCACTGTGGTCACGCCAGCATCTAATCCATCCAAGTTACATGGTTTATTAAAAATAATCAAATTACAGCATTTACATTTATGTTAGACTACTTTTAAACTGCTTTAGCCCACTTACAATGAAAATGTAAAAAAAAAATCTAGTCATTGGCCTGTGTAGTGTGTTAACACTATTGGAAGTAAAAATAACTTGAACTCCAATTTTGAAAACACAACTTTCTTTGTTTTTTTTTCTTTTTCTTTTTTATAAAGCTCTGACTTGTATTATGAGTATGAGTCTGTGGTCTGGGAGAGAGTCCTGTAACTCTGTCTGCAAAATACAGTATATAATGACCAATGTTGGGCAAATAATTATATAGTTACTCCTCAAAAAAGTAACTCAGTTTGGCAAACAACAAAGTTTTTTGCAGCTATTTAGCTATTTTTTTTAATGCAGCCAATCCATTTTTAAATAAACATTTCAAACTATTTACAGAACAATCAGCTGTTCTGCATCAAATTTGATGCCACACAAATTATTTGTGCAGCTCCAAATAATAATTCCTGTCCACTATGAGATAAAGGAGAACAACAGCCTGATACCCGCAGGCCTGACAACAGGAAATGTATCACTGCTGTAACACCTGTAACATTCAGCAGTCGCCTCATTGTTCTGACCCACACAACAAAACTATTGACTACGCTACACACTAACTACACAAGATTTGCGCTAAACGTCGCAAATCTCTCACATCTCAAAACACCGCTGTCACTCCTAAAACTTCCCACCGTCTCTTAACAACTAGATGCCACGTTGCCATACCATTTTTTGATTGGTCGACATGGTACTTTTTTGGACGAATAGAAAAGAGAGGGGGGAAGGGGTTTGTTTTTGCTTACAGGCTTTCGAGCCTTTTTTCTTATCAAACGCCGTTTTTACCGTTTCTTCCCGCAGTAAATATAAACAACGATAGTACTCAGGAAGAAAACCAAACATTGCAGATATTTTGTATCACAATTCTGGTTTTACGTGGCCTATCAACACAATTTAAAAACTGGTATAAAGTCCATACTTTTTTCCGTCACTTGTTCCGTCTGTCCTGCTCACATCTCCAATGGTTGTACACGTTGTTATTAACGTGGCTTCACTCCACATCAGCCACGCCGCTTTGCTAGCTAAAACACGGTGTCGGCACATGATTGGCTGCGTATACGAATGTGAATCGCATCATTGGCTGGACTATGGGATAAGGTGGCATCGTTCTAATCCCATACGGGAGCAGCCAGTCACTTACTGACTAACACTGCAAAACAGAATTGTTAAAGTATTAATTTTAATTTCAATTCAGGTTAGATTTTTTTTGTGCGCAACGCAGATTTTCTGTGCTCAGAGACCGTGCCAGCAGTGCGCAATTGCGCACGTGCGCAGCTTAGAGGGAGCGTTGTTGTCAAATGGGCCACTTACTGCCCACGTCACCCCTACTTGTGACCCGTATATTGACGTGAAGAAATATAATACAATTCGGCACTTGAAGCTACTTTCCTTTTCTTTCTGGCTGTTGAGTGCGATGTCAAAATAAGTTCTTTAAAAAGCAAAATAAAAGTATTTAGTATGAAGGCAATATGAGCAGAGAGTACAGACGTGTTGAGCGGTTCGCTGTGTTAGTTCAGTGAGAGTTATTTGTAAATAAAGCAATTTTTACTAGCAGCCAAAAACGTATGTGTATGTGTTATGTCTGCATTTTTATTTTTAATACGAACAAAATTATAGCAGAGGTGCTGCCACGTGTCTGGCCAGAATGAGAGCACTAATTTGTTTACTTGGTAGTTCAAAGAAACGCTTCAGTTAGTTAAGAGTGAGAAAAAAATATTGCTTTCACGTTTCTAGTTTTGCCTTGTTATACAATATTTGAAAATATTTGTCGGTGTTTTTTTTTTTTGTTGTTGCTGTTTTTTGTACTAGTGCCAGCAGTAGCACACAGCTGATTAAAGTTTGAGAATTCCAGAGTAAGGAAGTGACTTGACGTGGGCGGTGCTCAGACCCAGGGTGTGGAGTTTACCTGTTTGAGCTCCCTGTGGTTACACGTTGTAGGAACTCTCTGAAGTTTATCTAAATTCAAATCAAAAGAGAAATAGAAGAGCGCTTTTCAAAAACAAGCGGATGGGAATCAAGGAACAACACAACCTACGTCAGTTTGTATTCCCGTGCGGAATAAACTTTCCATCCACGCTTTACTTTGTGCTCCGATTTAATGCCGAATGCTGGGGACAAAAACAGGTGAGCGCTAATCGCTGTTAATGTGACAAAGCATAACCGGATTCTGGAATAAAGAAAAGCTCTTCTCTTTAAGACATAGTCCACTGACATGCTCCGAGGAAGCTCACAAAAAGCGGAAATAGTCGCTAAAAACGTACATTTATGGTGTTTATAATTTTTCTTTAATTTTATTTGTTATTTTTCCGTTCGGTCAGTGAACAGACAGGATGGCTTCACAAACAGTAAAAGCCGTGCAATTCTTTTTTTATTGTATTTTATTTTTTTAATTAATTAATTAATTAACTTATTTATTTCTGTGCAAATCTAAAGGTCAGCTACAGGTCGCTGGACGCAGATGACCCAAAAGCAGGTTAAATGCTGATTGGCTGCTAAGTGGTCCGGTTGTGCCAAGGTAGGTATCCCCGACATAATTTGTTTCCCCTGAGTCGAGAGCACGCGCTGGGCTGTCCAAGTCACGGATATCCCACGTACTTGATTTTTAATTCAAATACGCTTGTTATAATGACTTTTTACTCCTTTGAAGATGTTAGCTCTTTATACATTAAGATTACAGTGGGATAAAAATAATATCATGCTGATCCTGCCACGATTTGTTTTTCCCGTCCAAATACGGGCAAACAGTGTCCCACATGCTTGATTTTTATTTCACAAACACTTCTTATAATGACTTCGTACTCCCGAGATTTTGGAGGTTGTACCTCTTCATACAGTTAAGTTAGAGGAGGATACAAATAATTATGTGGCAAAATGTCCTCGTGATAGTAAAATAATCTCTAAAAGGTGAAAAACAATAAATATATCACTTTCTGTTGTAATTCACAAACTAAACGGTTATGTAATGTAATTTTCCACTTTTTCACTAAACTAAAACATCACGACTTCCGCGTCGAGTTAGTTTTAATGGCGGCGCAATAAACTGGATCCTTGCTCCAGGCGCAGGGGAAACAGGTTCTGTCGGGGATGTCTATCTGATCTCTCCGATGTCTATTCCTTATACAGAAAAACAAGCAGAACAGGTGTGCCTATTGGATTGCACAGTTTTTAAGTATTTTTAAGTGTATTAAAGTCCAAGAATTCCCATAGACTGCTTTCATTGTACACCTGTTTGAGCATAAAACAAGGGAAGTTGCCAGGTTCAGTATGCAAAACATTTCACGGAACTTAAAATTCTGAATCTTTAACATTATACTCTAGTTGTTGTTCCTATATTGACTATTAAGATAATTTGGCTTCACAAATGACTGGCAAGATTAGAAGGTTTTTTTCTTCTTCTCTTTTTTCAGTGGGTTGTTAAAAAATGCCATTATGTATGGAGCACTTTGCAAGATCTCTTTTTCTTTCAAATGTGACCTTGTCCTGTGACATAGAGTTGTGGTGAAAGTGTTGCACTTTTGTGAAAAAAATGTCCTTAAAAAGCGAACTGTGAAATAAATGAAGTCGACATCAAGTGCTGATGAGCTTGTTGTCATCGACAGCTTCGCTTCTATACGGAAGCGGAATACGTGCTGTACAAGTTCTCATGATAAAATATGTTTCCTTTCTCTGTAGTTTTCATGGACAACAAGAAGAGGCACCTAAAAGGCATCTTGATTTGCATTGCAGCAGCAGTGATTTTCATCTTTTTCTATCTCAATTCCAAGAAAGTGGTTAGGAACATTCCTTATCAACCAGCATCAGCACAGCTGCGTTGGGAGGATCCAGGACCATATCATGTGGCCTACCCACGAAACTACAAATTCATCATGGATGACACGCCTACATGTTCGACCACAACTCCTTTCCTTATTCTGATGGTTCCTGTTGCACCCAGTAATGTTGCAACTCGGGATGCCATCCGGCAGACGTGGGGAAATGAGAAGCTGGTTCTGGGTCAGCGGGTAGAGACTGTCTTCATAGTGGGCCTCCCTGGTGGAAGTGATGCTAAACATCAGCAAGAGAAGCTTCAGCAGGAGAATCAGCTGTACCATGACCTGATTCAGAGCAACTTTCAGGACAGCTACTATAATCTGACTATCAAGACTATGGTCATGCTGGAGTGGCTGGCTGCACACTGTACTAAGGCTTCCTTTGCCATGAAGATCGACTCCGATGTTATACTCAATGTCCCGAATCTGGTGAAACTGTTGGTGGATCCTAGCACAGCTAAGCAAAACTATATGACTGGGCTGGTTTGGTGGCATAGTCCTGTTTTAAGGAACCCATTTATAAAGTTCTACATGCCTCGATCTGTGATTGCTGAATCAGAGTACCCCCCGTATCCGCTCGGCTTTGCCTACGTCATGTCACTAGACCTTCCTGGGAAGATCTTGGGAGTGTCACCTCAGATCAAACCGATCTACATTGAAGATGCTTACCTCGGCATGTGTCTGAAACACCTGTGCGTATCTCCTACTGACCCTCCAAAAGAAACAATGTTTCTTGTCAATCCCAGCCATTCTCTGAGCAGCTGCAGTCTTTCAAAGGTGATCGCTTCGACAACAACAAGCATCTTGCAAATGAATGGCTACTGGGAGAGGATCAAACGGGGAGTTCAGTGCTGAAGGTTTTCAAAAAAGCTGTTGTTTATAGTTATAGGATTTTGGATCAATGGAGTGGGAACCTGAATATGGCCAATGGTTAAAACAAAAATAAAATATTGCATATTTATTATGTGGCAAAATGGAGACACCTTTGTTACATCTTGCCAAATCTGATCATTAGGCCAAGTTAATATAATTTTCTTTCCTTTGAAAAGGGTCAATATATTTAACTGAAGCACAGAGGTTGTGAGAGGCTTTTTGTCAGGGGTTAGTATTAAGAGTATATTTATATATTTACATGTTAGATCTTTGTGGTGATATTGGATTTTCAAATGATAAAATGATACTGTAATCACTTTTTATTGAAGTCAGCCAGGCCTCTTTTGTCCTTAGCTTAAGTGTGAGATGTTTAAGTTACTTTATAACCTCTTGTATTTAACTTTTCCAGCTCTTTTGTATTTCTGTACTTTATACTCTCTGTGTTTGTCTTTTATATTTGGTGTTATGGTTTGGATAACACGAAAGGACATACATATAAATAAAGGATATATAGGATTTAGGATACAAATGCTGTGGTGTTTTTCCTAGTTCATGTAACATACTTGTTTCTATGTCAAGCTAAACTGATGTTATCTAAACTATGTTGCATGTATGATCTTGATGCAATGCGATATAGGAAAAGTACCATGAGTTTAAACAAACTGGCCAGTACTGGGAATACAGTTGTAGTTTCTCATAGTTCCACAAGATGGCAGACTTTGATTCGATAAAATTTAAGCCACAACACTCCTAACCACTTTAAACAACAACAACAGTTTTTATTAATGTGCTGCATATTTATCAACCCCACTGATTTAAAAGTTTGATGTAAATTTCTTCAAAACACAATAAAAATACTTACATTAAATAAAAATCATTTTATGTCTGTTTAAGTCCAATTGAAGTTTTTCATTTTTAACCAAAAATACAGCATCAAAGAAATGTACTATGTGGTGTTTGTTTTCCAAATGGATGGAAATTTTGAATTTTTGAGGTAAAATATATAATTGTTAAACTACTTTTAATTATATTTACCTAACATTATCTGGCCATATATTTGAGAGCAGTGACATTTGTCTAAAACGAGACAATTTTAAAATACAACTTTTAGCATTTAACAGACATCGAAATAAAGGTTTAGCTCACACTGAAGGATTTAGGAATGCTGACTTGAACGCATCAGGAAGCTCGGGAGGAGTGCCAGGAACCTCCTCCTCATCATTGTGTCAAGAGGAGCAACGATGGTGAGATGAAAGGCAAGTCTGCCATTAATCCTGTCAGCCAGTGAGTTCGCCCATACACACAAAAAAACTTCCAGAACATGTTGATGAACATAACGAAGCACCAAAACCTCTGACCCATCAAGGTCAGAGTTTTAGGCAAGTGCTCATGGGTACTGTGTATTAAGAACTGAATCTTTTTTGACTCCAGTAGAAATCAACAATGAGTACTGAAATCTTTGGTGGGTTCCAAACCTAAAAGGAGAGACGTGCATTTGATTGTCGGACACTATTAAATATTACTTATGTGCAGTTTCATGCTTAGAATAAAGAAGTATTTCTTTCACGTCTACATAACTGAGTGCTGTATTGTGCCTACAGCAGGAGCGTTAATGCTATATTTGGGGAATGATGGTTTGACATCATGGATTTTCTTAAAATTTAAAGATGCTTAAAGAATATTAAAAGCATGCATGAAAGAATTACAGTCATTGTTGGCAATTTTAAAAGCAATTTTCATATTGATAATAAGGGGGGGAAACCGGCGAGTAACATGCTCAGAACTAATGATCATACAATGGTTTGTCTCTGTTCCACGAGGGTAATGTGATAGGTGTGTTTTCATTTATCTCCAGCTCTCTGATCCATTAACTTTCTGTCAAGGCCCTGTTCTAGCTCCCGCTGACTGCAGCCTTAACCAAGAAAACAGCAAAAAATTTAAATAGCGACAATTTGTTTGTCATACTCTCTCTCCCTTCAGTATTTTATGCCTTTGGTGACACAATGAAGTGGGCACACACTGTTCCTCACAGATTTATTAATTACTTAGCACAATTACCCACCAATTTTGACTCCCAGTACCTTAAACTCTCCTTGAGGTTTTGAAGTACCAGGCTGTGGGAGCTGTTGGAGTTGATCGCACTACATGTGTTAGTGATGTCTGGCTCCAACTGATCCACACAGGGGGCCACCTGTGAGTCCTGTAAGACCAGGACCAGTAATCCCACTAGTCAAACAAACGTTAAATTTTAAGGTCACACACACATGGGTGTGCTAGTGTGAGTTTGTTGGTTTAGCACTGCTGTGCTTTTTGTCACTTTAAATGTTAAATGTTGCAACCATTTTTTATTCTTCCTCCTTTTCAGACTACTTCCTGTCTCTGCCCACTGGACAGATTGTTTGAGCATGTGTCTGCGGTGTGTGCATTACTAGGCCATATATTGTGTTCCTGTTTCAGGTATAAACACAAACCCTCACAGAGACTATACAGACTTTTCAATTTGTACACTCACAACACAGGAAATTGCTCATCTTCTTCCTTCCTTTGATGCTATCAAAAGGGATTGAGTTGATGGAGCTCAGAATGATTTATTGTGTGCAGTCTTTCTCCTTCTCTCTCTCTGTAGCTTTGGGGAGAATTGGATATCATTTATGTTCCTAAGAAACCAAAGCCTTTCTCAGTAGTTTGGTGCGGGATAATAGAAAGTGTGTTTTGAATTTACTGAAGCTGAGAAGAAGTTAAGCATACACAGAAAAAATAGACATACCAAATACCAATGAATGACACGATTGCTGTTTTTTTCAAAGCATAAAAAGGTGACTTGCTTCACAGATAACGGGAAACAGAGGGATTATGATGATTTTGCTCCAGGCTAACGTGCAAATCCAATTTAAACTTCATGTCCATTTAAATCACAATGACAAGGCAAAATTGGACACTCTGAAAATATATTTTTACAATTGCTTCAATAACTTTGAAAGTACAAAATACATAAAATACTGTCCAACTGAGCTCCTCGCAGACCAGGTGTCCTTCGGACTAGCCTCCTATTCCCCCTGCAGATCGGCTGTCTGCTCTGTCATCCTGAGAAAAAAGACTGCACTGCAGGGTCATAAATTGAGCTGGTCCTGTTTTGGCCGTAGACACACACACACACACACACACACACACACACACACACACACACACACACACACACACACACACACACACACACACACACACACACCAAAAACATCCATCAGTGCATGTATCTTTAAAGCAGGTACAGTGGTTTAAGTTGCACTGATGTGCAGAATATTATGGTTTTTTATGGGAAGTAAACCATTGAACAGATAACTATGCTGAAGAGTTTTAATTGCATATGTTAAAACAGCTCTGTGCTACATGAACATGCTCCTCTACATGAAAACCACAGTGACAGAGTTAAGCCAAGCTAGTAGTATAATGAATCCAATGACAACACGAAAAGAGCTCATTTTTTACCTGTACAGCCCTCAAATATTGGCACACTCTCATTTGAAAAAAATCTGGAGACAAGCTGACAGTAGAGTGAATACTCACAAACAATGTCTTGAATAATCAGGCCCCATCTTATCTTAAAGACCTCATAGAGCAATATCACCCCAGCAGAGCATTTGGCTCTCAGACTGCTAGTTTGCAATTTTGGGAGGCAGAACCTTCAGCTTTCAAACCTCTCTTCTGTGGAACCAGCTCCCAGTTTTGATTGGATAGTTTCTATACTTTTGATATTAGGGTTTAAACTAAATAAACTTAAAACACCAGTCATTAAATGCATTTAATCATTAGTTATTAATAATCGTTGGATCTCTTCTACAGTGTGTCTTTTGATCTGGCAGCCTCCTGGCCCTCCCTCAGCCTGGTTCTGCCAGAGGGTTCTTCCTGTTAAAAGAGAGTTTTTCCTTTTCACTGTCACTAAGTGGTTGTTCATAACTGAAGAAACTGAATTTTATTTAATAAAATACTTGTTTTTACAACAAGAAAACAGAAAACAAAGGCTTTTGGACAAACAAGCAAAAGGCGGGTCTTTTGTTCTTTCTGTGCCTGGCTCTTTCCCTCACCCACACAAACACCATGGACAAACCATTAATGTGAAAGTAAGCCAGACTCTGTGGTGATTTAGGAGTAGCAGACAGTGTGAGGGTAAAGGCCAAGCTCTGGGTCTCATTCAATCTCTTTCCATTCACCAGCCCATAAATAATAACACAGGCACAAACTGACACAAGTAAGAGTTTGAGATGAAGGACATAGGGGAAAAGACAGAGAGGACGTGGTGTCTTTTGATGACTAAGAGAAAGAAGAACAGCAGCAAAGAGCAAGAAGACAGGTGTGGGAACAGAAAGAAAATCACATGTCCTGCTGCTTCCAGCTCAGTGTCAAAGAGCGATGAGGGACTTGAAGCAGTCATACAGAACAAAGTTGTTTGGAAAACTCACAGAAGAATGTAGTTACCTCCACTTAAGATTTTGCAGCTGTGATTATGAGCCTCTGACTGATTATACATTTATGGTTATTTAAAAAACAACAACAAAAAAGTAACTTCTAAAATGAAAAAAAAAAAAAAAAACAGAAGTAAAACAACAAACAAACAAAAAATTCAAACTTACAAATTACAAATTAGTTTCATTATAGACATATTACATGTTGGAGCACTGTAAAGCATTTTAATTTACAAACAGTAAATTTACACTATCGCATTTTTCACATTTTTGTTTATTTCACAATAATAATAACGATAATGATAATCAATTAAAAAATCAAATTCAGGGCTTGAGCAAATCATTTCCAATAAAATATACACTTACTAACCAATTCATTAGGTACACCTTGGTAGTTGGTCCTTTTTCATCTTCAGAATTAACTTAATGTTTCATGACACAGATTCAACAGATTTTGTTCAAGAGATTTTGTTGTTTGTTGTTACACTGTGGTCCTAAAGGGATGGACACAGTCAGCAACAGAGCTTAGGTAGGCTGTGGTGCTTAAATTATGTACAATTAGTACCCAAAGCGTGCCGAAAAATCATCCCTGATATCATTACCCCACCAGCAGCCTGAAACACTGATACAATGAAGAATGGATCCCTGATTTCATGTTGTTTACGCCAAATTATGAGCCTACCACTGAAAATTTTAGCTTGAATTGACACTTTCAGACAAGATTGGTTTTCCAGTGTTTTATGGTCCAAATTTGGCCTCAGTTTCGACATGGCACAACGTATGCTCTTCTGCTTCCTTAGCCCATCTACTTCAATGTTCCATGGCAATTCAGAGATGCTCCTCTCCATACCTCAGTTGTAATGGGGAAAATCCCAGTAAATCAGCAGTTCCTGAAATACCCCACCTGGCACCAACAACCATGCCAGGTTCAGAGTCACTTGAATCAATTTTATTTCATCTTTTGAGCTTCGGCAGGTCATGTCGACCACTTCTGCATGCTTAAAAACAATGAGTAATAATTTTTCACAATTATTATTTCTTTTGAAAAAAGAGGATGTTTCAGTGGCAAGGAGTATAATAGGAGAAAATCAAAGAGCGTCCTTGTTTCCCTGAGCAGAATTGCCAGATGCTCTGTGTACACTGCTTTTTCTCGTTTCTTTACATTTAGTCAAGTTCCTCTTGACCACAAGGACCCCTGCCACTCAGGTTCTCACGATCCCTGTCAAGGAGTCACTCTGCGGGCTGTGAGAATCACTGGTAGCCCCTGCTGCTGGAGGCCTCCCGCTGTGGTCAGCTCCCTAAAAACACACATGCAGACACAGACAAAAACACACACAAACATGTCACAGGCCCATGTATGTTGTATATACACAGAATTAAACAAGCGTACATAATAGTCTCTTACTCCCGATTCTTCTCCAGCATCCTCTCTCCTCGTTCTCTCATAACAAACACAGCTGTTCAGACTGCCCTGCTACAGGAAAAAAGAAGCTCCAGCATAAGATCTTTGCATGTTCTTGATTTATTACATATCTCTTATATAACCACAATTTGTGCTATTTTATTGATGGTTGAAAGGCCTGAAAATTGGAATAATTTGTTCTTAACACACATACTTCTTGTAAACATAATTGTAAAAATAATGGTGATATTGTAGTTCTTGTCGCCACAGTAGTGATAAAGTGAGACCGTGAGACTGTCCCTATCAGGGACAGTTTTTGGTTTTGTTTTCGTTATAATGAAGGTAGATTAATGCCTGTGTGTCATGGGAAATGCTTTCCATACCACTTGTGCTTTGACACTGTAAAATCTAACAAGTTGCCAGAACTTAAAAAGATTATGCAGACTCACTGCATTAGAAAAGTTACAGTTTATTTAAGATATTTAAGTTAGGACAACTTGTTCAAAATGAGTACTTAGAATAACTTGTTTTTTCCGAGTGAGCAATACTAAATTAATTACTTCAGTTGACATATATGTTATATGTCAAGTTCTTTCAAGTACCGTGCACTCACAACGAACGAGTACATTTTAGTCAGTATGTCTCACTCTTTCCATATGCAGCCACTATATATAAGGCATTTATGCATACATTACATATGAAATTCACAGATAACAGTGTATTTTTAACCTAAACAACTTATCAATCTATCAATCTAAACATACCTTTAACTTGCTATTTCCTGAAGATGGGCAGATTGATCCAAATGTTGTTTGTATATGATATGATAGAACCGATATTTTGTTTTGGTCCTCTAAGATCAGTATGTAGATCTCTGAATTTTGTTCAATTATTATTATTATTATTATTATTATTATTATTATTATTATTAGTAGTAGTAGTAGTAGTAGTAGTAGTAGTAGTATTATTAGTATTATTAGTATTATTATTATTAGTATTATTAAAAATATACTTTAACCTCATAAGACCTGAACTCTTTCATGGCATGAATTTTTAATTTCTCTTTGCTATTTGGGCTGATTGGGACCTGATGAATGTAAAAACAAAGAATTGTGGGATGTATTTATTTATTTATTTTTACGTGATTTTAGTTTCTGAGAAAAATGAGATCCACATTTGAGGACATTTGCTTTAAATTTTGATAGAACAGTGGCAGTATGATGTCCTCGTAAGTGCATATCAGGTCCTTGTAGAGCAAAATGTAGTATTTTGGTCTAGACATCAGAAAATGTGATGTCCACATATGTGGACACCAGGTCCTAGGAGGTTAAATCTGTCTTGATGCATGCTCAATCCTCCAGCTAACAAAATCCCAAAAAGTTGATTCTGTTCTGTTCATCTGAAAATGTCACGTCTCGATGAACCAAATCAACGTTTTGAGTACCTCAAATATATATTAAAAAAAAGCCTTTCTGTCTTCACTTTCATGTCTATAATTTTTATAGCTTATATAATATTTAAACAGCAGCTGATGCAAAGTGCTTTAGAGACAGAAACATTTACAAGTCCTCTATAAAAAAAACCTCAATGTCAAAATAGATGTTTTGTTCTGTTCACCATTTATCGTGAAAAGTAAAAATCACAATCATTTAGTGGTTTAACCCATTTTAGTTAGTCACTAAGATGGGTTTGGGAATTTGCAAAATGATGATTCATCTCATAAACCATGACACACTGCTCTCCCCTACACAAGCTGCATTTAAGTTAAAAGTATCAGTATCGAGAATATTGTCAATACTGGCCCTGTACACTATCACATACAGTACTGGTGATGATTTTGCTGAAATTCACATACTTTGCAAAGCACTCCAGCAGGCTGGACTGGGCCTAATCTTTGACATTCCCGGATTATGATTTACAAAGGACAAATCTGGAAAATACAAATAGGTCCATAAATATCTGGACAAAGAGAACATTTTTTTCAAATTTTGGTTCTTCATATTACCACAATACATTCTAAATAAGACAACTCATTTCAGTTATTTAATTGGACAAATTAAATGACTGAATCTTCTTTCTCTGGGCATGAGGTCACTGAGGCAGCTAAAGAGCTCCTTGGTGGCAGAGCCCCTGGGGTAGATGAGGTTCACCCTGAGTTCCTGAAGGCTCTGGATGTTGTAGGGCTGTATTAGTTGACACGTTTCTACAATTTTGTGTGGAGATCCGGGATGGTACCTCTGGACTGGCAGACTGCGGTGATGGTTCCCACTTTTAAGCAAGAGGACCAGAACATGTGTTCCAACTATAGGGGGATCACACTGCTCAGCCTCCCTGTGAAAGTCTATGCAAGGGTGCTGGAAAGGAGAGTCTGTCCATTAGTCAAACCTCAGATACAGGAGCAACAGTGCGGTTTTCATCCTGGTTGTGGCAGAAGGCTTTCACTTCGGTGGTCTCAGAATCTCATCTCTGCTTTTCGCAGATGATGTGGTTTTGTTGGCTTTGTTGGTTGATGACCCCCAGCTCGCACTGGAATGGTCTGCAGCCGAGTGTGAAGCGGTGAGAATGAGAATCAGCACCTCCAAATCTGGCCATGGTCCGCAGCCAGAAAAGGGTGCGGTGTGCACTCCTGGTCAAAGACGAGTTCCTGCCCCAGGTGGAGGAGTATAAGTATCTTGGTTAGGAGTGATGGGAGAAAGGAGCGGGAGATCGACAAACAGATGTTTTGGGTCATTGTCCCTTTGTATTATGAAACACCACCCAACCAATTTGACTGCATTTAGCTGGATTTAAGGAGACAGTATGTCTCTGAACACCTCAGAATTAATTCGGCTGCTTCTGTCCTGGGTCACATTATCAATAAAAAATAGTATCCCAGTTCTACTAGCAGCCATGCAGGCCCACGCCATTACACTGCCTCCGCAGTGTTTTACAGATGATGTGGTATACTTTGGATCATGAGCTGTTCCACCCCTTCTCCATACTTTTTTCATACCGTCATTCTGTTAGAGGTTGTCTTGGTTTTTCCAGAGCTTTGCTGGCTTTTCTAGATACTATACTTGAATATCATTATGTCTACTTCCTGGAGAGTGTTGTTAACTTGGCTGTTGCAAAGGGGTTTCTCATTACCATGTAAATGATTGTGCAATCATTCCCCACTATTGTCTTCCATGGACATTCAGATCTTTTTGCGTTGCTGAGTTTACCAGTGCTTTCCTTCTTTCTCAGGATGTACCAAACTGTAGATTTTGTCACTTCTAATATTGTAGCAATTTCTCTCATGTTTTCACAGCTTAAAGATGGCTTGTTTCACCTGCATAGGAGCCCCTTTGGCCACATATCGTCACAGCAAAATCCTCCAAATGCAAGCGTCACACCTCAAATCAGCTCTAGGCCTTTTATCTGCTTAACTGATAATGACATAACAAAATGAATTGCCCACACCTGCCCATAAAATAGCATTTGAGTCAACTGTCCATTGTTTTTGGTCACTTTACATAGAGGCTGGCACATGTTAAGGAGTTGAATTTCCTAAACCCTTCATCCAATTTGAATGTGGATACTCTCAAATGAAAGCTGAGAGGCTACACATGGTGTCCATGTAAATTATATAACTATTCCAATATAATTGGAATATGTTTCAGTAAACAGGTAAAAAACAAAACTTGTGTCAGTGTCCAAATATATATGAACCTAACTGTATAAGTGAAGAAGCATAACAGACTACTTTTGGAAAAAAAACGTATTTTTGCTCTCTCCCTGAACTGCCACTGATGTACAGGATAATCCAGGCTTGCATTGGGGTTAGGCTGGCTCGGTGGGCTCCTTTTGTATTTTACTTTCAGCCACACTTGAAAACAAACATTTAAATTGATTCACATTAAGATAATACCTTTTAAAATAAATGTTCAGCTGCACTGACGGGAAATCAAAGAGAACCAATGCTAATGAACACTTCTGATAAACCAAGCTGTGGGAGTTTTGTGTAATTTGTCATTGATCTTTAATCATAATGTATTGCATTGTTCTACTGTTGCTAATTATATGTTTTGTAAGAAACCTGTTACCACAGAAAGCCTGAATGGAATTCACCCCCAGCTGTAGCCACAAAGACTTGCACCCCCGGCTTCTGTTTGCTGTGTGTTGACTGGAACTGCTGTAAACCCTTTAATATTGACATTTGTCAGGCCTTCACTCATCATCATTGTAATGGTATAACTGTAAAGTAAGCAAATTGGGTTTTTGGCCAACATCTCTAAACAATTTTTTTTCATGTTTTTGTTTCATGAGTGTTTCTGAGATTTTATTTTTTTTTTTTTAACATCTTTCTTGTGTGCTGGCGTCCATCCTCACAGGACGTCTCACCACAGCCCATTTGCAGCACTGATGACTTCGAGCACAAACTGCAGTGAGAAACGTCATTAACATCTGTTTGTGGTCCACACAGAGAGGTTTAAGGCCATGTGAAAACAAAACAACAACACTGACGAGGCCAACAACTGCAGAGTCTGGGGCAGGGACCGAACGTGGTTTCCCATGACTGTGTCATCCCAGCTTCCCTCCCCTGTCCACCCTCCCTCGGCCTTGTTGTTTTTCTTGCTCTCTTCTTCCCACTCACTCTCCGCCATTAAATCTCACCTAGTCTTCCTCTCTACGCTCTTCTCTCTTTTCTTTTACTATACCCTCCCAGTTCCTGTTAGATCATTTTGCTTTCCTGTTGTGCTGACATCTCACTGTCACCTCCTCTGCCTCTTCTTTCCTTCTTGTCCTCCCTGTTCTCCCCTCCACCAGCTCCAGCACTCCAGCAGCTCGGTGGTTTCTAAGATAATGTATAACTTTTAATTCATTAAGATATTGAGACATTCATCACATTGGATTATACAGTGGGGCAAAAAAGTATTTAGTCAGCCACCGATTGTGCAAGTTCCCCCACTTAAAATGATGACAGAGGTCAGTAATTTGCACCAGAGGTACACTTCAACTGTGAGAGACAGAATGTGAAAAAAAAATCCATGAATTCACATGGTAGGATTTGTAAAGAATTTATTCGTAAATCAGGGTGGAAAATAAGTATTTGGTCACCTCAAACAAGGAAAATCCCTGGCTCTCACAGACCTGTAACGTCTTCTGTAAGAAGCTTTTCTGTCCCCCACTCGTTACCTGTATGAATGGCACCTGTTTGACCTCATCATCTGTATAAAAGACACCTGTCCACAGCCTCAACCAGTCAGACTCCAAAGTCCGCCATGGCCAAGACCAAAGAGCTTTCGAAGGACACCAGGAAATGAATTGTAGACCTGCACCAGACTGGGAAGAGTGAATCTACAATAGGCAAGCAGCTTGGTGTGAAAAAATCAACTGTGGGAGCAATCATCAGAAAATGGAAGACATACAAGACCACTGATAATCTCCCTCGATCTGGGGCTCCACGCAAGATCTCATCCCGTGGGGTCAAAATGATCATGAGAACGGTGAGCAAAGATCCCAGAACCACACGGGGGGACCTGGTGAATGACCTGCAGAGAGCTGGGACCAAAGTAACAAAGGTCACCATCAGTAACACACTACAACGGCAAGGAATCAAATCCCGCAGTGCCAGACGTGTTCCGCTGCTGAAGCCAGTGCATGTCCAGGCCCGTCTGAAGTTTGCCAGAGAGCACATGGATGATACAGCAGAGGATTGGGAGAATGTCATGTGGTCAGATGAAGCCAAAGTAGAACTTTTTGGTATAAACTCAACTCGTCGTGTTTGGAGGAAGAAGAATACTGAGTTGCATCCCAAGAACACCATACCTACTGTGAAGCATGGGGGTGGAAACATCATGCTATGGGGCTGTTTTTCTGCCAAGGGTACAGGACGACTGATCCGTGTTAAGGACAGAATGAATGGGGCCAAGTATCGTGAGATTTTGAGCCAAAACCTCCTTCCATCAGTGAGAACTTTGAAGATGAAACGAGGCTGGGTCTTCCAACATGACAATGATCCAAAACACACCGCCCGGACAACAAAGGAGTGGCTCCGTAAGAAGCATTTGAAAGTCCTGGAGTGGCCTAGCCAGTCTCCAGACCTCAACCCCATAGAAAATCTGTGGCGGGAGTTGAAAGTCCGTGTTGCTCGGCGACAGCCCCAAAACATCACTGCTCTTGAGAAGATCTGCATGGAGGAATGGGCCAAAATACCAGCTACTGTGTGTGCAAACCTGGTAAAGACCTATAGTAAACGTTTGACCTCTGTTATTGCCAACAAAGGTTATGTTACAAAGTATTGAGTTGTATTTTTGTTATTGACCAAATACTTATTTTCCACCCTGATTTACGAATAAATTCTTTACAAATCCTACCATGTGAATTCATGGATTTTTTTTTCACATTCTGTCTCTCACAGTTGAAGTGTACCTCTGGTGCAAATTACTGACCTCTGTCATCATTTTAAGTGGGGGAACTTGCACAATCGGTGGCTGACTAAATACTTTTTTGCCCCACTGTATTTATAACCACACTGAAACTAAACTGAGTCAGTTCTATAATTGGGCCTACTGATTCCAAGGGTTCACATTTTCTTCCAATTATTTCAATCTTTTCCTTTTTGTGGCTCAACATATTACACATTTTCAAAGAATCTATCATGCTAAGCAAAGGATCTGCCAAATCTCCTCATTGAATTGCAAATTTTAGTCTCTTGCAGAGCTGCTCTTAACGCGTGCATCATATTTGATACAAGTTTTTGTGAGTTTTTCAGACTTCTACTTCATTGGTGTGATCTGAACCTGAAGTAAATTGTATTAAACAAATACATTTTTAAGTAATAAAGTGGGGGCAAAAGCAAGCAAGAAGGTCCTGAGTTTGAGTCCATCATCTGCTCGGAGCCATTCTTTGTGCAGTTTACATGTTCTCTGCATGTCTGTGTGGGTTCTCTAGTGGTACTGGTGACTTCCACTGATTTGCACATTAATATGTAAGTGAAATTGAAAAATCTAAACATAACTGCATTACTCTTTCATATTAAAACTGTTCTGTTCAGAATGTGAATGCTTTTCAATTTTCTCTGTTTCTGTGCAAATTTGAAAAAAAAAGAAGAGATTTCTCAGAATTTCACAGAATCAGAATAATTGATGCTTATGAAGCTGAAAAAGGTAAAATAACAATTTTTTTACACAGTTTCAATTTAACTGATCTGTGATTGAACACATAGCATGGATTCTTTATTGTGCCGTCATGTTTTTAAAGAAAATGTCAGGATGTGTTTCTGCAATATGAATATCAAGATAAAGTTATTCAATAAATGATGGAATTGCTAAACTAAAACGCAAACACTCACAAATATATTTTAAGCATTGATATTAATTTGATTTTATTCAGTTTAATTTTATTTATGTGTAGCAACCAAGGTGCTTTATATTGTAAGACCGTACAGTATTAAGAAGAAAACGCCAACAGTCAGACAAACAGTGTTGAGCAAGCACTTGGCGACAGTGGGAACGAAAAACTCACTTTTAACAGGAAGAAACCTCTGGTAGAACCAGAAAAAATAAACCTGGTTAACTTTTTCAGTGCTCTGTGCGTGGGTGATCTTTCTGTTAGTCTGTGACATACAGACAGATTTGACTGACAAGTTTTGGGGATAGGCCAATAATAGTGAATAACAATTACCTGATTTGAATTTGGCTATATCTCCATTCGAAGGCATCTTCTTGGCCATATCCAGACAGCTTCTAGTGCAGCTACTATTTTTAGATCACTCACTAGACATCCCATTCTGACCACTTGTGCTGTGCACTTGGCAGTTTCATCATGGACCTCAATCCTGGACAGAGAGCAACCCCATGTTTGTGCTAAAGGTTATCACAACTCAATGATCAGGGCAAGGGGAGAGACCAAAACCATGCTTGTCTTTTTTTCTCTCCCTAAATTCATTTGGTTGTGCACCATGACTTGGCACCCAAAGGCAAAACCTTCCATGCTGATTTCTATTATAAAATCCTGAGGCTCATGGAGAGAACACTGAGCAAACACTGACAAATTGAAAAGCCAGGAGCTTTTTGGCCACACCAGTCTTACCAACTGCCTCCCTTCCTTACCAGGTATGTCTCCCTGCTTTCTTGCCCACTTTCCAAAAGTCAAACTGAAAGTTTGACATGTTGAACACTGCACACATTGTCTGAGACACAAGTGCAAGGGGACAGAGTGGGACTTTCACTGAGACATCTAAGAGAAGCTGGAGAAGATATTCTTGAACTGATATATTTTCAAATATATTTTCATTTGCATAGACCCCTTCCCTTTTTTATCAAATAAACTACTGCATATTCACTACCTTCTCTCATATGCATATTTTTTATTTGCTGTTAATTTCCTTGCAGTGATATTTCCTTACAACATACGTAGTGTCCTACATACATACATGTATACATATATTTGATATATATATATGTTGCCCCTCCCATACTGTAACCCCCCCCGCCCGCGCCACATGCGCGCACACACACACGCACAGCCAATGAGTGTGTGTGTGTGTGTGTCTGTGTGGGGTGGGACTGTGATAGGGCGCAGGTGGCAACCTAATCATCACTGCAAAGTGCTATTAATATACCAGAGTGAGAGGAGCACACACTGACACAGGAAATATGAAACACAGATATACAGAAAGACAAGGAAAGAAGAAGAAGAATCATATGGAAGCTCTTGTTCTGCATTAAGAGAACAAAAAAAAACCCCAAACAAGCACACACAAAAAAATCAAAAAGACGTTGTCACAACTTAAGAGAAAGAGAGAATAAGAAAAGTAGCATGGACACTGTTCTCATTTTCCTTCAGTGTTCCTGGCTCCAGACCAAACGCAGTCTGCTTGCCTCCCGTGGGGAGAGTAACTCCAGGCCTGAATTCCATTGTGTTATTTCATGTTTTCCTCTCTGCCACAACAATCTCTGCTCGAAGAACTTGTAAAACACACTGCACAGGCAGCTATGTGCACAATAGAAGCACATGCACCCTGGCTGGCATGTATACACATAAAAACACAAAAGCACAGTGCCTGATACACAGAATGCAAGCACAAGCAAAGTAACACTCCCTCTGCTTTAGCTACTTTCCTGTCTTATTTACATTTCCTAAAGCTTCAAATTAGGACTTTGGGAGAGACTGAAACAGAGAAGCCGAAGTCTTACTTAGACAGAAGTCATTTCCGCTGTGCTGGGGAGGTCTTTGGAGGGTCAAGCCTTCCACAGCCTCGGCTGTGTGAATCACATAAACACTGAGTGAAACACTCCCGCTTTGTACCCAACTGCAGTCCTCCTACTCTGCTCACACAGCAAGAGCCACACTTAGCCTGTTACAGCACACACCACTTTGTTCTGTGGTATTAAGAGTGTTTCTGGAAGGAAGTGCTGTTGCATGTCTTCAGTGTCCATTCGTGGTCTGACGGAGTTCAAAAATTGACTTCTTATACATACATATCTATCTATCTATCTATCTATCTATCTATCTATCTATCTATCTATCTATCTATCTATCTATCTATCTATCTATCTATCTATCTATCTATCTATCTATATATATATGTAGATAGATAGATAGATAGATAGAGACTTTAGACGCTCTACCAAAACCACAAAAGATATTATAGAATGATTTTCACAGGCTCAGTAATGTTACCAGATTTAATCTGGTAATCTATATGTGCAAAAACGAACACATTATTATGCGACATTTATTCTTATGCCCTAATTACCCTGCTCATCCATACTAGCCATTACTAGGTTTCCTACCTTTAGGTTAATCATTTTGCTGTATTGATTTCTTCCCCTGAGAACATCCCAGATTAGTGTTGTGCTGTAAAGCAGCAGATCAAACATAGCTGCAAAGGATCTGGCTTGCTGTGTTTGTTTTCTCGCGCTCCTGTCAAAATCTGTTCCTCTTTCTCAGCCTCGCATGTGCGCTCACACAAACACCCAAGCACAGGCTCACACGAGGCAAAGCAGCTCTGTGATGGGACCCATCAAACAAAAGCCAGCTGATGTTCGTGAGAGAGTCGGGGGTACGGATTGATTCCATGTACAGCAGATGAAGAATGGAGGTTAAATGATTAATCGCATCTGATTTTGTTAGAGTACCACCAGATGATGTTGTATCACATGGGAGTCAAAGCAGAAAAACACAAAGGCGAAGTTATGATTTACAATGACAAGAAAACAAGAAGCACTCAGACAGTTTAAACTTCAACCGAGGCAGCTCACTATCTGAGCAGTATTTAATCTAAGTGGAATATTATTGCATTTTTTGTAAACTAATTTTTTCTTTGTTCTTTTTAAACCTACTTTAAAAAGTTTGTAGTGCAGTAAAACCAAGTGCCAAGTGCAGGCATTGTTTGTTTTCCATACTGTTTAAACATTTTACTAAACACTGAAACATAATTTCAGTGTTTAGTAAATTACATTTCATTTTTTTGTGATAAATATCAAGTGAAACAAGTTTTTGATCACAATTTTATTTTGTTTACCAAAAAAATAAATTCTTTTTCAGGAAGATTGTACATGTATTTAAAATATTACTCATTTAAATGTTATGACCTGTTACTATAATGTACTTTACAATATCATAATAAAGTAAATTTAGAATAAGAATTTACAATACCCACATGTCATTACCTATATATCTATACGTTGTCAGTACAAACAATGGCAGTATGCAACATAATTTTAAAATGCTCTACATAGCATTGTTATGACCTTGGCCTTCTGTTGGCCTCGAATAAAAAGGTCAGAGGTCAAATGTGGCATGATATTTTAAATCTTTATACAATATTTCCTATATGTTGACAATACACAGCACACTTGTAAGAATCATATTTTCTAAGTTATAAGGCATTTTGTCAGGTTTTACCAAGAAATCACTGAGCTGACCTTGAACCTTGATGTAAGCCAAATTGCAATGGATTATTAACATGAGCCCGCTCTACAAACCTCAGATATTCATTGAAAAAGCTATCATGTTTACAGACAGAATGACACGCACTCACAGAAACGCTACATAAAACACAACCTCCTTGGTGGAGGTAAAAATGCCCAAAAGAAAATATCATCTTAAGAAGTAAAATATGAAGACAATAAGAAAAAAGGATGGCAAAGGTGTGCCTTTATTGCTAGTCTGGAGTAGGTTTCGCACAATAGGACCTTCAAATTTACCCTTCACGGCTGCAGTGCAGATAATGTAAGATGTACATGATGAGTAATTATCTGTAGTTGCCAAAGAGAAGTAAAAAGCAAATATAAAACCAACTAAGTGTACTGTACCTGATGCCATCTCATGATATGGCATGATCCACCCAGGGAAATGCGCCCCATGCTGTGGACTGCTAACAGGTGGTCATGGGTTACGTTGGGGAAGGCGTAAAGCTCTACAAAATGATTGTACAGAGAATTTAAAATGATCTTCGACACAATCAGCCGTGTCTCTGGCTAACTTTATGTTTTTATTGTGCGTGTGTCACATAGATGGATTTCATCTGGACATTGCTCACACATGCCCCGGCTTGTCTGACTGACCGTCTCAGTTTAGACTGTCAGATCTCCCAGAATGTGTTAATGTGCGAGAGGCATGTGTGTGTGCGGAGCAGCTGTACATGTACCGTAGTTTTGTATTAAAAACATTCCTTTTTCCGCTGTCTTCTCTTTGGTGGATTATTAATTTTTGCCTTGCTGCATACCCGAGTGACACCAGTGAGCATTATTCACTATCAACAATGTTGTTAAACACATTTTACCAGGTTGAGGGCTGGTGACCATGACGACAGTTTCAGGTTTCAGTGGGTTCCCGTCAACACAGTGCAGCTCTGCACTTGAATATAGTTTCTCCATCCAACAGCTCATTTACAGCTTAAGTGACGGGCGGAAGTATTTGGTTAGCGGTGCACCTGCAGCAGCTTTCCCAAGACCGTGTATAAATATACAGGCTTAATATGGAAATGCAAACTTGGAAAGACAGAGGAATGTGATAGGTAGCTGAGGTTCTGCAATGCAGTTGTCGTGGAAATGTCTACAAGAGTAAAGCAGATTTATTGTACTTCCCTCTTTTAATAATAATAATAATAATAATAATAATAATAATAATACATTTTGAGGGCGCCTTTCTAAAACCCAAGGTCACCTTACAAAGAGAAAAAGATATCAATAAAACAGTAGATTAAATTATTAGATTTTAATAAATTAAAATACCAAAAACAACAAAATACAAAAAAAAACAAAACAAATAAAAACAAACCAACCCCCCCCAAATAAACCAGGTTTGACAGCAAGTAAAATCTGCATTAAAACTAGTAAGCCAGTTTAAACAAGTAGGTTTTGAGTTGTGACTTAAATAAGGGAAGGGAATCTATAGTTCTTAAGGCTGAAGGAAGTGAGTTCAAGAGCCGAGGAACAGAGCGACTGAAAGCTCTGCGCCCCATAGTGACAAGACGAGCAAAAGGAACAACAAGATGAGTGACAGATGAAGCTCTGAGAGAGCGGGAAACAATGGTGATATGAAGCAGATCACAGAGATAAGGAGGCGCAATGTTATGAATACACTTAAACGTGAGAACTAAGATTTTAAAATTTACCCTGGCTTCTGGGCAACCAGTGAAGCTGTTGAAGAATAGGGGTAATATGGTCTCTTAAGGGAGTCCAAGTTATGACCCGAGCTGCAGAATTCTGAAGAAGTTGAAGTTTATGGAGAGACTTATTGGGGAGACCAAACTTTTATCATAAATGGTGCATATATGTTTGAATGATTTCAGAGCAGCTAATTATGACTTAGCAGGTTACCTACATAATGTTTATGAGATCACTTCAACAGGAAATGTGGACTTTGCACGAGGATTCAAGCTTTTCATCACTGTAGAAGGGACAGAAATAAGCATTTATAAAGGTATCGCTGAACTTACAGCATTTGTGTTAACTAACTAAAAATTAAGGCAAAATGCCTAGCCAATAAAAAAGAGGTTTACATTATGTATGTGTTCATTAGCTGTAACTGTGGCAAACGGGGGCTTGTGGAAAAACACTGAGAGAAAGCTGGGAGAACCATCAAAAGTGACCTGTAACTCATTCTAAACATGACAGACATATTTGTTATGTGTTGTAAATGCCCTTCATTTGTCTTCTATCTGTTTGAAACTAAAGGAAACAAAAAAGAAATCTAAGGACAGATTAAGCTGGTTGATTTCAGATGTCAACAACCCGATTCTTGTAAGCCTGTAAGCTCTCCAGTTATAAGATCATTTCCTGTAGCTGATTAGAGATTAAATTCTCACTTCTGTCAAATCTCCCTGCAGTTAGCTTGGAGGGGTGAAGAAAAGACATGGTATCTCACTTGAGTCTGCGTTTCAGCTTCATTGCTTTTTCTTGAGGATGCAGGATTTGGAATCTAAAAGCTACAAATTTTCCTAAGAGAAAGAGGGATGAATATAAAATGCAAAGACACAACTCTATAAATAAATAAATAAATATAAAATAATATGACCCATGACTAAAGGCGTCATTACCCTGTAATTAAATGGAATTTTAATGGACTTTATCTGAAATGACAACATAACTATATTCAGATGCAAATATTTAAACACTTAAACCACACACACACACACACAAACAAACAATCCCCAAAAACAACTTTTAATACATTTAAGTAGTGCGTGAATAATTTTAAGTACTGCCTTTTCCTGGTAATTTAGCAGAAAAACAAACACTATTTTCCCATCTGACTTAGTACGACGCCGTACTTCTCAGGGCGCGGGTTGCTTCGCTTAACTTACCGAAAAGGAGACACGCAAGTAAACAAGGACAACTGAATGATAGAAAATCCATCATTGACATAATCACATTGATATATATAACGAATATTAAGTAACAGTGTAAAAAAACATGAAGCTGTGAAAAAGTTAAGTCACACCGAAATATTGTTTTTCTTTAAAATGACCAGAAATGACGCAGCACTGAAAATGACCTATAGGGTAAAATAATTTCTTTGTTTCCTGGTGTTTATTATATTTGTATGTAAATATATATTTTTTCAAAATAGGCCGTATTATAAAGTGAGGTGGAGAGTAACGGTGTGTTCACACCGAACGCGATGGACGCGAACAAAAACGCCCCAAACGCCCCTAATTTGACGCGTGCACATTCGCGTCTCAACGCGTGTCCAAGAAAAATCCATCGCGCTTCAAAATATGATATTTTGACGCGCGTGAACCGGAAATGTGGGAGGGATGTGGGAGGAAGTTGTGCCAGACCGGTATCTTTGCAAGATGGCAGCTGTCGAGTTAGCGCTTGAAGAGAGAGTCTCCCTTCTCTATGTACTGTGGAGAGCAGAGCAGCGGCGTAAAAGACGCCCTCGCCCTACCTGGGTCCATCAGGTCCTCCAGAGGCATGAGCAGTTTGGTGAGTTTCACCATTTGCTCCAGGAGCTGCGCCTGGATGACGGCCGATTCCAGCGACATCACCGTCTTTCACTCGGCCAGTTTGAGGACCTGCTTCCCCGGGTCGGTCCCAGAATCGCCCGCCTAGACACCAATTACAGGCGCTCAATCCCACCTGCAGAGCGCCTGTCCATCTGCCTGAGGTTAGTAAAAGTATTTAATACGGTAGTCCTTTATTGATACGTGTGCTAATACATGCTAAACCATCCATTTATACACTGCTAACATGGACGTGCTATGCTAACAGTGAATGCTCTCGGTTTTTACTGATAGCAAACTGTGGTACGGAGACGACTGTTTATAATATTTCTAGTGATACTCAGAAGGTCTCATCAAGTCCCGATTTAATTCGATTTATGCTGTTATCAGTGTTTGAATGATAGCATGGCTGTGGTGTCATATCAATGTATGCGCTCGGTGTTTGCTGATATCAAACTGGAGCATTAGGACCACTGAGTTAACCTTTGTAGTGATACTCACTCCTTTTTATTTAGACGGAGCGGAGAAGTGTGTGAAGGCAACTTGTGTTCTCCACAATTTTCTGCGCTGTGTGGACGAGAGAGGGGCACCTGCTGTGGTGGAGCCGTTGCAAGGCCTGGGTCGTATGGCAGCAAACAACTCCTCCAGAGAGGCTGTCCTGGTGAGGGAGAAATTCATGGCTCACTTCTCGGCGGAGGGAGCTGTGTCTTGGCAACCAAAGGAGTAGCCTGTTTGAAGTCCGAGTGACTTCCCCACAACGGCCACCCACAAACCTCTAAAGAGTGTTCCTGTCCTTTTAATTTTTTCTTAATAAATGGAGCTCTACTCCAAAATAAACGAACCTATTTTTACTCTCTTAAGTAACTTGTCTTCACTATGTTCCTATATACAGTGTGGTGCACAAGTTTGGGAAACCTTATTAATAGTCATTATTTTCCTGTATGAATCACTGTTACAATGAAAAATGTCACTTACATATATCATATAGGAGACACACACATTGATATACACTAAATATTTATTTCATTTCTTTTTTTGTGTTGCCAATTTATGCACCTGCTTGATTTAAACAGTTATTGCACACTTTCTGTAAACTGCATTTCACTTCTCAAATATCACTGTGTGTGTCTCCTATATGATATATTTAACTGACTATTTTTATTGTGACAACCAGTGATTTGTACAAGAAAATAATTACTTTTCACAATGTTGCCCAAACTTTTGCATCCCACTGTATTAGTATGTTTTGTCATTAGTATAATATGAAATAAATTCTACTTGTGTCAAGTCGGGTGCCAATATTTGCTGTGTAGTAGAACAGAGACATTTTGTCATTATAAATGTTTATTTGAAAAAATATAAATTCATTAACAAAAACATTTATCATAAATATATGAAATTTAACTATTTACAGAGAGACAGGAATAAAAAGGACCCAGCTTGGAGTGGAAGAGCCTCAGGGAGAAGGAGGAGAAAAATAAGAACATTGTTTCTGCCCTGGAGAGTTGCTGCCTCATCAGAAAACTACTGATCATTAGGGTCCAATGTTTCCAAATTTAACACAGCTGTGCTGTTTTCAAAAACTAATTTATAAATTTGAAATTTCACGAATTCTCGTGTCTGAGGCGGCATGCTCTCCAGAGCAGGAACAAGGCCGAGGAGGAAATGTTCAGTTGGAGATGGGCGTGGCCTCTTTAGGGACTCCAGGATGGCCAGCTCCACCGCCGATGGACCGTCCTGGGACCCGTCCCTCGCCCGCCTTCGAGCTGTCCTCCGCTGTGGGCCTGTAAAACACAGCACAAAACAACACAAAGTAATGAGAAGGCTGCTACTAGATTTTCATTTTCAAAATTGAAAAAAAAAAACATGATATAAACAGATTGGTTGTAGATATTTAGTAAAGGTGATCACAAGGGAATTCAAGCAAGTAAAAAGCTGTCAGTGCTTGATGTTCATACCTGTGGGTGCAGCAGCAGGAGTGGAGGGACCAGGGACTGGAGAGCCAGGAGAAGAGACAGCTGAGGACTCTGCTGCATGATTACTTGACTCTATGAAGACAATATTAAATGTTAATATTATTATTAATGTTAATATAGGTTGAAGACAATAGTCATAGAGAATATTATATTATTATATACTTATATACTTATTATTATATACAGTGGTCTCTCATTTATTGCAGCACATGAACAGTAGTCACAGTTCTCACAAGTTGATTCTCAAAGTGCAAACCTTTGTCGATTTTAAAACGTAAAAGTATTATGCCGCGCTTTTTCTCCGTCTGCGGCGCCACTTTTGTGCGCCTTTTTTGCTCCCGGTGCAGGTGTCTATTTCCGAATGAGGGTCATAGTTATGAGTGTTTTTGTGCTGTTTTTTTCTATTGGACGTGATGGTTATCAAAACCAAACATGATAAGTTTGGCAAGCGCAGGAGACACGACACGGAGGAGATTTGTCATTTGGGCTGCAGAATGCAATGCGCATAGTTGAAAGCTGTACGGTGCAATAAAAAAAATCAGCGAAAAGGCGAGGCAGTGACGGATGAACAGCGGGACTACTGTATACTGTTTATTAATAAACAAAATATGTTCCTGTATGACAACACGCATAAATTAACTGCCTACATTAACTCAATGTAAACATACCTTCTGACTGACACTCCCCTGCTGCCTCTTCGGGCTGTCCCTGGTCCTCGGGGGAGAAGTTCTCCACGGTCCGCACCATATTACCGCTAGTCTCCCGCGGGGTGAGGAAGGGGTCCAGAAACCCCATGACCGCGAAGAACTTCCATCTTCTCCCCGATCCTGCTGCAGACCCACTCCTCTTCTCCTTCTCTGCCTTCTTCTCCTTATTATAAGTGTCCCTGAGGCTCTTCCACTTTCTCCTGCAGATGTCCTCTGAATAAACGCATTATCTTGTTAGCGGAAAGGTATTTGTACATCAGTGGGAAAATAGCGGGACAGTAGGCGGGCTTGCTAGCTTTTGCGCGGGTTCATCGGGTCAGTCTGAAAATTAAAAAGAAGGAATGAACTTACCAGGTTGCCCGATCTCCTCACTTATGTGTCTCCAAGCTAGGTCCTTTTTATTCCTGTCTCGGTAAAAGTAGTAGCTAGCATCGTATAGCTCCGGGTGATTAGCCACGGCACTGATTAGCTTTTCCTCCATACTGAATGAAGAATGAAGGGCTTTGGCTGGATCTGCCCCTTTGACCTAGGTCAGAGCCACGTCACCAGGCTCCTGATTGGTTGTCGCGGCGCGATTTGACGCTGGAGTTCAGATTTTTCCAACTCGAGCGGTAGACGCGAAACGCGCGTATGCACAAAATGCAACACAAAAACTCACGCGCGTGGTTTTATTCGCGAGTCAAACGCGCCAGACGCGCTACACTGACGCGCGTTTCACGCGTTTTGGCGTTTTCGCGACGCAAATCTGCTTCCGAATTTTCGCGGGACCCGCAATCGCGCGTCATCGCGCTTTTCCATTGACTTTACATGTAAACCTGACGCTCTATTCGCGTCCATCGCGTTCGGTGTGAACACACCGTAAGGCATGGCTTTCGCAGGTGCAGCCCGCCTCGAGGACGCGCACGGCAGCGCGCTCTGGCTCTACACCGTACCTCCCACTTCCCCAGCTTGTTTAAGTGCTCGCCTCCTTTACTTCAATGAGCAATATTGTTGAAAAGTCAGTGCGCCGCTGAACGCCAGCGGACCAGAGTCTCCAAGAACAGCCAGCGCGCTGCAGTGCCATGAGACACCTTCTGGTCTGAACTCCGTGCACACGCCGACTACGCTGCGCTGCAAGAGGAGGTTTCTGAACTTTTCTTGGAGGGTTTTGCATTTGATAGGAACAAAGCGGATAAAACGTCCCGGTAGAAGCTGCTCCAGCGTATTCCTGCGGACTTTGGGTTTCTTTGCCAAGGTAAGCCTTTTTGATAGCCACACTGAACGTTGTGTGCACACTGAACTGTGTTGTGGTTCCTTTAATTCTTTGGATTGAAGCGATTTGTATTAAAGAAAATCTGCTCATGCGTTTGGGTGCTGTGATATCGATTAGACGTGCAGAGTTAATCCGTTCTTCTGCAAACTTGGACGCTCCGAAGCACACTCGTAATGAATCCGGCATCGGCTCCTTCTAGTACCTTTTACTCAGCCAGCTCCGGACGTGAAAGCTTCCTTTGTGGTTGTGATTTTGTCAGCATATCCTCACATTCCTCTCCCGGCATATACGGGTCAGTATCTCGGGTCAGGATCTGTTGGACAGACGCGCTCAGAGGAGACGCACTTAACAGAAGAGACGCTGAGAGGACCGTTTCCTACAGAGATACATGGAAAACAGGATTAGCTCTTATCTTGGTCGTTGCTTCAGATCGTGTTGGAGTCGCATGTATCGGATTAGAACTCGTTATCTGCCCCTTCACCGTGTCTCTCCCACCTCTGGCTGTTTGAGACTTTAATCTCCGCGATTAGCTGGTGATTCCCCAGAGACAAATCAAGATATCACCTCTGGAACATACCGCCAGTCAGTTCAGAGTGATGATTAAATTTTGTTTTCTCTGTGATGTTATCCTGTCAAGCCTGGATATATATATATATATATATATATATATATATATATATATATATATATATATATATATATATATATATATATATATATATGTGTGTGTGTGTGTGTGTGTATATATGTATATATATATATATATATATATATATATATATATATATATATATATATATATATATATATATATGCACATTTTTATGTAGTGGCTTTTTATGTAGTGGCTGTTTTAAAAAGTTTGCCTTCACTCATATTTTAAATATAAAAGTATGATAATGATCAAAAACACAGATTCCAACTTCCAACTCAAGTTTAAGGACTATTTTATTTTTTTGCGCTTGTCTTTGGTTGATGTTTCTGTAAACTGAACACACACACCTTATGATATCAGTGACAAAACTTTGTTGAACAAGGTGCTGTCATTTTTGGGATCATGTGGTGTGGATTTCTCACTTTTCCCCCTGACATTTTATAGAATAAGCAACAGAACACAAATGCATAAACCTCTGAACTTGATAATAGAAGGCAAGGAGTCAAAGATTCCTCTAGGGGTTTTGGAAAGCTGTGCTGGGCATTTTACTGTTTTCCAGTCATCCACTTCAGGGTCGTAGTCTGTCATAGGACAAGAGGCAGGGTACAGGGGTGTTTTCTAACTTTTGAAAAATAAACAGTTATTCTAAACAATATTTATATCTTATCCATCCTTATCCTTCCATCTTTTCGATCCATCCATCCAAAAGAGCACTTTTAGTCATCAATATTCATGTCTAAACTCTCTGATACTGCAGTGGTAATATGTAGAAGGAATGCCTGCAATGCATGACTGACTTGTTTATCTAATAAATCTAGACAGCAATATGCTGAATGTGACCTCCCGTCGTCTCCTTATATTGCAATTCGCTGCCTTCACTGTCTGCTCCGTGATGAGTTTGGGGTAGTATAACCAACCCAGCGTGGAGTATGACTATGGGAAAAGCAAAGAAAGGTGGAGACAGATGGGATGGACAGAAGTGAATACAGGAGAGTAAAGCAAACATTCCTGATGCGGTGTCTCAGCAATTTAATTAAGGTTTCTGGTGAGATGCTGCAGCGAGCACCTCGAGGTGAAGGCTTAGCCTCAACTCTCCTCGTCTCAAGCTTGGACTAATCCCAGGGGTCAGCTAATAAGTGTTCAGGTCGAGCCACCATGACAACTAAATAGGGGGGAACATGAAGGCAAGTTCCTCCATCAGGGAGTTAATAAGCCCATGAATGAAGTAAAGAGGTACAAGGTGAAGAGGATGGATGTGTGTGTGAGATTTCACTTGCTATCAGCCACACCAGCTAACCCCCCCCCCCCCCCCCTCCTTAGTGGAGTTTAAATGAGCCCTGTGGTCCTCAGATGTTTCACAGCTAAAAGTAACCATTTATACAGATGACGTTACATTAATTTGCATTTCCACGAGTCTTCCTCTCAGCTCAACATTATTGACTTCTTTCCTAGCCTTAACACATTGACTCTTTGCTAAAGGAGTGAGCATAGCCTGTGGATCCAAAAAGTGACTGATCCTTTCTTACTAATGGCCAACAGGTGGCGACCCACCAACCACGTTCTACAGAAGTGAGCCCACTTCTCCCTTTATTTCTGACCTCAGTAAACCCGTTCTTAACAAGTTCATGGTTTCAGGTGTTAGTTTAAAAATCTTAGTCAATGCAGTCTGATGTTCATTTTGTAAATTATGATTTTGAGCGATAGAGCAGGGTTATGCCTTAGGGTGTGGCTGTCTTGTGATTTTGACTGGCAGTTCGTTACTGTCCCACTCTTGATCGTCTGCTTTCAAAAATCCAAGATGACAACACCCAAAACGCCAGGCCCACAAAATGATGGGTGAAGTCATAGTCGGTACATTCATTTTTATATATTCTAGGTATATAACACTAGCTAGACTTTCCATAATGTGACTTTGCAAATGCATTCACATCCACATAAGTTGAATAACACCTTACACACAAACACACACACACCCCTCCTTTGAGGTTAGAATTCGGTCACTGTACCAAACTTGAGTAGACTTTTTATAGGCAAACAACATTAGTGACACAAAAAGCGGTACTTATTTTCGAGCCCTTGTAATGAAGTGAACTTTCCTCCAACACCGTGCTATTTATATTTCCGTAGATTTGTAAGCCTTGATGAGCTGGCGGCACTGTTTTTCTTGGCTTTCCTGAATGAAAAGTTTCTCCCTACTGTTTTCATCCTGACCACTTTTACCATCCTGTCATTCCTTTCTTGTTTTCTCTGCATCCGCTGCGTTTTACATGTGCAGATGTGACATTTTTACATTGCAGAGAGGCTCCCGTCAAGCCTCACCCTCCTGCTCCCTTGTTCTGGTTTCTTCTTCTCTGTTATCCAGCTTTGTTTTTTTTTCTGTAAGACTAATGCTTTTTTGTGGCTTTCTCTTTTATGTGGAACAGAAAGCCCCAATTAATCCAAGGTAAATTGTGATAACCACCCTGCCTGTATCATAATCAGTAACAGAATTTGTTTACATTCAGTGTCAATTCTTTTTAAGTTTTAGAGCGTTTTCACACCTTTTTTTACACTCTGTTCTAAATCAATTGACGAGTTTGTAAACTTGTATGTTTTTCCAACAGAGAAAACTCCAAGTGAACTGAAATGCATCACTACAAAACCATGTGAGGAGGTTTGAGAAACCAGGAAGTAGTGTGAGGTCAGCGCATCGAAGCTGAAAAAATAATGGAAATATTAATAGCACAGTGTTGGAGGAAACTTTACCTTATTACAGGCACCAGACAGTACATACTCTCAATTATATTAATTATACTATATTGCCTATAAAAACTTTAGTCAGCTATTGACCAAATTCAGGCCTGAAGGTTTGATTGTGTCTGAGGTGGGAGCATCAAAGTCAGTATAGGAAGAAAGTGCTGTAGCCTGAACTAGTGGATAATTTTTACTCTTGACATTTGTATTTATCTGGGTGACTTTAAGCATTTTACTTCTGGTTGTTACAGTTTGTGTACTTTGCATATCTGCGGTACTGCTGCATCCCAGAATGCACAGCGTTTAGCTCAAACTTGGTGTTTGGCTTGGCGCGAGATCACATTCAGATCACATTTTCAACATAAACGAACCACTCTGGAGTTCGCCTGATACCGGACTGAGACCACCTCCTATCAGGGGTGGTCATTTTGGTCCACACCCTAGTGCCATTACCATGTTCACATCTGCACAAGTTAACCGCACCAAGGGTAGAAATGAAACAGAGTTCGAGTTTAACTGACTCAACAGCAAATGTGTGAAAACACCCTCAGTCTGTTTAGAACTCCAAAAAGCTTTCAACAGAAGCCTTGCAATGGAAAAAATGAATGTAAGAGACCTCATTTGAAACTGACTTTCATCTGCTACCTTGTTTGTTTAGTGCTGTTCTGGTGTTTAGCCTTTGTTTCAGTACTCAGTAACATAGAAATACGTGTCTGAATCTCAAATAAAGTCCAAGTGTGTTTAATTTGTTGTTCATAATTAGTTGTAAGAAATTTTAAAGCATATCTCCTCTCTCGGAAAAATCCATTCCTGGAATCGTTACATTTTCTACAAAAAAACATATCAGTTGAACAGTTGAATATTTACATAGATATGTCTTCACATTGTATCTTTAAACCAAACGCTTTATCAGTATCATCAGCTGTTATTCTGCTGTTATTCAGTTGCAACTGTCGTTTCCATCACATTGGTATTTGAGCACAAAGTGTAAAAATATAGGGAAGAAGTCGCTCTTGCTGCTGTTGCAGATGTGCGGTGGGTTGAGCTGCTTGTCAGCTCAGTTGGGAACATTTAAGGAAGTGAAGGCTACGCCGATGGAGCAGACGTCCAACATCAAGTCTCCGACTGCTAATAAATCATTCTGCCGAGTTGGGTCATTACGCTGCTCCGGAATTGCTCCCTTTTGTTATTTTAGCAGTTGATGAATGCATTTCTTTCTAACTTAACTAGTGTGATAAATTTAAACAATTTAAGTGTCGGAAAGAGGAACTTGTATCATGTTATTATCTCAATGACTGAAGAATCCCAATTTCACAAAAAACATCTTTGAATTGTTTTGTGCAAAACCTTTAAGTCAGCAAATTTGCAACGTCATGAAACACACAACAGCTTAAAAAATACGCTTATACTCAATTTACTTAAAAAAAAAACAAAGATTGAGACAAAGATTGTTTCAGTTACTGGAAGTGGATGCCTCTTTTTTTCTTGCAGCCTGTTATGCATCTAATTTTTGCCTAAATCCACTAAAACATTCATTTGCATGACAAGATTTGGGCTATATTGCTAAATTTGGTCTCTGTTTTCAGCAACATTAAAAAAAAAGGCTCACGTTACATCTTTACAAGCCTCCTTGACAGCCGAGGAATTCAAGACTCAAACAACACATAACAACGTGAGGCTTAACATGCTCACCAGAGGGGAACCTCCTTGAGTTTAAACCATGCCTACTCCCCTTCCACCACCAAGGATGGTTTAGGAGTTGTTACTCCTTTTACTAACCCATGAAGCATGCCCCCCCCGAACACCCACCCTCACAGTGTGTTGTATAAACACTGGCGGCTCAATAGGAAGGTAAAGAGCGTGGCACATGCAGGCTCCTTGTAACATTCCTGTGTGGTACCAGGAGACACCAGGAGATGTAAGATGCCTCCAGTAGAACGACTGTGTTGCTTTATGCAGAATGCAGGATGACACAACAGTCAACCTTCTGATGACTTGAAAATACCCATTTTTCCACTCGGGTTATAGCACTTAATGTGTGACGAGTTTAAGAACAAAATCTTAGTATTCGACACAAGTTCCCCTTGGACCTTAATAAAACTGCAAAATCAGCTTCTAAAAATGACAATGACCATTAAGCAAGTCAGCATTTTCCTTTCCAATCGAGAGCTGAGAGAATCAGTCTCTGTTTCATATAAAGAAAGCTTTCAAATTCAGACTTGCTCCTTAATCTGCCTTTAAGATAACACTTCACCACCCTGTCCTTCAGTGGGAGATATACCTGAGGGCAAGTGTGTATCTATGTATATGTGTGTGTGTGTGTCTTTGGATGGGGGTAGTGTAGTAGATTAGAGAAAGCCCAGCTTCCAACCCCCTCTTTCTGAGCCCCTTTCCATCTTTTTTTTTCTCCTGGGGGCACATAGTCTTGCTTTGCACGCATACACACCCTTTCATTCCCATTCACAGCACAAGTCAACACACACACAAACACACATGGCCTGGGGACTGCAGGGCCTCACAAAGCATTTCAAAGATCAGAGGTCTGGACCTGTGATATTTTCAACAAGTCAAACAGACAACAGGTGAGGAGAGAGGCCGTTTGACAAACCGGCGTTGTTGCTCAATACAGCCGCGTGCACTAAAGTTGACGTGTGTGCCTAACTAGTTGTACGCATCAGGACTTTTGAAAGATCGCTGAGTCATTGTTAGGTGAGGTGTTACTTTAGGGGACCTCTGTAAGTCTGCAGAGAGGTGCGTGTGCAGTATCGTGTTTACTCTCAGACAGGTAAGACCTGATTTTGTCTGTTTGCAAATCTCCGTTTGCCTATTTGCACAATTCATGAGTGAGGTTTTTTTAAATAGAGAATATAATGCACATTAACATACAGGTTTTTAAAGAAGAAATTGAGATCAGTATTACACAAAACAGTTACTCGGTTACATTGCGACTACAGATGATTAAGTAGTTTGTAGAAGCACCTTTAGCAGCAATACCTCAACTTGCTGTTGCCTTTCCTGCTCTAAATTGTCTTATAAAACAACAGAGTTCTGCAAACTACAGAAACTTTTGCTTTTAGACGTATAGAGGTGCTCACACTTGTTGATAGAAAATTGATTGGACTAAAAAATAACAACAAAACAGAGTGAATAATAATCGTAGAAAATAGGTGAGTTATGCATAACAAGTATGCACAGTACAAGTGGAATGAACTAGTGAGAAATAATGTGAGGATGTGAGGTAGATCTTCTATTATATGTTTCCTAAAATGTTAATGCTGGTCTGTCACAATATTACGCTGCTTAATGCTTGCCTTAGAAGTCAGATATCGGTGCTGGGAGTGACGTCACTCCTGTGTTGAGCGCATTTTAGTAGTCAACTTGGAAAAGCAAGGAAAAACAGGACCTGTTTAGCCCCTTAGCAAGGTACAGGCATCCATGCATCACTAGCAATGCAATGTAATGCTTATTATTTTGGCTTAAAAGCACAGCTGCAGCACATTGAAAGGCAGATCCTGGTCAATGCCCTGATATCACTTATTTAGCCAATCACAAATACACAACAGTGACTTTAAAGATTGCAAGTTGTACAGTTTTACTAATGTTAACATGCATTACGTGCGGTGGTCGTGCGGGTGTTGGTGTAAGGCTGGAAGTCTGACCTGAGGGGACGTTCCAGTTGAAAATTCTATCTAGGACCTTAGACATTTCGACTGCAAATGCACCAATGGCTCTCAAAGCATGCATTATCTTGGTAGCATTCTGCAGTCTTCTTTGGTGTTGTGTCAGGATTGCACATTTAACTCAGTTAAGAGTTACTGAAAGCTTGCTATGGCAGAATGAAGTCAAGAGTATTCTTGGGACCGATTGCTAGCAAGTTTAGTACATAATTTCTAGAGCTGGGCTCAGGCCATTGTTTTTGGGTAGGAATCTGGTTTTAAATTTTGTATTTTTAAATTACTAACTTGGAGACTGATATCTTAACTCTAAATAAGACGTTAGAGTTGCCCTGTGATAGCAACAGAACAGTCAATTGGTACATGAGAGTACTGGAAGGATAATCTCTAGCCGGTTGATCAGGATTTGGTGTAAGTTAAGGGAGTACCAACAAAAAACCACAAACCAACTAATTAATGGTTGTTAGTTTCAGGATTCTTCTCTTTAAAATGCTAGGTGAAACTAAACTGGGTATTCCAGTTTCCTCCCACAAACAGAAGAAAAACATAGTCTTTGGTTAACTGGACATTGGTGTGAATGTGAGTAAAAATGGTTGCTGATGGACTGGGGTGGGCTGGATAGTTCAGGTTGTACCCTGCCTCTAGTCATATGTCAGCTGGGATGGCCTCCAATAGATAGACGGAGTGTAACAGTGACTAATGAATGAAGAGGCATAATTGATCCCTTTGGGGGTAAAAGGAGTTGTGCAACAGTGAAAAGATATCAACAAAAGCTACTGTAAAGTCGGCTGAATCACATCCATGACTGCAGGTGTGATGATACACTCATTACCCAAGAAATTCAACAGTCAGACACTTTCTGTGAATAACATAAATCACTGCTTCACTGTTCAATAACTAGCAGCAACTTTATGGGCTGTTTGTATGAATGTTGAGTCTTGCCAGTTATGTTGTAACTGGCAAGTTGCCATAACTGGCAAGACTACTGTTATCAATTAACAGAAATTCTTTCATGCAAGAGGATAAATGTCATGCACATGTCAATCCACAATGATGATGTGTAAAGAAAAAAGCTTTTAGACAATGCTAATCAGTACAGAAGTGTACTGTATGCTAGTGCTCATTCATATCTTGCATAGAACTTTTGTTGCCTCTCTCATATACATACTGATAGAAACACACAGGCACGCACAGTCACAGGTCTTCCTTGGGGGGCCTCGCTGCAGCTGGCAGGGGATTAAGGGGTCAGGAGTCAAAGGGGGACTCAGTCAACCAGAAGACTGGGACAAGAAACTGACCAAGCAGAAGAAGGACAGGCAAAAAAAAAAAGGGAAAAAAAAAGTGTTGAGTCTGAGTCAAAATTGCAATAGAGGTGATCCAAATAGGAAGAAACTGACTCGACTGGTTTCCGTTTCGCCAGGAGCCTGGGATGATACTTGGAACACCAAAGCAAGACAAAGGAGTTTGAAGAGGCTTGTGCAACTGTTACTTGCTTGCTTATTAGTATGAGAGCAGGTTAGGGTCACGATGTTCCAAGGTGTGCGGCATTCTGAAAGGTGAAACTGACTGCAGTTAAGTCTGGAATATAAAACCTAGAAATGATTATATAAAGGAAAAGATAAGTAAGCTTTTCACAAGATGATAATATATCTTTCAGATTTTTCTGGCTTCACTGCTTTACAATGCTCAATGCATCTTGGGGTTTTGAACGAAAAAAAGATCAAAGTATTTACATAAGTAAATGTTTATGTCTCACACTGCAGTGACAAAAGAAATCAAAGGCCAAAGCGTGTTTTATCGACTCATCACAGTGTTTGCTGTAAAACGGGAATTCGGATTTTAAATTGAGCAGAAAGCTGAGAAAAATTACGCCAAGTAATTATTGTTCATGAGAAACGTCTGTGCACGTCACGACTTTAAAGCTGTTCTTTTTATGTGTAACATGGATAAGATCATGAGGAGGATTATTTCCTTATAATTCCCACAAGCCAGGGTAAAAGAAAATCTGGTCAAGAATGACTCAGCTTTGTTTTTATTCTCAAGACAAACAATGTTTAGCTGGGTACAACAGCATTTTGGGTAAAAAGTGGTAATTACATTTTATTTAAACTTCCCCTGACAGCAGCTGTGTGCCTGAGTTACTGTTGTCTAACATGCATCTGACTTGGCACTTTACACACATCGGCGTCTCGCTAAATCCTGCATAGCAGAATGTGGCTGTGGGCGAGCCTGTGGTATTTTTAATTTGGACATCTTGTTCACAGATGAATTCCACTTCAAAGAGCGCAGAGGTGGATCAAGAGTTAGCTTTTAGCAGCTTAAACAACAATGGGGTAAGCAGAGGGGTTCATAGTGGAAAATGTAGCCTGTGTAGACAAGTGTATTCATATCGATGCCTAACACGGATGGTATAAGATATGAAAATTCAACTTTGAAGTTTAGAGTGCTTAAGATGGGACTGTTTTGATAATTTTATCCCCTAAAATTAAAATTATCCACACTTTTTGCTGCTTTGGGGTCTGTTAGTGAATTGTTAGCAGCAAATTAGCTTGTTCCATCAATTATTCCGTGGAATTGGAGATGGGTTGCAAAGCAGCCTGCAGATGTGCCGCAACTGTAGGCAGGATTAGCCGTGCCTTACGTCTTTGCATCCAAATGGATTTGCATTAAGGTATCAGCTGAGCCATGAGTAAAAGTGAGCTGATCTGGTGGGACTGCTGCAACTAATGCTGTGCTTGATTTTGAGACAGCAAATAACGTCACGTTTTATTAATCTTTAGGATGCACTAACTAAAATTTGCTCTCAGATACGTGGCAGACTCCATTTTAAGATTGTAGATAGGAGCCAGTGTTGATTTACTAGTGTCCGTCAAATGTGCTCTACATTAGCTGTGACTGCTGGATAAGACACTCCATAAACATAGACAGACCAATGCAAAGTCCAAAACAAGCAGTCAGCAGGTCAGGCAACTGCAGAAACCTTATTCCATACCACGGATGAGGCCAAGACACACCAGACTCCCTTCCCCAGAACAGATGGGATATATTAGGCAGACGGAGGTTGCAAGGATTGATGGAGCAATTTCACAGGCTCAATCGCAGCAGTTTGGTCTTAATATATCTGTGCTGAGTCTTGATTGGGTTGCTGTTCAGTTCACAGACTTCTTGCGTTCACTAAACGCCCTCCTTAGTTAAATTTGATGGCTGCCATTATTCAAAGGGATAGAAACAGTGTGCATATAGTGGGGTTCAGGATGGGACGTGTCCTGCTAAACCACAGAGTTTGCCAGTAAATTAAGGTGATAGATAACCTCATGCACCATTAACGTTAGCTGTTGTTCTTTAGTCTTCATATATGGTACTCTGCATATGGTACTCTTGGTCGACCCCTTTATTTCTTTATATTTTGTGTCCAAGGAGCCAGACGTAATTACTTTTTAATCGTGGTCTTGATCAATGGTTCTCCAGGCTTTCTGAGGGCCTTTCTTTTCACTCATTTTCAGTCCAGTCCTTGAAAACGAATATTTTCAGAGGAATGTTTTTTTTGTTTGTTAAGGCACTCAACACTGACCCATGAATCATTCAAACTTAAAAAAGGCACCTGTCTCAAGGGATAAGCTAGTATTTTGTCATAAATTATATTTTTAGGCACCTTGTTACTTGTACCCTGTTGCACAGACACACAGTTTGTCCCCATTTATTTGTCAAATTGTGAACATAACACAGTTTGACAAACTGTGTTTTTTACAACTCTACAAAAAAACGTTTTTAAGGCCAAAGACTAAATCCCTGCACCCATTTTCCAAGCAAAATATTAAAAAGTGAGGAATAACAAAGAGCAAAAGATCTTTAGGTGTTCTTTGTTTCTTCATTATTCTGTTTCAGTGAGTTTAATTGTTCTCATTAAAACAGTCGACTTTCGCCATTTTTTTTAATGCAGGGATCTTTAAAGAGGCCTCAGAAGTTGCCAGATCTAGAGGGAACGTCACTATGTTTGCAACACTATAAAGAGCTGCCAGTTCTAATTTAGAAGTTGTTAAACGGAGATTAAACTGATTGTAGCATGGAGTGATTTCATGTTTTTCAAACTGAGCTTTTACCCCCTCTAACCAGTAAGAAGATCAGAGACAAACCAAAGAAACTTACTACAGATTTTCTTTGCATGCCTTGCATGTAAAATGACTTGTAGATAGAAATCTAAGAGTTCATACAGGATCCAAAGGACTTTAAACTCCGTGTAGTCTGTCAGCTGGAGATAGCAACACAGGACAGCTGAATAAGCAGACACCAGAGCACATTAAAGTAAAACGTGCACATTGACTCAGCCTTGTTCCTCTAGTTGAAACAAACAATTTTTTTTATAAATGGAAGCTTTACATGTTGTATTTTAGGAACTTTTGTCTTGTCTTGTTGTCGTACTTTCTACACACTGATGCTTTCCTAACTAAAATAGTGTTATTTTAAATAACCCAAGCATTAGAGTAGGCTTGATTGCTGTCACTGGCCTCTTTCAGCTTCTGTGAAACAGAGATGTGAAGCAGATACAATCAGCTGCTTTGCAAAAGTTAACACTCTGCAAATTAACTGTTATAGGTACCTACAATATATATCAAGTCTAGCTATTAAATGGAGCTGGCATACATAAAAAGCCAGCCTTATTTATGCCATCAGTGCAAAGTCAAACGAGGTTACTTGTGGCTTCAGTGGGAGTCTGTGTGTATGTGTTGCGATTGTGCATTCACACTCCATCCATCTACATAAACACGACACCATTTTTTTCTCCCCGTTCCTTTTCCAAACATCCCTCCGAGCCTCGAGGCTTTTCTGAGTCGTGTGTCAACGCCTGGCCTGCAGTGAAGCGTGTCAGCACTGCTCCTTCACATTTGTCTTCCCAGGAGTCTAATTCCAGCACGCCGTGCATTTTACTGCAGACATGCAGAATGGCATGTCTGTTATTTAAAACAAAAAAGAAGCACTGGATTTGTCGCAGATAGGGCAGCATATGTGGAATTTAAAGGTAATAAAAGTTTTCATGTCTTGTTCACAATTCTCCAGCAGCTACAGTGTTCTTTGCTATTGCACAGCAGTGTGACATGTGACTCTCCCCAGCATTCATATTTTTAGCTTGAACTAATGACTTTGTAGCATTTTCCACTTTTTTGCTTTCATGGATATTTTTGTGTAACTGCTGTTAAATCAACATGCTGTCATTCTGCACCACAAGTTAAATTAAACCAATTTGATTTGATTCTGGAGCACACTCCTTAAAATCAGTTTGTTACAAAAACAAACGACTACTGCTGTTAACAGTACAGTACAGCCAAAAGAGGTGATGATAATCAGCCAGTCACAATTTTTGTAATGTCTAATAAGCTTCCTTTTCCACACACCAGTAGCTGTAGCAATTACCTGTTGATACGCTGATAAAAGTGCTAAAACTATGTAGTTTTCTCTGACTGCTTCACAGCTACAGCTGCTCAGTGGCATGGGTATTAGAAGTAGTTCCTCCAAGCTAAATTCTTTATTGACTCTCTTATTGTTTGGAAATCAATTTTCTTGGACTCTGTTTGACATCAAGTGACATAGTGTCAGAATCAGCTGGTCGATGGTTAGGTCAGTCTGCTCTCATCTGATCTATTTTCACTGGACAGACAACCATGAGTATTACTTTATAACGGAGAACATAAAAAGCCTGTCAGGACTGATGAATGATTTTTGACAGCGGGAGGAACAAACAACCTTTGAAACCACCCTTTACTTTGAGTTCTGTGGAAGTGCCAAAACCTGTTAGCACCTGCAAACTTTATGTTTGTGTTTACTAAACTTTTACTGATTGTCACCAATCTAAGTAACACCTTGTTAAAAACGAATGGGCCAACTTTTGCAACTTTGAAAACATTTGCATATCGCTAACTCATCAAATAAGTTGTTTTAAAAAATGTAATAACCTACGAATACTAGCTTGAATTTCCCATTTATAATTCATTTAGGCTTAAAAGGATAGCATATAGGCACAATCTGATATCCTTGTGTTGGCATTATTCCGGTATCAATATTGCCACTGACCAATCACATTGTCTGAGCATTCCGTTAGCATTACCCAAGACGTTAGCTAATGCCATTAAAAACTATCACTAGCAAACCAACATGCATAACCTAAATTTGGCTATGAGCAACCCTAACTTGATTATATATTTATTAGAAGTGTCAGCATTAGTCTCATTAAAATTACGTTAACGCCATAACCACATTAACGCGGCAAATCTCCGTTAGCGAGTTAATGCGGATCACCCCGTGCGTGTGGCTGCACGGCGCTAAAGCGTTAATGAGCTAACCGTGCTAACGCTGAAAGCACTATTATTTATTCTAAAGCATAAAGGAATAAAGAAAACACTTGGAATGATTACCATTTGTTTTAGAAGGGTGTTATATGTAAACAAAGGCATTTATTTTCCTTTTTCCTCCACATTCCAAAGATACGACATCACAACGTGATTGGTCTGTTGCAATATTGATCCTGGACAAACATTATTATGATGATGAAGAAACAACCCCAACTTAGGGTCTTCAGATAGACCAGCAAGTAGGACGCACTATATATGCTGTAGCAAATTAAGGTAATTTCGATTTAAACACTTACATCCTCCTCTACTTCAAGCAGTCGATCGGTTAAAGAGACGATACAGCTTTACTCATCACTGAAGTCAACATATTTTTGGTTAGCTATAATACTAAAGTCATAGTTTTGCAATGTGCGGCCATCAAAAAAAAAGCATGCTAGCAGCGATAACAGAAATGAATTGGTTGCACACAGAGGCCAATTCCTGATTTGACCTATTCCCCTTTCTGTATAGTTTGCTGTTTAACATCCATCACATTCCTTCTTGAATGAAAACAAACCTAAGAAGTAAGACAGACTGTTAACATGACCTTTGACCTCGTTACACTACATCATTCGTTGGGCGACTTAAGTGGTTCGACTCGCAATCTTACACTCTGCGGTGCACCACAGTAAGTTATAGTCACTTTACTGCAGACTGACTGGAAGGCAGTTTCCGGTTATTCGAGGTAGGTGATGATGAGTTTGATTATCTGTGAGCGCTGATAGTGAGGCAAGCACAAACAGATCGAAAACCTGGTTCCTGACACTATAAATGGTGTGCTGGGAAGATGAGTAATTTAGAGAGTGTGTTTGTATGTGTGTATGTTTAATACGCATATATTTCCCGTCTCTCACCGACACAAAGGCTTCTCAGCAAAGTCACCCTTCCAGGACACATTTTATGTGTCTGTAGCTGCGTTCACACTGTGGAAATGCTGGCAGGGAACAGGTCTGGTCTTGTAAAGCTGATAGAACAGACGGCCTGGTTTAGCTCTGAACAGCACTGCAAGGAGTTAAAAATCTTTTCCTGTGTAAAATGCAGCCTTTGTTTCTGGGTCATGAACCAGTCAAGGTCAGTGGCTTTAACTGAGCCAAACAAACATACACACACGCAGTTCAGTTTGCACTAATTGATTCCCCTTCCAGCAGGGACAAGAATGGGCTTGTGTGTGTGTGTGTTTATTTTAAAGCATCTGTCAGGAGGTAAAGTAAATAGATAAGTGACAAAGTAAACACTCATCCCACATCGATGCCAAAATCGTTCTTTAGTGATGCACGTCTACATACAAACATGAACCGTTTGTGCGTCATATTAATGGGTTTTTCAGAAGGTGAAATTTGATCTTTAGATGTGTGACTGTAAACAACAGCACTGCTTCTGATTTTTCACCACCCCAGTGAAATTTCCGCACAAATTACAGAGTACATTTTGGTCAAGCGAGAACTCCCATGACAGTCGCGCAAACGGTGCTCTAGCATCCGAAGCTTGTGGTGAAAATAAGTTCCGGCATGTTCACAGAACAAATTTGGTTCTATGTAATATTTCGAACGCTAAAATATAAAGAAATATTATATAATATAAAGAAATGTCTGAATAAATATAGTGTAATATACTGGAAAAAGAGAAGTGAAGAGAAGAGAACATTTCTTTGCTTTTCTGTAATTATTTCAGCCTTTTTGTATATGTATAAAAGATTATTAACTAGAATATTAGTTGGATAAGCTAACATAATCAGCGTGAGCCAAAAATAAATAAATTCCCAGCGTTTGCATGTTGTACATCGGCAGAAACCCAGGGTCTGACTGAATACACGTTTTTAATACACTTTCTCCAGTAAGCTAAAAATGTTGTGGAAATGAGACCTCCAGTTTCTTCCAAATTAGACCGAATAAGTATTACTTTAGCATCCTCAAACTAACTTCACATCCTCAAATTTATGAAATGTGAGGCTACAACAAAAAAGCAGTCAACGCAACCCTAAATTAGATAAGTGGTTGAGGAAATTGTTGGATGAATTAATTTTTATAACTGCTTATCCAACTAAACTCTTTCTAAGCATACTAGGGGTAACTATTGTTTCTTTTTTTCTGAATTGAGCAGTTTTTGTCTTATTTTAGGCCTGATTCCAGGACAAAATAACTGGGTTTGCATTAGAAGTTAGTGAGGGAAATTGGCTTACTAGGCCTAGCCTTAGAAAAACCAAAAATCAAGTTGTCATTTATTGATGTATATTCGTCAGGGTACAGGTGAGGTTAAATGTAGTTTTCATGGGGGGGGGAAAGATTTAAAGTTATGGACTTGTGCGTACCCCAGCTGAAATAAGTTAAAAGGCAGCTGTACACCCTGGACAGGTCACTAGTTCAATACAATGAAACACAAAATTGATTATAACCCCTAAAATCAATAAAATATAATTTTATTGTTGGGTTCTGGTAACTTATAGTTGAGTGCATATGAATGGGATACTCTGTACACATGGTTACAGATGGTTCATGTGGACCAGTAAACGGCCAATTAAGATAAGCTTCAGTTCGAGTTTCAGCTTTCTTAACATTCTGTCTCTGTGTATGTTTGCGGTGATGAACCAAACAAATTAAATTAGTCTGAACCAAACCTGTCTCTTAAAGTGCAGATAAGCTGTGAAGATGCTACCTGTCTTAAGCATCTGTCTAAACTTGCACAAACCGGAGAACAGGCTTCTACCACCTGACTTTTCCCTCACAGTCATGCCTAACAGGGACCCTGCCAGAGAGCTGAACAAACATGAGGGCGCCCTGTTGGCAAACAGGCAAACATCAGTCAGTAACTGGGGTGGAGGTAAGGGAGAAAGATGAAGAAGGAACAGCTACATCACACGTGTGTTTAACATAAAGACGTAATTTGTCATATAAAGTAATGATTGTAGGATGCAATAGAAATGAAGATGGGGTGGGCTTACTTAATTGAGAAAAATGACAGTAAAAATCTCAGAGAACCTTGGCTCTTGTTCAAAAGTCTTCATTGCTGTTGTGACTTCTGTCACTGTCTTTGCTGCAGAGATTCTGTTTACAGTGAACAGTGCTTTAAAGTGAGCAACAAGTGACTGCAGGCCAAGAAGTGATAGATCCAAGGAAGGTGAACGAGGAGGCTCACTGCTTCGGGGAGAAAAAAGTTTGACTCTACAAACATTTCAAAAAGACAATAGCAAGTTACGTGTGCGTTACTTATATCAAACTTGTTTTTATGCACTTACTCTTGCTATAACCCACAAAAGGAGCATCTGGAGGATTACATACCTCACTGGGACGGTTTAGAAAAAATTTGTACAAGTAGTAAGAAGAGAAGGTGGGTGAAAGAATAGGCATGCTTGTATGGGTTGTGCCTGTTGCCATTTGCCTGCTAGCACACCTGTGTGAAGCTGACTCCAGGTGACAGGCTTATTTACAACTGTTGATTGACAAAACAGATTTGGAGGCACTTGAGCGTGAAGACATGCACGCAACCTTCGATTTTGTGACTTGTTTGCTGCTCCAATTGTTACATCAGAATACCCAACTGTGCTTGTGTTGCCTCATTGCTGATGGGCAAAACCCGGTGTCACCAACATTCACCCTGAATGCAGGCATGTGGCCAGAGCAAATAGCTCCATAGCACCTTCTTGTTATGCTGGTGGATCAGACACAAAAACAACATAATTGCTTTTAACTTCACTTGGTAAACATGGGCTGACCTTATAACTTGATGAAAAAAAAAAAAGACTCTTTAAGGTTTGCCAGAAACCCTGGCACAGAGAGACCAAAATGCAGTTCAGCAATTATCAGGTACATCGGGGGCATAACAGATGTGCTTGTTAGAAATTGTGTCCTAGTAAGTCCTGGTAATGGCTAAGATTCTGATTTTAAAAAGTAGATAGTAATGAAGAGTAATAAAGCCAACCAATTCTTAAGAATCATTCAGTCCCTGTAAGATTAGCCAAAGTATCTGCACCTATTTAAAAACAAAGTCCAATCAAATACAAAACTACAACAACACTAACACTGTTCTACTGTCAAGTACTTGTCAGCACAGCTCTGTTTGGATTTACTTCAGGAGGAAATCTAAATCTGTTCGCATATTCTTCTGTAGACTTTTGCCCATGAATACCTCAAGCTAAGCTTACCTTCTAGTATTCTACTGGGAAGGGGACTGGATTTCCTTACGGAAATGTTCCTTAAACCCACAGATGGGACTCAAGGTCTAACAGGCAGCCGCAGCACACTGCTCTGCATTTTCAGCATAGCAGGAGCATAACTGGAACACTTCCACACCTTAAAACACCACACCAAGGCATTGGTGAAACTGCCAGAGGCCCATTCACAAAGCTGACTGAGGTTACTTTGTTCAGTGCTTCTATAATGGCTTCTCCTGGTAATTACACATCCTCTGCACGAATCATCATATCTACAAGGCAATAACCAGGTTAACTGTCATTATGTGCTGGCAGACCTAAAGTTATAATACTTTCACAGAAAGGTTGTCCGCTCATACAATTTAGCTAGTATGTAATTGCTTCTATTAACAGTACAAAAGCAGGTACGGTTAATGAGAGATAGAGGGGAACATAGTAAGAGAAGTCATAGATGCGTCTCTAAGTGTGAAGCTGCTACTTTGCCAAAAACAATGGTTCTATTAAGAGCACACAGAAGAACAAGTCAAGGAGTAAATGCAGTTGAAGAGAATGACAAAGAAATATAAATTGTATTTGTACTTAAGCTTTTAGTGTAATTTATTTATTGTGTCTTTCTTGTGGCTCGTTGTGCATGCGATTCTTCTTCATCCTAATATAGATTGTCAGCACATGTGATGCCAAAAACCTCACAGGCGATGACTAACTTTGTGGGAATGTTTTTTTTATAGTTGCGATCATTAAAATGTATTATTTCACATTAAAGGACTTAAAGGACTGCACGAGACTCAATACTTCAACAGATTGCTGCACTGTGCCACCTCACAGCTGCTGTGCAAAGTAAAAAATCCTAGCTACAGTACAAGACTACTCCATATGGAGAATGAGAGGCTCATCGGAGAGAGCTGATTATCTTTCTCTGTTATTTTTTCACACAGAAGACTTTTTAATTAATTATATTTGTCGAGGAAAACTAGTACTAAAGAACTACTCCCATGAGTAAAAATCAAATCTATGGGAAAACAATACAATATATAAACCAAGCCTATTCAAATGGCGGCCCGCGGGCCAAATGCGGCCCAGAAGCAACCTGCGAGTGGCCCTGCCTGTGGTCCTGGCAGAAACACAGAGAAAACGCAAAAAATTAATTCATTAATTAATTTTTTTAAAAATTAAAAAATTCCTACAGCGTAGTGTAGACTGTGAATGCAACACTCCTAGTAGCCTAGCAATATTTAACCCACAATGCACCGTGATGTAAACATATTAAACAATCATCGTAATATATGATGCGACAACAGCATGTCTTTCTCACTCCAAAAGTGCAAAATTGACAATGAAAACTGTCGGTTTAACCCTGCCTGGACTGACAAATACTTATTCATTTTACCGAGTTTAATAATATTACAACCGGAGTTGTACTACCATGGTGAGGGTCCTGTACAGCCCAAGAGACAGCTGCAGCATCTTCCCTTCGTGTTTGTTTCTTGGCGAAGAAGAAAAGGCCTTTCACAGATTCTGAAACAGTGAAATACTGCATGCTGGCCGTGGTGGATGCGGTGCAAAGTGATGAAAAAATTAAAGTAAGTGTGACATCTGCTATTAAAAACGTACCCCTGTAGGACAGTTCAAATATTCGTAGAGTTGAAGTTCTGGCGTCAGACGAGTTTGAAATGCTGTTAGATGACCTGAAGAAAACTGATGTAATGTCTATAGCAGGAGATCACAGCTCACGGCTTACTACTGTTAGAGGGACACACAGCTGGCGAAATAATGTTTGAGAAGATTTAAGCTCTTTTTGAGGAAAATGGTCTGGATATGTGTGTCTGTATACTAGTGATGGATGGGGCTCCATCCATGGCAGGAAAAGTGAGTGTTCAGCGAAATATTTATTTTAATTTGAAAGGGAATTATCAAAATGTTTTTTTGTTATTATTATTATTATTTCGAATGTGCAAAAAATAGTTTAGTTATAGCTCCCTTTTTTTTAAATGGACCTTTTGGTGTGCATTTGTGAGAGGTCACCAGATTTACAGGGGAAAAGGAATAAAAAAATTACTTGTTTTTCAATACAGTTGTGTGGGTTTGAAATTGATCATGATCTGCTGCTTACTGGCTTCAAAAAAAAAAATCTGGCCCAGATAAATTCCTCGGTTTGAAAATCTGGCCCAACTAACTTCGTAGTTGAATAGCCATGATATAAACATTTCCTTTGCGTTTTGTAATTTTTGGATTGTCATTTATAGTTTTTGGATGATTTGTATTTACAGTCATTGCATTGGTAATCTCAGACCATAAAGCCCTGATTATATATTAATTTAATTGCACCCAATGGTATATATTAATCTAATCTTCTGTTAATTTTTTTTACTATACTGATACTTGGGTTATAAGAATAGTTGATGCGATATAAATCCAGCTTGCTGACACTCTATCCAGAAAAGACTGATGCAACTCTCCGTTATATGTTCCTATGGCAAGAAAGAAAAGACGTCACGTCAGGCTCAGATTAACAAACTAATCCTAGAAGTCATCATAACTTTTGAGGTCATGGTAAAATAAAGAGACTTGCTCAACCACAAAATCCTTTACACAACTGAACTTTCATGCAGCACGCCCATCAGAATAACTTTACTTTGTGTGTGTTAAGCCTTAATCTGTTTTATTTATAATATCCTTACACATGTTTGTCCATGTGCTTTTACGTTCCTGTGCAACCCCAGTACAGTACGGAAACAGTGCATGGCTATAATTGATCTTCTTACAAAACAGTGTGGGGTAAGAGTTTTAGAAAGAAAGACCTTGTTAAACTGATTTTACTGGTAAGCTTTTCAAGCATGAGGTAACACGATATTCCTCTTTGGAAGATTTGGCACCACTAAATCAAGACTCCTTTCTTTTCTAAAAGAAAATGAAGTAATCTCCCTGCAGAACAACTTTTTAACACAAATTTATGATCGCCACTTTACTTCTTTGTACCCTCACCACTGATGTTTTTTCTTTCACATCTGCCAGTCTCTCCATCATCCAATTTAGTGTCAGGAGAAAAACAAATGTGAATAATTTGCCACCAAAAACTTTTGTCTTCTACATAATTTATCCAAATGACTGCTCAATTATTTGCACTTTTACACAGCCATTGTAGTTGGTTCTTTTTTTTTTTTTTTTTAGCAGTTTCTGTTTACCAATCCTCATAATGCTGGTATGAAGTGTAATTAATACCAGTGTTTTCGGTAGCCTTCACCACCTAGCTGTCCTGCTAGGTGGTGTTCTTACTGCTACCAAAGGCTGTCCGCAGCACAGCCTTTGGTAGCAGTAAGAACAATGCAAATTTCCGTAATTTGCATATTAGCTTTCACCACAAGCAATCTTTAACCTTCAACATACTATAAAATTTGCCATTATAAAGTTTCACAACACCACAAATAATAAGATCAAATGCCAAAGTTGTTTGAAATTTGGATGATCTCCCCTTCGTGGTTGTTTCCTTGTGCGTCTCTGGAATATTTCTAGTGCAGTTGCTATTTGTAAATGTTCTGATATGACTATCATCTCAAGGGTCATCATGATAATCATTGATAAGAGCAGCATCTACCTCTACAATCTAGTGACCGAATGATAGTTCTCAGTGGGAGAAATGGCAGTGCAAACCCCCTAAGGTCATGTGTCAGATAACAAGCTTTCTGCAAAGAGTGTTGTTTCCATTGTTGTGCTTCTTATGATACTATTCTTGACAACTCACAGTGGTATACTTCTCTTTTGTACAATACAGTGCAGCCAGCCATAGCAAGGGGGAGAAAGAGGGCAAGAGAGAGAGAGAGAGCATATGTTCTTTTTGAGGTAAATTATAATTCATAGCAAGTACCAATTTGAGGTTTATTTTTCATTCATTTCATTGCTGACATTTGGGAAAATAGTGACATCAGTCCAATAAAGTTTGATGGACCAGAAGTCATAGCAACAAACCAAAAGCAGAGCAGAATGTTTTCTTGAGGTTGTTGTTATGAATAAAAAAAATCTAACTTTTTTAAGCCATGTGACTGTTCTCCGGATTTTCAAAATAAGGTTCAACTTATAATAATGCCGTGGAATTTCTTTCTTATGTTGTCAAGTCACCATAGTTGTGCTTCTACAGGACCAAGACTCCTTGCACCTTGCTTTGAGAGAACACACAACACAATCATGTTTAGGTTTTAGAGTCTTTGTTTACAGCAAATTGTGGATGAACTGTGGCAGGCGTCAGCGAACCAGCTATTCAAACATCTTACCTCTCACACTCGTTCTCTGCAATTCCCCATCTCCATTTATTCTTGCTGCCCACCTCTTATCACAGGGGAGGAGTAAAGTTTATGTGGGCCTCTCATTCTGTCTCACAGTGAGAGATGGCTGCAGTGTATTGTGGGTAACAAAATCCAGCTGTGTTGTAGACTCTGTTTGTGTGTGTCTCCTGGCGTGAACATGTGCAGGAATGTGTGCGTGCCTGTGTGAATACATTCAGAGCCCTGTGCGTTGCTGTTCTGCAGGTCGGGTGTGTGCCGAACTGTTTAATTTTCATCTTCTGATGAGCACGTTCCCCTTTCAACACACAGCCTCCATGGCTAAGGATATGCTGTGTGCCATTAAGTCCTACTGTGACAACAAAAAGCAGTGACATTTAATTATACACGTACGAAAGAATAAAGAGAACTGGTTTTGCAACAAGTTCTGTGACTGCAGCGTAATGCAGGATTACTTGCGTGCACTGTGTATGTCCATTTTTTTGGAGTGCTGTGCTTGGCAGATTCTTGGCTTTATGATGTTGGCACCCGGTTAATATCAGACAGCAGAAGAAACAGAGGAACTTAAAGTGCTTATGTTTAAGCTTTTCTTATTTCCCCTCCTACTTATCCTGTCATTCCTTTGAAATTTCAAAATAGATGAGGTGTTTGTGAAGCAGAAAGTTACGAATAAATGTGCTTTCCTGTAAGCTCTTTGAAAATATTATGTTTAAGGCATTTCATTTGGCCTGCCACAGTGGTGTTTAACACTTATCTAAAAGCCTTGCCAACTTATTTTCCTTTTAATTGACTGAAATTAACGATGGTCAAGATTAAACAAAGATGTAGAAAGTAAAGCATACACAAGTTTTAATAATTTACATTGCTGCTGTCTGACATCAGGTAAGTTTTATAAGTCTTGGAAAAATATTTCTGGTCAAAAAGGTCAAAAGACATAATGAGACGAGGTTTTGATAGATGACTGAAAATTATTTACACCAACTGATATTGATATCAAACACACAGCTACAGTATTGTAGCTACAGCTTGTGACAACATTATTAAAATATATTTTGAAAGTTATTTAGTAAACAGGGACAAAGAGGCAGTTTATTTTATATTGTATTTTTTCTTTTTGTGAAACATGAAGAATAAAAACAGCTCATGAAATGCTTATATGGGCAACTAAAAGTCACATTTAATTATACATGTACGCATGTTACTGTTACTGCTGATAAGTCATGTATGCCTTTGGATTACATGTTGGAATCAGCACATGGACAGTTCTGTACACCATTTAAGATAAATATCACATGTGACATGGTTCTTTCCATTACTGTTGGGACGTCTGAATAAGGGCGTGAATAACTTAAAGCAGCTTGTTAGGCTCAGCTCCAACATCATATTTATGATCCTAAAAGAAGAATAGCATGTATGTGTGTGTATGTGTATATATATATATATATATATATATATATATATATATATATATATATGTGTGTGTGTGTGTGTGTGTGTGTGTGTGTGTGTGTAATCATGTATGTTTGTATGGGTGTATCTGTATGTATGCAGGTGTATGAATAAGTTGTACATATCTGTCTTGTGTAAATGTAAATTTACACAAGACAGATTGTCTATGTTATTATCTAAATACTTGCTTACGCTATTGTGTATTTCACACGGAGAGATGCCAAACTGCCTTTCATTGTTCTTGTAACAGTCACAATAAAGAGCTATTCTATTCTATTCTATTCTATTCTATTCTACTCTATTCTATTCTACTCTAGAACATTCACAGAGGCTGTAAACATGCATGTCCTGACAGTGGTTAGTTGGCAAGCGCAAGGCCTCGAGATTACCTACACACTTGGATTTGCAAACATATTCTATAAAAGCCTATAAGGGCTAGCTTAAAGAGTGTAATACTCCAACCATTCATATTCCAGTCATTCCTCTCCTTTCATCACTCTATTCACTTAGCAAGTGTGTCAGAGGTAGCACCCTAAAGAACTGAAAGGCAGCTATAATGTTCTGTAAACAACAACTGACTTCACACGAAGAAAGCTCCAGACTCTGGAGTGCAGTGTCTTTAAATAAAGACGTCCTCCTGAACAAAAGCCCGTCATAGCAGGAATAGTTCAGTGGAGCACGCTGTCAGCTTAGATCTTTTAATTGTATGCATTAGGGTGTGCATTGTAATTTGTGTCTGTAGCTTTTGTTTGTTTTGTTTGTTTTTTTCCCACTAGTACTGGTTTGGTGACTAAAGCAAAGTAATGCCAGACAAAGTTAGCCCTGCAGCAGACTGGTGACCTCTCTGGAGAAGCAGAAAAAAACTGAATGATGGATGGATATATTGCTTTGATAAACGGCCACAAAATGTTACTCACACCAGTAACTTTGGGTTTGAAAACATGTCTTTGCATTGCTGTTTTGTTTTTTTACCTAAAAGTTCAAACACCAGTTAAAATTACTAGTATATGCAGACTTGCAGGTTTGTAAAGCTGTTCAATTTAGTTTCCATGTTTATTTCTTATTGGACATGAAGTGTAACAGTTTTGTTTTCTTTGGCAAAAACTAGCAAAGTAACCAGTTTCCCACATAGACACAGTATGGCATCAAGAGACAAAAATCAGAGATAAGATTCTAATTCTCAGACAGTGTGCTGTGATCTGTATAAAACAGCATTAGAAACATTCTAACTGGTCCTGGAAGATCAGTTAAATAAAAGTGTGTCTTTAGGTTAACAGAGAATCAAGAGAGCAGCAGGTCAGAGCACCGTCCTTATTAATTCATCTAAAAAATAAATAAATCTTGTCTTGTGTTCAAAACACTTGTCAGCACCACTTTTTTCCATTCCTGTCACTACATAAAGAATTTCCCAGAATATTGCAAATTCCTACTTTCATGTTATGAGGTGAAGGGAATGAATGGCGGAGACATAGGGCAGGGAGGGAATAGAGGTATGGCCCTATGTGTGCACGCCTGACTTTAATAAAACATCTTAGGTTTCTCCTTGACTTCCGCCTCAGGAGTCCTGGAAAGGGCAATAGTGTGAGAGTTTAACAAATAGAAACCAGGCCAAGGGAGTGGAGGGGAAAGAGAGGAAGATGAAAGACAAAGAGCTGATGTAATGTTAAGGATGGAGACTGAAATGCACATTGATAAATGGTATACCATAATAGGAACATTTAAACATGTGATTATAAAAAAAACCCAACATATTTGTAAGTTACATTTTTTTTTTTACATTTTTCATTATTCCACAGCAGAACAGTTTGTTACTGTTTCTATGCTCAATCCAGACACATTAATAAAACTTCTTTACTCACTACACAGCAGTTATGCATTTAAGTGTGTATAAATCTGTTTTTTTGTGTTTTTTCTTTCTTTTTGGGTGAGCTGCATACATGGGGCTTATTTTTATTCTTGCTATAAGACATGTGACTATAAACAATAAAAGTGGGCAAAGTATAGACGCTTGATGAGACAATTATCTCTTTGTAGAGCAGTGTTTGTACACTACCTTGTAAAATCTTGTACTGCAATGTCGGTGATTAAGAGGGAAGCAGGATGAGATTTAAGACTTATGCAAAAACATTCACACATCCACTGGAAAATTAGTTGGAAATTTTCAATGCAGTGCTTGAATTTTCCACAGTTTTCTATTGTCTATTGGTTTTTTTTTTTTTGTCACTATAAAACAATAGTGCAATGTGTCTGTCAGCAGACCATATTCGCCTCGGATATGTTTGTATATGGGAGACTTGCGGCTGTACATGTCATGCTTCACTGCAGCAGACTGGGTTTCACGGGCTAAAAACGATGCCATAAACACTAAGAAGTAGCTGAACTGACTTCTTATCTACTCAGAAATAGTCACCCTGGGTGGGCTGTGCTAACCTCTCACTTAACCTATGGGCCTTTATCCCTGGGGAGAATGATCATTACAGATATAAAAAGCAAAGCCACTATAATGAGGCTTTAGGCGTTATATTTTGCATACATATTTGTGTTTATGGAAATAAAGTTTTGTTTTTTTAGCATAAGTATGTGTGTATCCACCTCATTGTACTATGTTCTATGTTTTATTTATATATTATATATTTTTATTGTTTCTATATTTCCGTGTTCTTTGATACTTGAATTTCTTCCTTTGGACATGTTTTATGGAACTGTTACATTTGTTATTAAACAAAACGAGGTTGACAAAATTCTTAAATAATATTCATTTATTTCATAGAGTAGTTAATTATATTACCTGTAGAGCTATTTATAAATTACCATGGTTTATGTTTCAATTTATCTTGTAAATATGGGCACCTTAGCAAGCAACTAATGATTGACACTAACCATTTTCTATCCCACTTATGTCTTTCAGATTTGCAAGCCTTTCATCGCCATGATACAAAACTTCCTGCTCTTTGTCCTGTCTTCTGGGCTGGTGTTATCATCTGACTGCCCAGCAAGCTGTAACTGCCCGATGCAGGGGTCAATATTCTGCATTAATCTTCCTGCCCCCATTGTGCCCCGTGTCCCATCAACGACACAAAATCTCTACATCTTCCAAAATGCCATCATTACTTTGGCTCAAGAAGACTTCAAAGGTCTAGTGGAGTTGGAGCTTTTAGATCTGAGCCAGAATGAGCTTACAGAGATTCCGGATGGTGTATTTGAGATGTTGTCAAAACTGAAGAACTTAGACTTATCCACTAACCAGATTACCCATATATCCAAAGGCAGTTTTTCTGGCTTGGTACAGCTGGAGAGGCTGTATCTTCATTCAAATCGCATACAGAGCATTCATTTGGAAGCTTTTGAAGGTTTAGAAAAGTTGCTAGAACTAAAACTGCAAGGGAATCAGCTAACCTCGCTCCCATCACTTCAGTTGCCCAGTCTTCTCCTTTTAGACCTCAGCAACAACAATATTCCAACTTTGAGTCCATCAGACCTACAGACTCCCCACCTGGAGACACTTAAGGTGGCCTCTCTAAAGCTTACTACTTTACATGAGGATCTCGTAGCCTCCCTGAAGAATCTTCATGAGCTAGACATTTCATCAAACCAGTTAGCTGAGGTGCCCAGGGCCCTAAAACATGATCTCCTAAAAGGGCTGACCAAGCTGAGCTTGGCTGGCAACCCATTGGGGGATCTGAGGGTGGAGGACTTTGATAAATTATCTGGGCTTCAAGAACTGGATCTCAGTAGTCTAAATCTCCAGGGATTCCCACCACATTTTTTTCACACTTTCCCCAAGTTGAGAACCCTGACAGCAGCTAAGAATCCATTTGACTGTTTGTGCCCATTAGCCTGGTTCCCTGTCTGGCTAAAAGAGAAGAAAGTGATTCTTGAGAGACATGAAGAGACCAGATGCCACTTTCCTCTAGTTAATGCTGGGAAGATGCTTTCAGAACTGGATCACAAAGATTTTGGATGTCCATCAACCACAACATTGCAAATGGGCTCTCCCATTGGAAGTACTTCTGTTCCACAGTTGCCATTCACATCTCCAAGAACAACCCATACCAATGCTATTCCTCCTCCTCCACCACCTAGTGAAGAAACTATCTCTCCAAAAACAGAACCTCCAGTCTTCCCAAGCTCCACCAGTGGGCAATACGAGCACTTTTGTCCACCAAACATCTGCCTTAATGGTGGCACTTGTTATTTTGACCCAGTGGGAGAACTCGGCTGTTTGTGTCTGTCAGGGACATTTGGCCTTTACTGTGAAAATATGGATGATGTTCCTCAACCACCAGCAACTGAAGACTCTATAGTTACCACCGAGATGCCTGATAAACTTGATGCCATCAGTTCACGTCAGGTGACCTCCACATCAATCCTTCTTGACTTGCACCGGTTTATCAAGTCACAGCCGCATATTCGTGGCATCAGGTTGACCTACCGTAACCTCTCAGGGCCTGATCGCCGATCCATTACACTAAATGTTCCACCCAACTATCCTGAATACACTTTACGTGGTCTGAGACCAAACTGTACCTATTCAGTCTGTGCTAGTCCTTTGGGAGAGAAAATCAGCTCTCGGGCCAACAACTCTGCTGAAATGGGGTCATGTACAGAGGCTCGTACCGAAGGGATTCCAGTGACATCCTCAGAGCCCTGGGTGGAGACACAGGCATCTATGACATATACTCTCATACCTGCTTTAGCTGCTCTTGCACTGGTGCTGGGATTGGCTGTGGTGGCTGGGACAATCATCTGTCTAAGGAAAAGGAAGCAGGCCAATTCTGGATTGGAGCCTGAGCTGGGCCCCACTGATCCTGATCCCATGGAACTGGAGGGGAAACCTTGTCTGGAGAATGGAGGAAACGGTACAACACTCCTCAAACAGCCGGAGATCGATCATTGTTTTACTCCTCAGCCACTTCCATACATGCAACAAAACGGGGGGTTGGACTATGTAGCACTCTTAGTGCAAGGGCACTGCCCTTCAAATAACAATGTTACGTCATTAAAACCTTCTTATTTCTAACTGTTGGGAAGATTTTGTAAAGACTCCCCATCCATAGTTCCTAATCCTGATATGGCTCACTTAGTGATTGAAATCGAATTTTCGAGTGGCACTTACTATCCTTTCAAGGTCAAAAGGTGGCACAACAAAGTGGATGATTTATTTCAGAGTCAGTGAATGGTAAAATTACGATGACATCATATTGGAAATTTGCAAAATGAATAGGAAGTGGTTTAAAAGTCATCAAGCAGGATTGGATGGTGGTGAAACCTAACTGAGTGCAATTTACTAGAAAGGTCTTAGCGAACTGAAAACGGAAGTGCCTTTTGCATTGACGCAGCTGTAACTGACAGTTCTTTTTTAAAATGTTTTTGTTTATAAAACAGAAACAATGTGACTGAGTTGTAATCCTGTTGCTGGATTTCGTAGATATGGTATGGGGAAAGTGCCTGAGTGTTTGAGCTACAGAACTGGATCACGTCACTGGTGTATATGAAAACACCTGGACCACACGTCCCAATACAAACTGGAGTTTCAACCAACTCTGACTGCACCATAAGGATTATAAAAAGATCTTGCACTGAAAAAAACATTTGGATTTTCCTTTCAAATGTTCCACTTATAGACTGTCACAAGGTTAATGCTCAAAAGGAAGTGGAATTAATAAAAATATTTTGAAAATTAGCATTAAGCTGAAGACCATATGAGCTGTGTGAACTCTATATTATGTTGTGGACAGTATCTGAAACAAAAACATGCAAGTGTCTTGTGCAGATTCTTCCGACCCATCAACCATAATTCTGCCACATCTCACAGCATTTGGTTTTTGTGGGAAATATATTTGCTGTGAAAGGTAAATGGGAATGGACTTTGCCTGCATTGTTCTGTGCCGTCAGAGGCAGATTATTAGTGTTTAGTTGATATTACGGTATTCCATTTTTGTCACGTCTTTTTGTATTTTTAGCATGTCTTTTGTTTTTTGTTTTTTGTTTTTTTTTGCAGTATTGCTAACATGAGTTTAAACAGTAATTGTCCCTGCCTATAAACCCATGCATAAATGGTGGATTTTTGACTGTCCTGAGTGGAGAAGTAAATGGAGAAGTAAATCAAAGCTAAAGTTCTCCAAAGATGAGATCCAAAAGCAGCGAGGAGTAATTAAATATCTACTAAAGCTGATTCATAAAACTACTTTAATTAAAACTCAGCCATTTTTACATAAAATACAGACTGCTTTTTATTTTTTCCAAAATTTAAACTGAACGTAAAAGTTCAGTGTCAGATACTTCAGTCTCTCTGCCAGGTCTGCCTCTACTCCACAAAGACATAGTTAAACAAGGCTCAGACTGTTTTTGAACAGTAAAGATCCCTAAACTGTTCAAAGGCCTTCAGCCTCAGAGCTCACTCCTATAAAGCAGCACACACGTGCCAAGAAAGGAAGTTCAAAGATTTAGAGTTTTAGGCACTAGTTTTCTCTTGGGGCTGCTGACTGTATCGTTCCAGTGATATCGTCTAGACAGTGGCCCCTTTAGCTTTTTGTTTGCTCTTACCCTCTTACTTGTCTGCCCCTTGACTTTAATCATCATCATCGTGTGTTTCTGGTCAGTGACTATTATTGGTTTGTGTAGTTTTGCTTGTTTACTGCCAACCAGACTGTGAAATGTAAATGCTAAAAGCAATGAAATGTATCTGTTTTATTTTTTTTTCTCCTGTCTGGGGCTAGAGGTTAAATAATTTTTTGCAGTTTTTTATATCTTCCTCCTTTAAAAAAAAAAGGATTCATACTCTATCACTGAGTATAATAGGTTTACAGAGAAATGCCTGAGCAACATTGCTCCCGAGCCTTACCGACATCTTTTAGTGTCATATTACATGCTGATGTGGATTTCGAGAACAATAGAGCCTTTATTTTGTCTCACAACATATGGCATTGCATCAAATTACAAACTAAAAATGAAGCACCATGCAATAAATTTTTGTCAGGGTTTTGACAAAAAAAGGCCTTACTTGATTCTTAGTTATCTAACAGCAGTAACTTACATGAGTTTGATTGTTCAGATTTGTATGTGTGTGTGTTTTCACGGCTGTTTTTGTGTCCCCTTTTTTATGTTTCCAACCCCATATTGTCCTTATATAATACTCCCGAAGTGTCCAAAATCAAGCACCCATTTTCTGTTTTCATTGTTTTATTTTGTCAATTCTCCAGTCCAAACAAAGCCACAGATGTTCATGTTTTCCCCTTATCCCAACATATCAGCTGAAACACTCGCTGTGTTGCTTTGGACAGTTGTAGGAGAAGGAAATGTTTGAAATATTTTCAACATGCTTGTTACACTACTTTCCCTGTTTATTTAGGGAAACTTGTATTTTTGTCATTGTTGTACGTTTTTCTTTATGTCTGTCAATAGCATTTCTGTGTACATTTTTTTTTTTTGCCATAAAAGCAATGCTGAGAAAACGAACAGTATTAAAATGCTCTGATGATAACACGACTGTGGTTTTGTGTTTGATCAAGAGGTGTTGGCTGAAGCCTGAAGATACTTTTATATGATCTTTCACTGCAGTGTATCCTGCCAGTGTGGTTCAGAAGAATTCGAGCTCATTTTGAGGCTGTATGTTAGTTTTAAATGAACGCGAGTGTCGTCATAGAAATATGGTAAACAACTGAGAAAAGGATTTCCATTAACAACAGGAGCTAATTACACGCAGCCTGTAACTCCTTATTACCTCATTACACATATGCACACGCTTAAGCTAACCTAAACCACAACATGATTACTTTGTGACGTTGTGTTGGTTTGTGGATGGGGGTCTTTTTATGTATTTTTCCCCTAATAGCGAAGAACAGATGCCAGTGGAAAATTTTACACACTAACAAACAGGTTTCGAATCAGATGTTAAGTGACTCTGCTACTTCATAGATATTGGAGCAGACATTCAAGTCTTATCAGCTAACACTAGCAGGCTTTGTTAGCAAACCTCAGCTATACTATATATGGGTGTCTCACACAGACTCCACAGAGGCTAATTTGCGGTCCCACATAAGTAAATGACCATTTTGTTCGCCAGCACAAAATGACAAACATGACGACAAAGTGCCACTGACTGGCCTTGTCTTGTCAGCATCTCTCAAACACTCACATTGGCTTTAAGTTATAAAAATATCACCCCTGTTCACTTCTCTCAGACAGCTGGAAATGTGTTTTCTTTCAGCTGCAGCATTGAATATTTTAAAATAGGAGTGTATGGCAGCTCAAGGAACGTCCTTGGCTCTTAACTCTGTAGGAGGCATTTTAATGCCTATTTTCATGTGTAAGAGCCCCGACTTCAGTTCAGGAGAAGAGGAGGAAGAGATTTTATCCAGATGAGGGTCACATTATCTCTTTTCTTCACATTTTTTCCACTTTGTTGTACTATGTACTGTGGACTGTTTCTATCCATATACATAAACTGCAATTGGGCAAGAGGGCATTGTTCATCTCGGCCAAAGTATTGATGGAGAGGCAACATGGCAGCGTGTGGAATCCGGAGCCCCATTCCTATGTATTTTTAATGGATTAATTACGTTTACAAAAATGCAGTAATTTATTGGAAGACAGTTAAAAACTAAACAATGTATGTTTATATGTACAATTAAAAAAAACTGCACCTTTGAGGAATTGCTATTCATGGCCAATTTAGTATCCCGTTGTCCAAGCAATTGACGAAAATCCAGGTAGCCAAGGTATTAATAACTATGTGGAAGTTTAGATTATTAGGTCGGGTAAACAAAAAGCCTGCTGATCCAAGCAAACAGCAACAATCTTGACCTCACTCTTCAGTTATGTTCTTCATGAAACATGAGTTATCTTTCAGATGTCTCATGCAAAAATGCCATGGTCTTGGAACAAAATGCCAGAATGCTATTAATTAGACTTATTCTGCTATTTTTAGCTTTGTGATATCACTGACTGGATCTTTCCTACTCTGCTTATCCAAATTTGTGGGATAAGTTACACATTTGCAAACTGCTCTGTTTAGATACAGTTTAAAAGAGGAGAACTAAATGCAAGACTGAAACTAAATACACTTTCACTGCGTGAAAGTTTTGCATGAAGGGTTGACCAGCTGAACATAAAGGCAGGGAGTCTCTATAAAAATGCAAATACCTAATTATATATTCATGGAAAAGATTATAGCCTTTTGGAATCTAAAACATGGAAGAGATTAACATTAAGGAGATTTCTTTGAAAGAGCTGGAGAACTGACAGAAGCCACTGTGGCTTGGGGAGCAGGCTTTTATAGATTATCATTCTGAATTCCACAGAAAATTACTAGGAGGGTAAACGTTTTTGTTTGGGTGTTTAGTGTGTTTGCTGCAACTACTTTTGATGGGTGAACCCTTCTATGGCATTCTATAGCTGTGGTAAGAAAAGATAGGTTGCTTTTTTAGAAGTCACTCAATTAACCTAATAAAAAGAGCAACATGAGCTGGAAGACCAAAATAAGCTGTGGGAAGGGAGTTTGGGAATGTCTGATCAACAGTAAAACCTGTTACGTAAAATTCAGCGATGAACTTACAAAGAAGGGAAATTTTCGAGGGCATTTTCTAACAGACTCTGACAGAGGAGAGTCAGTGGAAGCTAAGAAACAACAAACACGTTTATTCTCAGTTTGTTTTAGCCTGACAAATATGGCGTTATTTTTGTGCCACTATTCTGAGCGCACGTAAAAAAAACATTTGCAGATGCAAGTGTTGCATTTTGAGAAGAAATTTATTTTGAGCGAAAAGCTAAATTTGAGTGAACAAAATTCATTGCTGCGTGCAAAAAAATGTATTTCAGTGTTTGCTGTTATCCATACACACACACAATAGCAGCCCTTCTCACTCAGTTTTTGCATTTGCGCTTGCTCGCAATGTCTTGCTTGCGCTTTCAACATTTCTGCCCGTGCGCGCTCAACTCTTTCTGTACACCGTTATATTTGTGCCACAAAACCAACCAATCACAGACTTGGATGAAAAAAAAAATCTGTTTGGCTGTTTTGGTCTCCAATCAGCTCGAAATGACAAAATGCAATATCCCAGAATGCATTTCGTCCAAAACTCAAACGAGGCAGTGGCAGAGGAATGCAGATTGGCGATTTGTTTATTGCCCACTTTGCGCCAGAAAGAACATCAGCTGATAATAGAAAGTAATATTAAATAAATTCTAGCAACAGCTGATCAAGCTTAAACGTGCTGCTGCTGTTGTTTAGCGCAACATCCGCTGGTTTCCTCTTTCTGGCGCAAAGTGGGTGACAAACAAACAAGAGAGAAAAGCCGATCAGCTGATCATTGATCAGTTTCATGATTGAAGTAGCAACAGGAAAGGGAGGGGGAGAGAATGAGAGAAGAAGAGGCAGTTGTGCAGCAAAAACACAGAATAACTTCAGCTTTGTGTCTTTTTTTCATTCTAGCTGAAGTACGAGACGAATCGCGTTCCTTTTCACCTCAATACGGATGTATTGTAATTGGTCCAGCCCAGAGTTGATCATGACCAAGTGGCTAATCCACCACCTTTCATTGTTTATACCGTTACAAAAACAAACAAGAATAAAAATGAAAAATCACCATCGGCCCACCGGGTAAATGCCCGGTATGCCCAATGGCCAGTCCAGTTGTGCGGTCAGCTGGTGGGTAACAGGCATCTCCGAAAACATTAGAGCACTTTTGCAAATATGTGATGTCTTGATGAATCGAGCAGACATCTTTAAAAGTTTGTTTGTGACCCAGAAAGAGTAATATTTCAAACTCCGCCACTGCCTCGTTTGAGTTTTGGACGAAATGGATTCTGGGATATTGCATTTCGTCATTTCGAGCTGATTGGAGACCAGAACAGCCAATCAGATTTTTTTTTGCATCCAAGTCTGTGATTGGCTTGTTTTGTGGCACAAATATAACGGTGTACACAAAGAGTTTAGCGCGCACGGGCAGAAATGTTGAGAACGCGAGCAACACATTGCGAGCGAGCACAAGTGCAAAAACTGAGTGAGAGGGGCTGCTATTGTGTGTGTGTGTGTGTATGGATAATAGCAAACACTGAAATACATTTTTTGCACGCAGCAATGAATTTTGTTCACTCAAATTCAGCTTTTCTTTGCTCAAAATAAATTTCTTCTCAAAATGCACCACTTGCATCTGCAAATGTTTTTTACGTGCGCTCAGAATAGTGGCACAAAAATAACGCCATAGACAAACAGCAAAAAAATGCTTTGGGATGGCTTCCACAATTAAGGAACGGTTAGTCAGCTGCATATCAGATAGAAGAAAAAAAAACATAACCCAAGGTAAACATTTAAAATACACCTGATAAGGATTCTGAAAGAGACTCAGGCACGGGCCAGTTGTTTCCTGTATGCGAAAGACAGTGCGTTTATTTACAGTGAACACAACACCAAGTGGCTATGTGCAGGGGAAAGGGGGTCCAGGTTGCCAGGGTCCGTAGGGAAACATGGATCAGGGAAAAGGTACTCCACACTCTCTGTACAAAAGCTCCAAGTCCTCCTCCTCTGCCACTCTTCTCGTAATCGGGTTCCAGAAACAATCTACACACAAAAAGGTCAGGTTAGCGGGATAGTCGCAAAAGCTTACAGATTCAGATTTGCAGATGCACAGGTTGACTGACGCCAGGGCCGTGCAGAGACGTTTAAAGGGGCGGGTGCTCAAAGTTAAAAAGGGGCACATTGAACCAGGCTGAATAACAACAACATACATTCATCAAGAATCTAATATGGAATCGCATCATACTATATCACTGTTGTGAGGTGGCGACAAGGCAAAGCAAACGTAGCCTATGTTTTACCTTATGGGTACAATGTTGCTGTTGAGGGGTTTCTGCTGTTCCTGCTGCTGATAGTGCTGGAGGGCAGTGCTGGAGGGCAGTGCTGTGCTGATCTGAGACTGTCAGTGTTGGGGAGTAACGGAATACATGTACCGCCGTTACGTATTTAAAATACAAAATATGAGTAACTGTATTCCGTTACAGTTACCGTTTAAAAAGGTGGTATTTAGAATACAGTTACTTTGTTGAAATAAATGGATTACACGGCGGTACTTCCCTGTTTCACATTGTCGCGGGTCAGGCCTGTTTGGGTTTTGTTTGACAGCTACGTTCTGTTGTTCCAGGCGGCAGCGTTACGGTTGCCATGGTTACAGGGCGACGCTCTCTCTCTGCGTGTTTCCTGGGTGAGAGAGGCCTTTTTGTTGTTGTTGTGCTAAGCTAATAGGCAGAATGCTACAGGTATAGCTCTAAAGAATGTAGCATCATAGGCAGTGTAGTCCGTGCTGCAGGGAGAATGGACTGCCATACATGTTATGTGTCTGTGAGCCAGGGAGGGAGAAAAAGGAAAAGTACGAGCTGTCATCGAGCAAAAACGGGAGCTGGAAGCATGTAAATATAATAATAACCACTGCAGCCAAGAAGAGTGCCTGACGAGCCCAGTTGTAAGTAAGCTATTAAGACTCGACTGTACACCGTGTTCGTGTTTTCCTCCAAAAACAATAAGTTCCTTTGGAGCAGCCGTTCAACGCCTCTCTTTGTCTCTGGCAAGCAAAGTTGACCCAGACAACAAAGTAAAGCTAGTTTTCGGCTATGAGCCCGACACAGAATCCACCATATTAGCCAGAGGTCCCTTTACTACGGTTCGGAGCCGCGGACCTTCAGTAACAGTAATAAATCACAGCAATGGTAGTTGTATTGTTGTTGTTTACAACAGTTGTAGTTGTAAACAGCATGATAATATATTAAGTAATCCAAAGTATTCAGAATACGTTACTGTCATTGAGTAACGTAATGGAATACGTTACAGAATACATTTCGGGGCATGTATTCTGTATTCTGTAATGGAATACATTTTAAAAGTAACCTTCCCAACACTGGAGACTGTAGACAGTAAAAAGTCCATAGGAGAGATGGTAGCTGATTAAACAAGTATCATGAGATAATAACAAAATGCAAAGATTGGTGACAGTGCTTGGAACCATAAGGCAAAAAACTGTGAGAAATAAACTAGACTCTGCCTGTGAATCACTCTTTGCTTCTCTTCTTCCTTCCATCCCATCTTTTCATATATCACTCTGCACTTGCTGTCTATCTGAGAACAAGGCACAACTTGCTATTGCAATAAACTATAATCTAATTATCCACATCTAACAACTCTTGCACTTAATCTATAATAAAATGATGACAGAAAAATGTTATAGCACTGCCTTTAGTAGCCTCACACAGCTCCTACTGTTTCCTCCTCATGTCCTTACCAGGCATGTCTGGACAATGTTATATCATGAGTAATAATTTAAAAAAAAAATCCATATACATAAAACAAACACATGCAAGCATACAGAGTGACATTTTAGACCTTCTTCAGAATACTGTATATACTATGGGCATCACGGTGCTGATCCAGAATCCTTACATTATTATTTATTACTAGAGCTACAATAATAAAGCAATGAGGAGGGGGAAGTAATAAATATGAAATAATGTATTTATGATGATTCCATTTGTTTCACGATCCACTCTGTGCAGGGGCAAAGCTTATTACATTTTTAAACTGTAGAGATACAATAATTTTACTGCTGTAAAATCCAAATTTTGTCTTATTTAAAATATAAATCTAATATAATCTGCTTCTTAATGTATGTTCTTCAAAATATAGCATGTGTTTTTTAAAATATTATAATAATGCAGAATTATGTGGACATGCATATTAGATCGTTTTTTAGTGAAATATAATCCCCCCAGAAAGGCAGGAAAAGCTCTGTAACTTACTTTAAAACTAAATATGTTCCCTAAAACGGTGACAGAGCTACAGACCCATGACAGCCTTACCCAGGTAGCCAGCAGCTATGACCAGCACTCAGTGGCGGTCCTAGCCTTTTTGGTGCCCTGGGCGAACACTCCCTCTGGCGCCTGCGCCGCCCCGGGAGCTCACTGCGTCACCCCTCCTCTGCAGCTGGCCAAAGACCACACCCACGCCACAGGCTCGGATGAGCTTTCCAAAGTTCTACAAGTGCCTCCATCGCTTGTGTCCAGATCACACGCTGCACTGTGCTACTCCGTCATTTTCGCTGACATTTGTGTTTGCGCGTGCGCAGTGTGAGAAGCTGCGGTGACAGCCTCACGACGGTCGCGAGGATTTCAAACAGGTTTGAACGGTCGCACGACTAGCATTGACAGTTTGAGCGTAGTTACAGTCAACAGTGAATATAAATGCTAAAACTGAATATATTGCACAGTGTTCCCCCCCCTCCACCATTAACAAATGTTTCAGCCCATAGCAGGACCGGCTTTTTCCCCCTTGTTTTCAGTTGCAAGCGATGCTTATGATTGTGCCAGAGCACATTTTGAACAACACCATAGGAATTTCGGATTTTACACAGGTGGTTGGATGTTACACTCTGGAAATGGAATGAAGGTGAGTGTTATGAACCCTCTGTGGTCCACGGACACGCTGCACCTCCAAATCACATGACTGACGTGATGCTGCTGACATAGCAACAAGCTGCAGCCACGCTGAGTGTCTATTTCAGCCCACATTGAAAGTTCGGACTTCAAAGTTTATAAATTTTAATTACAGGTCAGTAAATCCAGAGTTATGATAATATATATAAGCCACGCTCTTTTCTAAATACTGTCATCACGTGTGTGTGGGTTTTAAGCGTTTTCTAAGGAAAGCACGAAAACAGTAAAGAAAGAATAAAAAAAGCCACCTCTTTCCTATCAGTGGAAAAATGTACCATGTCAACCAATTAAAAAAAAAGTCAACACATGGGATTTGGTTGTTTAGGAAGAGGGAAAAGTTTTGGGAGTGATGGTAATGACAGCGAGACAGAGCGAGTGAGAGAGAGAGAGAGTTTTTAGATGTGGAAGATTTGTGACGTTTAGTGTGGAGTGTATACTTAGTGTGTTATGTTGTCTTGTGTAGTTGTTCTGTTATGTAGTCGTTTTGTTTTGTGTGTCAGTGAGGGCACTAATGAATGTCACAGAGGCACATTGCAGTGTAAACGCTGTAACGAAAACCAGCGGAGTGATACACCTCCTGTTGTCAGGCCTGCAGGTTTATCCCTGTGCTGTTCTCCTCTGTCTTTTGGTGGACAAACTTATTTTTTACTGGCACACATCATTTGTGGGGCATCTTATTGCGAAACCTGATTGTTCTCTCATTTTAGTTTTAGTAATATTTTTAAATGGTTGCATAAAATGTAAAAAAAAAAAAAAAACGGCAGGTGTATTGGCTGCATTTTTAGATAAATAGTTGTATATGTTTACAAAATGTACAATTTATATTTGCATTTCAAGTTATAAAAATTGACTCAACATGTCTGTGGTTTTTTTTACAGTAAAAAAAATACTGCTAGGATTTTAAGTTCTTTGTGTGATTTCAGATCAGTAATACTAATGCAGTATGTCAGTGAGGCAAGGGGGAAAAAATAAAATGAAACAATCTGAGGGTGAAATACAAACGTAAACTCAAAAGGAGTCAAAAATGGCCGGTTGTATTTCAGACCTCAGTGGGTTAATCCAACAAATCATGAAAAATTAGGTTTACATTTATGTTCATGACAGTGCAGATTTCTGACATTTTGTGTAATTTAAGCTGTAACAATGTGATTGTTTTCTAACAAAAAACAGTGTGAAACTTAAGTTAGACATGTGTTTGTAAATGAACCACCCTGTGTTGTGTAGCTTTCTGGATTTTATACTTATTGGGCTACATATTTATTTATTATACAGGCTATACAGTACATACATAAAACATGTGAGTTTTGATTCTAACTAAAGTGTGTGATTATGTGGGCTACAGAGAATAATTAAGTTATAGAAAATATTTATATGAAAAACGTGTATACTTACCACATTTGAATCATTTTAACCATATGTAACCACCTGCATATGTGTTTGGGGGGGGAAAAGGCTTTGATTTTGCCACCCCATTTGATTTCTTTGCCACCCTAAGAAAATTTCTCTAGATCCGCCCCTGCATTTGAGCATTCCTGGATCGCTTACCTGTGATCTCCTTTTTGGTCACCTGACTTCCCTTGGTGTTGCAGAGATCATCTGCAGGTCACCCTTCTGAAGCCTTCATCGCAGCTGGTAGGTGTTTACTCAGTGTAGTGCGTACTTTACCTTACTTGGTGGTAAACAGATATGGTTTTTAGGTCGTAGCTATAGAAGCCTCCTATGAGCCACTCTGCTCATGATTCGTGACGCTGTTTATTCGGTACGCAATTCAGTTTTGTTATGATCTCTGCCTTTCATTGTTCTTTTATAGTAAATACTTATTATACTTTGCAGGAAGTGTGGGCCTTAGTTTTACACAACGCTACGCTAACTGAAGTGCTGCCGCTTTGCTTTTACCATCTGTTCCTGTTGCAAGGTTTCTTTTCCTGCTGCTGCCAGCCTTTTAAAGTGGACGTCGGCGTGGACAGTGGCCATATGCATGCTGGCTACGGGAGTCGGCTGGCGTGCATATTGATTGACTGGATGATTAACTTATAGTCGGGCAGACGGCAAGTTGGAGTAATATGGCGATTCCGTCTGCTCCAGATTTTAAAGTTTTATTTAGATTGTATGTTGTTTTCTGTTGTTTTGATTTGTAGTTTGGATTTTTGTTACGCCACTGGTGGGAGGCCCTTTTTCTAGCTGTAGATCACCAGTGTGGTCCTGCAGTTGGGTTACCCCCCCAGCGCTGCATATAAGTTTTGTAATATAATTTTCTTTTTTTCTTTTATTTAGATGCGGAGGAGACTGGGGGCCACTTGATGGTGGGAAATTTTAAGTGTACACACCTGTCTTCTTTTAGTTTATTAGTGTGAGTGTGTGATAGTGTGCTGCACTTGTGTATTAGTGTGTTTTCTTTTCTTTTTTTTGAGTTTGTGCGTGGCATCCCTGCCCCTCCACTGGTAAGACTCGGCACTGAATACCCCCCCCCCCCTTTTTTTTAGCATATTTGAACATTGATATTTATGATTGTGCTTTTATATGTTGTCTTAAATAATTATTAATAAATTGTCAAACTGTTTTACCATTGAACCTCGTCTCTGTACTGAGTATAGCAAACCAAAGTACCTTCTTGGTGATTAGTGTTACTTCCAGTATTCTCTGGGTGAAATTCCCAGGGTGGCGTTGTCTTTTAAACTGTGAAGAGTATTTACTTTAATCCCATCCTTGTGCTGCCACACACATAAATAAACAAATATATAAGACTGCTTTCTTCCATTTGCGCAACATCTCTAAAATTAGAAATATCCTGTCTCAAAGTGACGCTGAAAAACTACTTCATGCATTTATTACTTCCAGGCTGGACTACTGTAATTCATTATTATCAGGAACTCCTAAAAACTCCCTGAAAAGCCTTCAATTAATCAAAAATGCTGCAGCAAGAGTACTGACAGGGACTAGAAAGAGAGAGCATATTTCTCCTGTATTGGCTTCCCTTCATTGGCTTCCTGTTAAATCTTCGCTCTCGCACTGCAGGCCTACTTGTTGTTCCTAGAGTATTTAAAAGTAGAATGGGAGGGAGAGCCTTCAGTTTTCAGGCCCCTCTTCTGTGGAACCAGCTTCCAGTTTGGATTCGGGAGACAGACACTATCTCTACTTTTAAGATTAGGCTTAAAACTTTCCTTTTTGCTAAAGCATATAGTTAGGGCTGGACCAGGTGACCCTGAATCCACCCTTAGTTATGCTGCAATAGATGTAGTGATGTAGTCACCTTTCTCACTCACTATGTATTAACAGACCTCTCTGCATTGAATCATACTTGTTATTAACCTCTGTCTCTCTTCCACAGCACGTCTTTCATCCTGTCTTCCTTTTCTCACCCCAACCGGTCACAGCAGGTGGCCCCACCCCTCCCTGAGTCTGGTTCTGCAGGAGGTTTCTTCCACTGTTGCCAAAGTCATATGATTGTTGGGTTTTTCTCTGTATCTATTATTGTACGATCTACTGTACAATGTAAAGCACCTTGAGGCGACTGTTGTTGTGATTTGGCGCTATATAAATCAAATGGAATTGAATTGCATTAACGCGGCAAATCTCCGTTAATGAGTTACCGCGGATTGCCCCGTGCGTGGGGCTGGACGACGTCAACGCGTTAACGAGCTAACCGGGCTAACGCATTGACAGTAGGGGTGGGTTTTGATTATCGATTTATCGATTAAAATCGATTCTCACTTGGATAACGTGATATCGATTCATTAAAATCCTGAATCGATTTTTCACTATAAATTTATTTCGACCGAAATGCCAGAATCTCAGGTTAAACCTCACAAAATTTCAACAACCACCAAACAGCTAAAACAGTAAAAAACAGTACACGGATTCTGCACAAAGACGTAAACACAAAGCGCGGACCCGCCGAAACATCAGAATCAGTGAGATGTGACTTTCTCACCCAATGGCACGGACACGGTCGGGGCTGAAAGCTGACAGCTCGCTGATTCTGATGTTTCGGCGGGTCTGCGCGTTGTGTTTACGTCCTTTTTGCAATGATTCTGAAGCTGCAGGTTTTATCTCTCTCCAAACAATATTTGGTAAACCAGCAGCAAAAGAAGCAGCAAACTACGCTTCACATAAACATTGTCATGAATTCACTCTTACTTTTGCTGTTTTGCTTCCACCACAATAAAATTGCACTTCACGCACAGCTCTCTCTCTCTCTCTCTCTTGCTCTCTCTGTATACTTCAAGATAAGTTTCCCATCTAAAAATCTTTTTTCCTGCATTATTCGTTTGCTTGTTACGCACAAGTCTACCGTTGTTTACAGCGCTGTCGGACGCTGTTTTTTTTTTCCTTTTACTTACTTCCAAAAAGAAAACCTCATTTCTGCTGTTCAATACTGAACAAATTTAAACTTTTTAAAATTATGCAAAATTGCAAAACGCTTAGCCGTGTCTCTAATAAAACCTCTGTAACTTTTCTCTGCTTCACTTCAGCAGTCTCAGGTAATGTTCATATGTTCATTAATGGTTTTCTTTCGTTTTTGATCTACTGCAGAATATTTTTATAAAATCCCAGGCCAGGAAAATCACCTTCTTGTTTTTCGTTTTTTTTATCCTCAGCTACTTTGACACAAAGGCATCTGCTGTGATGCTTACACCTTTGATTATGTCTCGCAAGTGTCAGATTTCTTTTTATAGATATAAAAATATGGAAATGTACTGATGCATGATCTGAATTATAATATTTCTGACTGTCTGAGGAAAAATTTCCCCAATTCGAATCGTGGATCGAATCGATTCGGGACCTTGTGAATCGGAATTGAATCGATTCTAGAAATTAGTGACGATACCCAGCCCTAATTGACACCACGGCCTAAAATCCTTTCATTTTCTCAAAAATCAACAGTGCGCCTTATGTATGAATTCTGGTAAGCTACAAAGCCGCGCCACTTGATGCATTGTTGGAGCATGACGGCTACCGAAGTCAGGAGCCTTGTGGAGTAAAACGTACTGTGCTTCAATGTAATATTACCGTATTGTGTGTATATAAGGACCACAAATGGCACCTGTTAAGAGACATGTTTATGAAGCGGATTTCAAACTCCAGGCTGTCAGTCACGCAGTAGAACTTGGGAACAGAGCAGCTGCAAAATCAGTCTGTCTTTGTTATTATGCTCAGTGTCTTTTAGTTTACATTTTGAGCGCACAATTGTGAGCTTTTTGTTATGCACAAAAATAGAATTGTTTTATTTTATTCATGGAGCATTATTATTTAATAAATGCCGATAATTCGTTTCTGAGTAATTTTTGTACATCTACACTGTTTGTTAATAAAAGTGCCTGTGTGAGATCTGGGACACAGCTTTGACTAAGAACTCTCTTTTTGTTCTTACTTTATGGCTTAAAAAAAATATCGAGATATATATCGTATATTACTATCCAGCTAAAGAATATCGAGATATGAATTTTGGGTCATATCACCCAGTCCTATCTGGTATCTATGTTTTTTACTAAAATGAACCAGTAAAACCAGTTAATGTTAACAGCCAGTCCATACAAAATATTAACTAAGGTTACTAAAAGTCCTTAGATTAAAACAAACCTTGACCTCAGAGTCTGTCACCCTCATTAGCCTCTAAATGTGCTTGGTGTTCAGAGAGAGCGAAGAAGGCGGGGAATGGGGGAGAGGCTTGATTTATTTGAACAGTCTGGTTGTAATGAAAGCAGTCATGACTTGCTGGGGGTGGATAGATGGAGTGAGCGGTGAAAAGAGAGGTGAGGGAAGAGTGAATGAAGTGAAATCCAACTGCAGACAGATCGCTGGTCTTGATAATGATTTGAACAGACCCCAGAAACCTCTCAACTCACTGCTTCAATGTGCATGCATACTTATGTGTAGATACTGCACATAGCTTCCAACCATGAATACCACACGCAGCTCATTTGTGCTGCAATATATCTTCCTATCAGTGCTCACATACCTGTGTAATATATAAGTAAGTACCACACAGAGATAGAGAGATGTTTACTACTGCTGCTTGCACACTGCTTTATATCTTTAGGACAAAGAAAATTCTGGCACAAACAAGCTTGCATATCTCAGTTCAAAAAGATTCACACGCTTCATAGATTTTAAAATCTGTTTTGAATGCGCTAAACACTTTGGCAAGAATTCTTATCAGAGATCTGTGGTCTTTTTCTGGAATCATTTCTAATCTTTGAAGGGAAATTTGCAACTTCAACTTTATGTCTTGGGGTTTGTAGCCAGGCCAGAGACTGCTGATTATCCACACTGGAGTCCCCTTAGGCAGAGCTACAGTTTATTAAACAAATGTCTTGGTTACCAATTCACCTGTCTTACCAACTCCACTGTGTGATTGGTTGGTTATTGACTAGTTTTACAGATAACAAAAAATTAAAAAGACCCAGCTGTTGTCTGTCATTACTCATAACATTACTGTTAAATTGCCATTCTGTAATCTAAGGCAGCCACATTAATGCTGTGGCATTTAAATTGGAAAATATTCTGGAACTAATCTTTGATGTCCTCAAGCACGAGATGTAGAGTTTAAGACTGGAAATGTGGACTTAAATTAGCTCACCAGTTTCAACATGTGAAACAAGACATGTACCAAACTGCTCTGCAACCCCAAATTCATTCTGTTACAGCTAAATATATTTACAAGCAAACCACTTCAAGCAAACCTTTTTGGTCATTTTTCTTCTATTGACTTTTGTTGGCATCACATGACCTCATGATGTTTGTTGTATTTAGTTGTTACTTACTTTTCCCTTTTTCTGCTGGGTTTATACAGTAAATTCAAAAGTTTTTTTATTTTTTTTATTTTAAGTTTAAGTTATTTTTTTAACCGTGCAATGGGGGTAAAAGTAAAAGTGTGATCCAGCAGTCAGAGTTTCTGCAGAGGAGAGTGAAAGATTAAGTCCAATACATGAAGTATAAGCACATTGAAATCAAGAAGCTAAAAAGCCCAAGCAAGTCTAGCATTTAATTGGTGAAACATTGTGGTGATGAGTGTGAGGAAGGACTGGTGTTTTATCACAGTTGGTGTAACTGCCAAGGAGATACAGGTGTGCCAGTGGGAATAGTGTGGGGACTTGGAGGATGCCAGTCCTATGTTAACAAATAACTCACAAAGAAATGCCCATGACAAAACAGGAGAAGAGAATGTACTGTAGTGTAGGAGGCTCTGGGGGATAGACTCAAACAAATCCTTTTGGTTGAGCAAATGTACAGTGGCTCTGAGAGGGCAAATGCACTGTAACCTGCAGTGCGAAAATGCTGCAAAAGTACTCAGAATGGAATTGTTGGTGTTGTGGGAATAAAAAGAGGTAATGTGTGTTCTAATAGCATGATTTATGCAATACTGTAGATACATGCCTGCTATCGGTCACTTCAGAAACTGTTTTGTCACATTGTGTCCCCCAAGTCACTTCCACTGTTTGTTTGTTTTTTTTTTTTTTTTTAATTTTAAAAAAAGTTTTTATTTTTTATTTCTAGGTTTCAGTGGGTTTGACCTCTCAGGAACACCCTCGTTTTGCTTTAATTGTTTTTTCACATCATTAGGGACTAAGTTGCTAAAATGCCTAGTCCCACTGCTACAATGCACTCCAAAAATTAAAATAATTGTTACAATCTCTGAATTTTGTAGCCTTTAATGTAAAGCAAATGTAAAAAACTAAATAAAACCAAACAAGAAAAATAAATTCCAAACTAAAATCCACTGTGCTTCAGGTCTGAACTGAATAAATACACTTGTTCAGGTGGAACTTGATGAATTTGCAATGGCCAGCTTTTCAGAATTAGTGAAACCCATGCAGTGCTCTGCCCTGGGTGTGTTTGCTTTAAGAAAACAAATATTAGCAAGCTAATATTTGTGTTTCACACCTGAAGTTGTTTAATCACTTGCTAATCAAGGTTGTATTTTATTTAATATTACATTAAATTGAGCATTAAATTGACAATGATTTCCATTTGTCCTGCCATAGTTTCAGATGTCAGCATACCTGCATATACCTGACATTTAACTCACACACGCATGTAGGCACACAGCATCCATGCTGGCATCCATGAATGCAAAGCTGTTCAGTGAAGGTAACAGATATCTTCCTCAGAGGAACATAATATCTGTAATGAACTTCTAATGACCTTTTTTGAAGCAGCAAAAATAAAAATTGACTGCTTATAATAAAAACAGTCTCTCCTTATTTCTAATGAAACTTACCTTTTTCATGGGGAACAGACTGATGGTAACAGTGTTTACAGCACTGCTATTCGATAAAATGCATCACTTAAAGAGATGCAATGCTGGTTCACTTTGTAGTTGCCTTCAAAATGGCTTCTCACACTGCCTTGGTTAAGCGCTCAAGTTCCTTTTCTCATGAGAAAAACAAAGTGGATAAAGCTGTGAATAGCTCTTACCCTCTCTGAAATGCAATACAACATTTAATTGAATTAGCTTTAATTGCCATTCATCTGCTCATAGAACCCAAAGGTCTCCTCTTACCCAGGGCCCCTAATGATTTCCATGTTCTTTGAGGCAGAAGTTAAAATTTAAGTCTTTAACACTGCATATCACAGGACCACCCGACATGGCACAGAGAGCTGGATCTGCTAGCTAAAAACATTTTTGTAAAAGTGTGCAAACTGGAGATCTTGCCATCTCTGCTGTAACTAATAGATGCAATGAAGTGATGATGACAAAGAAAGCAGAAAAGAGAGCAGAAAGGGAAAGGAATTTGAATTTGTGTGCCAATAAATTATTGTCTTGTCAAATGAAATCAGAAATTGTTGTTTTTGTTTCTTTCTTTCATTTGCTACATCAGTTGCTGGATCCATAGAAGATTAAAGAGAAAAGTTAACCGCCATGGACAGAGAGAAGCAAAAGGGAAGAACGTGCACTCAGCATAGGCAGCTTCCAGGTAGACAGTATGAGGGGAGGACTTCAGAGCCTTGGGGCAACAGCTGAGTTTTTATTGGGCTCCAGTGCAACTACTTCTCGGCACAACAATAGGCCCTCTGGGCCAAGCAGGGTCATGTTGTGATAGGAGATGACATGACTGCACAGAGGAGGGATTAGAAGAGGCTTGCACTTTTTAGGCCTTCACGGTGAAGCATAACAAGCAAGACTAATAGCACACTAATATTCCACACCATAGTGCACTAACTGGCTGTAAAATACATGCTGCAAACAGGCATACATTGTGAAAGAGGCATAAATCAGACAGGAGCATGGGAACTCCAAAGAAAGTTAGTCATGCACCCTTATTGTTTGCAAGGAAAATCTGTTTATAATTCAGACATGACTGAATTCTGGCTTTAAGAGGAACTTTTAAGAAGTATCACATTTTCATATATTGCTTGATGTCTTGAAGAAAAAGAGTGGACAAAGAAGAAATCTTACTGAGAGATCTTGTACTGAATTTTAGTTTTCTCTCTGAGAATGGCCTATTCACATGTGCTCATGCAGAGAGCAGATGCAGCGCTGACAAAGCTTGACTGAAATCCATCCATTCATCCATCTACCAATGCATCCATGCATCCATGTATCTAATTAAGGGTTGAAGTTGGACTGGAGTCTATCCCAGATGTCAGAGACAGTGGCGGTCCTAGCCTGTTTGGCGCCCTGGGCGAAGACTCCCTCTGGCGCCCCCCCCACACACACACAGGATTGTACATTAACATAGAACTTTTGTCGGAACCATACTGAATTTCACAAGAGAAACACACACACACACATATGAAGAGAGAGAGAGAGTATGCATAGTATGCAAACAGCTACCAAACAGCCATCATAACGAATCATCTCATACAATGAGATGATTCGTCATCATCTCATACAATGAGAACAAGACAAATCAACAATTGACAATGACTAATTAATATTACAATCTGTAACATAATGTATTGTTTGGAGTTTAGTCTGTTACTGTTGCTATTTTTACCATTTCTTCTTGGAGCAACTGTAACCCACATAACTTCCTTAGCGATTAATAAAGTATTCTGATTCTGATTGTTTCAGGATACATGACCTGCCAGTATTCAATGACACATTGGCTTACCTGCATCTTTTGCTCATTTCTTCTCCTCTTCTTTTCTCTTTTTTCTAAACTGAGGACCTGATGGCTTTGAACCCAGGATTCAAATCATGAATACATAATGGGCTTGGATTTACAACATTATGAATGAAATGTGTTCTATTTGGAAGCAGCAGTGCCCCCCTCCCCTTCCCACGGGTTGTGTGTGAGACATTAAATCCTCAAAAATATAAAATATAAATTTTAAATTGTTAGTGATCCCTTTGCCTCGAGTTCTAAAGTGTGTATTTATTTTCTTACTCTTCTTATATTTATTGTTTGTTTACTTGCACTGCTGTAACTGGAGCCTCGTCGTCTCGTCTCTCTATATACTGGACTGTGTGTAGCGGAGATGACAATAAAGTTCACTTTGAATTCAGCAGCGAGCAGGCGCACAGAGGAAAAACATCGGTGCAAATTTTAAGTCTGTATCATAATGTCTGGTGTTTTCGTGTTTGTTGGTTTGTTTTTATTTTCTTTCATTTTGCGAGTTGGTTATTAGATGCTGCTCCAGCCAGCCAGAGAATCCCCGCCGCCCCGCGCTCTCCTCCGTGTGCCGCCAGCAGCAGGTGCACCTCGCAAACGGAGGGCGCTCTTACTCCCAGCAAATGGGTGATAGAAAGCCGATCGGTGCCTATGCCATTCCCAATATGCGCTGGCATGACGTCGCGCAGCATGAGTACGAGCAATTTTTTTAATTTAATTTTTTTTTATGCCGCCCCCCACCACGATGCCGCCCCGGGCAACCGCCCGTGTCGCCCGTATCTAAAACCGCTACTGGTCAGAGAAAGGGTAGACCTTGGAAAGGTCACCAGTTTGTCACAGGGCTAACACAGAGAGACCGACAGCTATTCAATCCTAAGGGAGGTTAATCTAACATGTCTTTAGACTTTGGGGTGAACTTGAAGTATGTAGAGAAAGCAAGCAACGTTCTTTTTGGGGTGGCTGTGGTTCAGGAGGTAGAGCAGGTCATTTACTAACCCACAAGGTTGGTGGTTTGATCCCTGGCTGATCCAGTCTGGATGCGGAAGTATTTTTAGGCAAGATACTGAACCAAGAGTTTATTTGTGCAATTCTTAATAATTTGGTTTCCAGCTGCTACACTCAGATCTACTCTACCATTGCTGCCACTCAGCTTTCCCGCAGAAAGCACCTATATAAACACTTTACTGCTGCAGGGCTTGTTCCCCTTGACCTTTCACCTCTTAACAGGTGACCTTTCACCCTGGGCAAAAATAGGGCATAACCAGCCTCTTTAAAGCCACTCATATATGAAAGGGTGTGTTTAGAGTATTTGGCTATTTTCAGTAACACGTCTCATCTACTTGTCAACTTTAATTACTTGCTTATTATCGTTCTCCTTCCTCTTTGCCTCCCTTTCTGTCTTCTTGCCATCCAGGCTCTCAACTACAGCATGACCCATAAGTTACATCCAAGCTCTTTTCTATCAACTCTTTGCTTTAACCTGTCAGCTGTCATTATCTTATCCTTCTTCCTGCCTCTGTTTGTTCCATTTTAAAGACTTGCAAGCCTCTGGGCTTTTCTCCTCCTCTCCTCAAATTGATACCAATTGAGTTATTGAACTGCCACCGGGGTAACAAAGAGCCTTGATTTGTTGGTGTTTGTCAGGACAGATGTGAAGCAGGTTTTAACATGACCTGGCAGGAAGGAGAACAGGAAGGGGGGTGGGAGAAATTGGAGGGAAAAGGGAGCAGTGAACTGGAGGTAGGAGAAGAGAATATATGCCGACAAATTTGGACATGTTAATGCCTCGTGACATGGCATTTATTCATTTTAATAAATACAGTACATTTGTAAGAGTTCCACAATGGAACCATGGTGATTAAATGTTTTTGGAAAGTGGGATGCAGCAGCAAGAATCAGATAATTGTAGCTCTGCTCTAACAAAATTGTAACCTTGTAGTTGAAAATACATATAAATCCATTTTTTACATGTTAGTGCCCCTAATGCTCAAATTCCAACTCCCATCAGACTTTCTGGAGGACAAATGGGAGAGAAGAGAAAGAAAAAAAAAAAAACTCATACAGTAAGTCCCTCATTTCTCCCTCTGCCAGTTAAGACCAGATATGAAACATTTTTCTTCTTTTACTGTTTCCAGTCATTAACACTGAAACTAAAAATGCCATTAATTGATACAAGAACATAAAGTAGTCAAGTTTTCCCTAATTTTGTATTTGCAGTTTTTTAGGATTACTGGCTATATTTCAAGCTTTGCAGTCAAGAATCTGGACAGTGTTTATCACTCTAAAACTATGACACTGTTCTACTTGTATTCATTCAACTGTGTGAAACCCTCTGATCTCTATGGAAGCCCGTTTCTGCCACAAAAAAAAAAAAAAAAAGGATCCATAACTCAAAATTTCGAGTTATTTTCTCAAAATTTCAAGTTATTTTCTCAAAATTTCAAGTTATTTTCTCAAAATTTCGACTTATTAACTCAAAATTTTGACTTATTAACTCAAAATTTTGAGAAAAGTAACTCGAAATTTCGAGTTAGTGCTGCCAATCAGTAATCTACGTGAAGGATGTAATTTCCTTGTTACCCGGAAGCTGAGCCCTAAGCCCTCAGGTACAATGCTACTGCTAAGCTACCAGTATTACAGTCAGTTATGAATGCACAGATTGCTGACTATTTTCAGTATGGCATCAAAAATGATGAAATCCTTGTGTTATTAGCTGAATCACATGGCGTTACTATCAGCAAACGTACTCACGAAAGTGCCAATTTGTTGCGATCCGGTTTTGAGTGCGCGTTACTCGGCGCCATATGCTTCCGGGTAACAAGAAAGTGACCTCATTCACGTAGATTACTGATTGGCAGAGCTAACTCAAAATTTCAAGTTAATAACTCGAAATTCCGAGTTATGGATACTTGTTTTTGTTTTTTTTAGCTTCCGTATAGCTATTCCGATAGCTTCCGTAGCTATCTATTAAAATATTTCAAGTAATTTTAATTTTATCTTTTGGCTTGCAGTTTAGACATGACTTTAAAGAATAATTTGACATTTTGGGAAAGTTCCTCATGTATTTGCAGTTAAATAAAAGGCTTCAGAAGGCAGACTGTGAGCACAAACTGAAAACAGTGTGAAAATTTATCCTAGACAAATTGTATCCACCAGCACTGTGAAAGTTCACCAGTTGTGTCTTCAGAAATGCCTTAATTCTTGATGGGATAGATTAAACAAGATTCCATAGAGATTTTCATATTGAGATGATAACATCACACAGTTGCTGCAGATTCATTGGCCGTAAATCTATGATGCAAATTTACCGCTCCACCACATTTAAATGGTGCTATATTAGATTAAGATCTGGTGACTGGGAAAACCAGTTTGAGTTGATCTAAGATTTGTGACCTGGAGCGTTATGATGGTAGAAAGAGCCATCAGAAGATGGCTGTAAAGGGATGGACGTGGTTAGCAACAACATTATCATCTTAAATGTTGCAGCAGAAACTGAGACTCATCAGACCACTCAATGTTTTTCTCATCTTCTATTGTCTAATCTTCATGAGCCTGCATGAAGTGTAGCCTCGGTTTCCTGGTCTTAGCTGACAGGAGTGGCACCTGGTGTGGTCTTCTGCTGCTTCAAGGTTCAAGCTGTTGTGCATGCAAAGGTGCTCTTCTGCATACCTCGATTGTAATAAGTGGTTATTGAAGTTTCTTTTGGAAGAAGGCTGGCCATCTGGCATCAGCAATGCATTTTAACCAGAGAACTGCTGCTGAATGGATATTTTCACCTTTTCTAGCCATTTTCTTCACCATAAACCTTAGAGATAGTTGTATGAGAACATCCCAGCAGAACAACTCTGTGTTAACAATCCGTTCAACATATAATACCTAAAAAAGCGGCCGGTAAGTACATGTCGTAGCTCTGATTTAATCTGCACAAAAACAGAAGCATAAAATATGACAATATGTGGTACATTTATTAAGGTGGATTATTTCTTGGACGGATACAGTTACAGGTAATCAACAGAGACTCCTGGAAGTCTCTGCTCTCAGCCAAATAGTCAAGCACAAAGTTCACTGCGAAACCACAGCTTTCCATGTTTTACCAGTTAAACACGAGAAATTATAATCAAGATATAATGAGTGGGTTGGTACGATTCGGAGGCACTTTTTGCAAACATATGTAGACCTTTTTTTCAAGTTCTTTCAACAGCAGCAGATAAATGAAAAAAGGAGCTTATGAACGCTTGTCGAGATGGGCAGTCATTATAACCTCTATATGTTTTTAAGTCAAGGAGAATTATGTTGTTTTTTTTCCATTGCGGTTTTGGCAGCCCGCCTCTGAGCATGCCCTCTCTGCATTCACATTCACTTTTTCCTACCAAAAGTGGTTAAGCCTGTTTTTGTGACTCTGGTGAGTGACGGTTTATGAAGGTGAGGAAGAAAAAGGAAACCAAATGAGTGACATTTTTCTAAATTCTGTGGAGTATGAATCATAGGTCAGCATTATGAACTGTGAGCAGACTGTTTGCAACTTTACAGTTAGCAAGAGCAGGAAACATTAGCCTTCATATAGGGTGTAGTCTGTCTCAAGTCTCCAATATTTCATAAAACCCATATTGTTTCTGCACTTTTATAAGCATATTAAGCCCTTTTACTTCTCTTCATTAGATTTGAAATAGTTTTTCAGTTGTCAGCGGAGATATATCTGTTCTCTCCTATAAGGAATCCTTCCATGTTAGATGAACTGCAGCCAAATGCTGCGTGTCTAAGCTATCCACAGTGTTGATATAACAGACTCTTTGAGTTTTATATACATTTTTTTGTAGCTTTTGTATTTTATATTTGGCTGCCTGGAGCTTGTTGACTGACAAACACCAGTTCATTTCCTTTCACACAGATAAGTCCCCAAGAGCCTCTAAACAAAAGAGTGACCTCCACTCTCAGATATGAGGTTTTGCTCCGCCAACAAAAGACATTGTGTCTCCTTCGACTCAAATAACTGTGAGTGTGATGAAATCTTTAATCTTGTTACACTCTGCGTGTAGAATGGACTTGATTAGCAGGTGCAGCAGAGAGAAGACACAATGTCTTCACCTCGGAGACCAGACAGACAAGGTCAGCTATGCGCCCATTCTGAGAGAAACCCATGGACACATACTTTCTCTCTCACAGGCTAGACTGCATGTTCCCAAAGGCTGTCAAGCAACGCTCATAAAATCATGTAACACGTCAAACGATTCAGATGTTAATAAGAGATCTTTGTTAGGATTAATGCCACACATCCAAAGTTGGTCAAGCTGACGAGTGGCTGGATGAGGGCTTATTGTGATTCTGGAAAGTAATCACTAACTTCCATCTGAAAATACAGTTGCAATGTTAAAAGTGATAAACTGTAGATAAAAGATGGACACCACTAATAATACACAAAATTAAGCATTAAAACTATTTCATCTGTTGGGCTGGATAAAAAATCAGAGTAAAACTAGCTGTAAATGCGTAACTGTTGTTTGTACCAGGCTGTACGCATATTCATTGATTTTCATTTGGTTTGTGAGGATTAACTCAATTTTAAAGCAAGGCTCAATTTGTCACAGAAAAAAAGAAAAGAAAAATGTAATCAGTCAGACAGAAATAATGACAAAAAGTAAAAAACAAAAGCAAAAACAAAACATGGAGGGTAAATTAATAACTTATATTATTTTCTTTATGAAAACCAACAAGTACACTGTGTAAGCCTCTGAGCACTCATGCCTCTTGGATGGACCTGTTTTAAAACTTGGAAAGTAAATCTTCTGACTATAGTATGTTTACGTGCCTTCAAGTTGGCATTTAGAGGTAACCTGGAAGACAGCAGCGTGGCTATAGAGATTGACAGACCACGTGACTTTCGCGCATTGCATGCCGGTAACTCGTGGCAAAACAATCCAAGTACCACATCAAATGCAAGCATTTGCAGCACCGCAAAACGTTCATTCTCCGGTTCCAATACCTTCTTGCTTTTTCTTTGCCCCCCAAAAAAGTTATGTACAAAACGAAGGAGAACAATGCCGGACCGTACAAAGACAGACTTGATGAAAAGTTAAAGAAAAGATACGAGGAAAAAATCAAACGAGTGAAAGGGTTAGACCCCTACGAGCACAGAGTGGACAAAATACGTTAGCGTGCTGCCCAACTTTCACCACGCTCATATTTATAATTATACGGTTCTTGGAGTGAGTGCATACACTCATGAAGTTTAGTAACTTCAGGTCACTGTAACAAGCCCCGGTACAGTTTACCGACGGATGGGTACAGGACCTTGAAATGCACCGTGTAGAACGACAGACCATCGTACGTATCATAAGTTTACCAGTCTCACAAATCGTCTTCATAAATACATATTCGTTAACCGTTTATTAATAGGACCTTTGAGCTCAACGGTAATTAATTAGTAGTGGAAATCATTTCTGTTTCGCATTACAGAAATGTAGCAGTGACAATAATATTGTATGCTGTAATCGTACTGGGCAATTAGTGATACAAAAAAAACTGTTTTATCCTGTGAATAAAAGTATACGTTTTGTCAATGTACCATGGTAATAAATGAAGCGAAACACAATATTGTGTCAGGACAATTCACTATTTATGCACAATAAACAAAGGAGCATAGCGCCACAATTTCTGTTCAGCGCCAGACTTGCTTGTAACCTATATCACCAATTATGTTATGAAAAATGACGTATTAACTACTACAAAACACTGACCTTTGTGGAAATGTTTGGAGCAGACTAACATGTGAGCTGGAGAGTTCTGGGACGTTACATTTGGTCTTTGAATGGCTGCAATCCAGGCCATCCGTCGCCTCTTTTTACTTCGGAAACATGGCTCGAATAATTTCTCTTCAACGACGTAATCCGATAAAAAAAACGATCTCTTTACCCGTCGGCTTCCCGTGGCTGTCATGCGACCGGCTATTGCAGTTAATAATACAACAGCTTCTTGACAGTTTTTTGTGTTTCTTTTTATCGCTGTGTAACTGATTTCAATTGAAAGCCTGCGTGCGCTAGTACCTCTTGCCACGAGTTCCCAGAATTCTTTGCGGTTTTACCCTTGAATGACGTCACATTTTCAATCTCTATTGCTCTAGAGGTAGAGGAGGTCATCTGGTAAATATTAGAAATTAAATGCAAATAGAAATATATTTACGACAAAATATAAGGTGCCAACCATAACAATCGTTGTTTCTCCTTGGTTATGTATATCAATGTTGGTTATGTTTTACAAGTTGTGGTTCAAATCTGAGGAGCTATCCTTGTGATTTCATCATACATCATTTCATACATTTCATGCACCAGTAAATGCCTGAAACACATTCACTGGAAAGTTATGTTATTTTTACGTTAGAGACAAAGAATCACAATATTTTTTCATGTCTCCTGAATTTTGCTGCACATATTCAAACGTCTACTCGCACAGGGTAACAAGTTGTTTCTCTGTAAGAGCAGCACACTTCTATAGAATTTACATGTTTAATGTTTTGTATTTTCTTCTATTTAATCTCAAAAAGCTCCTAAAACAGTCAGTGATCACTGTTGACCTCCCTCAGCTTTTATTACCGCTAATCATTTATTTAAGCTCAGTTTTCAAAACCTTAGCTACAGCCCAGCCCATGCAGCAGTATATGAATGACTAACCTCGTATTGTGGATGGATTATCACAGTTGTTCTCCTGGCTGAAGTTTGGTCCTTTTACAGCATCCTGCCATGCGATTACATTTGTTCCTGACCACCGAGAACACTCACGTTAACTTTTATCGAGTGGAAAAAAAGTTAGCTTGTTTATATTATGCTAACATAGCTGTGTCGCTAGCGGTCACGTAGCACATCATTATATACCAGCTAGCCAAACTTCAGTAACGCTACAAATGTCACTGCTGTTTAGTTTTCTGTCTTCATTTATGTTGGAAGTGATAACAGAGCTGTACATTTTAATTTGTTTCCAAAACCCCGCAGTCAGGACATGCTATATTGTATTTAGATAGAAGCTAGCGAGCTAACTTCCTGCTAACTTCTAACTCCGTTAAATGTCATAAATTCCGTTTTCATGGATGCCTGGATGTTAAACTCAATTGTTACACCTGGTAGAGCAGAACGCTGATCATTTTATTAAAGATGAAACACTTTAGACAGTTTTTCAACTCTCAGTAATGCCATAGTGATCGTTTGATATATGGACCTGCAGCAGAGTTTAGGACCAGACACGGCTAGTGACGTCAGACTTAACGACCGGATACCTTGGACGGTTCATCAGGCTAACACAGAGAGCGTCCATTCACACCTTTCCACCACCAGTTATCTGAACCACAGTGACTGCATGTCTTTGGACTGTGTGAGGAAACCAGAATACCTGGAGAAAACTCACGCAGACACAGGGAGAGCATGCAAGCTCCACATAGAAAGGACACACACACACACACACACACACACACACGCTTAAAAGCGCTTCTGTTATTTTAATTTTAACTTCATAAAAACAGTTGGAACTCCCCGCACTGCAACTGCTGTGCCAAACATAATACAAACACACACGCACACAGACACACACACTGTTGTCCTCCTTGTTCTATCTTACAGGGAGATTTTGATTGTGTGAGACCAGCAGTGAGCTGTGTGATCACTGAAAAGCTCGCTGGTGGGAGATCGAATATTAAAACTCAGCTGCAGGTCATATGGAGCCCGTTGAGAGGAGATATGAGAGAAGAAAACAGTGAGAAATTACCACAGCGTGTTGATAGGATCCCTGGAGGTGACCAGCAACAAAAACAGGACATGGAGCAGAGGTGTTTGAGAGAGTAGACACTGCATTATGAGTGCATCACAGACAGAATTTACTGAACATGTTTGTCCAAACATTCAAAACAAACACGTCTATAAGTCTCTTTTAATATGTGAGTAATTATCCTTCCTTTATAATTTAGCGGTCATCATTCCTTAAAAACTGACAGTGGATTAAATGTCTATATTTTCAATAATCTATTTACTAATTATAGTTTAGCCTCATACGGGGGTTTGTATTTGTTTAACCTTGAGCATCCCTTTTAAAGCTCCAACTTGCTGAGACTCATATAAACACAGTTAAGTGTCTCTGAGAAAAAATTTCCACTGTTCATAAGCCTGTCATTCAATATGTCAGACATGTGTGCATTAGCTGTGACAGACAGTGGAAGAAGCTCCAGCAGTCAAACAGGAAAAACACAAGTAAGTTCCAGCAGAGGCTAAAACTAGACCTGCGATGACAACTTAATCTTCAGGCTTTTGACAAAGCTCCCGCTTCTTCTTTGAAAGTCAGCCTGTCCGACCACTTCTGCACAATCATGAAGCTGCATGCAACGCGCACGCATGAGTTTGTGATGTTTTGAGTCCAAGACAGCTCCTGTGAAAGCAGTTCCTTACTCGTCCTGGTGCCACAGAGTCTATAAATTAAGTACTAAAATATTTTTTTTCACAGTGTGATCTGTTTATTTTCCTTTAAATGTTTAAATCTGGGTTTGATACGGTCAAAAATATATAAATGAAAATTAAGTTTTGGTGGGGTTTTTTGCGAATTAGTCTCTGGTTGAATTCAGTGTATGGAGTCTCACATGCCAACTGTTCAACATACTGGTGCTGAGCAGGGAGATGTTATTGGAATGACTCATGGGGCTTATTTGATTTGTTGTAACGCAATTGCTGCTTTTTGTAATCTGATTTTAAAACTCTGTGAATGATTTTCTTTTTTGTGAATCCAGAAACCCGTTCAGACTTGTGATCACAGATTTCAAACTTAAATGATAAACCACAGAAAAATGTACATTAAAAAATATAAATCCAACATATTTTGGCTTTATGATGGCATTGTGAGAAAGTCCTCTCAGCCAAGGTCATCCAAACCCTCAGCTTGCTATGCATCATGTAATAATGATCATATATTCAAATTAAAAGACAGGTTTTAGACAGCTGGGATGTGTTGGCTTTTTGTCCAGTAATTTTTAAATAACAAAATTCTATTTCCCTTTTCTTAAAAGGAAAGGGATAAAGACACTTTGTTGCTGCAAATATTCTCTGGGTCTTCTTAGTGGAACTTTCTGATTTCACAGTCTTAGCGAATGACAAATGTGACAATTACCTTTTTATTATTCCACACTTTGCCAGTATTTATTATAAAAGGTGCATTATGCAACATTTAATATCGTTGAAAATGACATTATGAATAGATGGATTACAGAAAAACATGAGCTGGTGTTGCACAACACACGCTCATAAAATCCCTGGTCCAACTCCCAACTGCCATGACGCAATCTCATGCGGCCGAGAGCTCGTTTGAATATCAGTGAACATAAAACAAAACCCCAGCTGACTCATTTGTCTTGCCTGTGCTCTCGTCTTACACTCTCTGTCCTGCTTTCAGTCTTGAATAAACTTCCTTTCTTTCTTCCTCGGCCTCTCACTGGGTCAATTCAGATTTTGGATATTGTATACTGACTGTTACTTTCTTCGGAGGAGGGAAGCTCCAAACCATAATCTCTAAACTAATCCCTTCAACAGGAGCGGATTTAATTCGGTGACTCATTCTTGTCCACCTCCATGCAATGTTAAATCACTATTCTTTATCCAAAAACATTAAAAAGTGGTCATTGTTCCTCAACTCATCATTTTTCATTGTAGACACACTGACTGTTACCAAAGTGGTGTTTTGGATGGAAACAGCTGAAGAGACTGCTGGTCTATGTCAACAAATCTTATCAAATCCTTTGGAAACTAGTCCTCCATGTTAAGGAAAGACAAAAAAAATCTAATGATGATGAGGGTTTTTTTTTTTTTTTTAATGCAGCCAACGCAGAAGCAGCAAAACTGTGGCTCCTTTAATGAGGCCGATTGCAAAAGTGAATAAATCCCTGTAGACACCCTTTATAAAATATCCAACTTCATAACAGAAACAAAAAATAGGCCTTTATAGCTTATTCCTCTTCTTTTATATATAGTTAATGTATACAGTGTGAATTATTTCTATATCTTGTCCATTTGAAATATAATAACTTAGCATCTATCTATCAGCCCTCTGTGATCAAATAATGCAACATCCTATCATTCCAGTTACCCAGTCTATATCAGTATAGGTATCCAGCACATTTTGGAGTGTTTCTTTGTTTTTCTTTTTGTTTTTTTTTAGCATTGGATAATCTAAAAAGTTAGATATAAGCTCAACATTTGCTCAACAGTTCCACCAGTGTTTCTTAAAATTCACCAATGAATTCATTGCATGCATCGTTTCCTTAGCTAAAACTCCAGTCTGTTTTTCTCATTTAACGTCTTTCCCTCTCTGAGGTACGACTCGACTGAGTGCTGACTGACATCCAGAATTACCAATGTGCAAACACTCTGGCAGCTCTCCCTACAATACCTCATAACATTTAATGAAAACCATGCCCAGCTTTTGCCCCCGACTTTGCCCCGACTCCTTCTTAAACACAAATTAAAGTGGTTCTCCACCCCCCCGCCCCTTTGTCAATCTTTTTTTCATACAGTGGAAAGTATGCACAAAGGAGAGCCTTTATCCCTGGAGACTGCCTCTTGGTCCCTTCCAAATACCTGCAGGATGAAATCAAACCCCCTTTTGAAAATTACATTATAGTTCCCCTTCTCTCTTACCTTCACTTTCTCCGTATTCCTTCTAAGCTTGTCAAATCAGTCCAGCGTTCCCACTCTCCAGGAGGGGATCAGCAATCATTGTGTGGGCGTCAGAAGCCTTTGCAGGTCTTAATTAATGCATGCAGGCTTTCATGGGAGAAAGCTGGAGCTATGCAGCTTTTTGCCAGAAAAAACAAAGGAAGTTGGAACAGGTACGGTTCAGCCAGATGGATGATGCATTCTTATTAGGTGACACATGATTATCTGTTCCTGATTGTTTCCAGGTCATATGAAAGTACAGTATATATGTAACTGAATATGAAAAAAAGAAATCTGGACAAAACTAAGTTTAAACTCTGTGTGACCTGATAGTAGTCTAAAGGGGCGACCGTGGCTCAGGGGTAGCGTATGGGAAGCGTATCATGGGAAGCGTATCTGTAACAAGAAGGTCGCTGGTTCGATCCCCGGGCTCTCTGTCCTGGTCGTTGTGTCCTTGGGCAAGACACTTTACCCTACCTACCAGAGGGGCCGATGGCGCGATATGGCAGCCTTCTGTCAGTCTGCCCCAGGGCAGCTGTGGCTACAATTGTATCTTGCCTCCACCAGTGTGTGAGAGTGAATGAATAGTGGCATTGTAAAGCGCTATATAAATCCAATCCAATTATTAAAGGTAAGAAAGCACCCTGTAACTGAAACATGGTTCAGAATGGTGAGACCCAAAAAGACACTCAACTCTGACCCATGAAGTTCCTTCTTTCGTCTCCATAGCAGTTAGGAAATAAAGTCAAAACATGAAGTACACCCACCAAAAATTGGTGAATTTCACTCACCAAAGCTGGTGGGCAAAACTTGTGTATTTTGTTCATTAGATGTGTGCGTCTCTGTGTTAAAATCACAGTTTATAGATGTGACTTGCTAGACTAGCTGACGATTTAGAGAACATTGCTAAACACCAATGGATGACATCACGGTGGCTATGCCCATCGTTTATAACCAGCCTGTGATTAAGAAACGGTACTAATGGCCTAAACCTCTGACCGAAGACAGCAAGCATGCAGTCAGCAAGTCAGTAATTATGAACTGGATGTTTTATTGCTTTAAATATTTCTCTGAGAAGATAGGAAAAGCTAGGCTATTGTAACGCATCTATCATGTAACACTGTGCAGCAGGCATGTTTTGAAGACCCAATATGTGGGACTCGAGAGGCAAGACGTGAAAACAAAAACTACTTTGATGTAGGAGACTTTTCAAAATCACAAGATACAAAATAAAGAAAGTGTAAGAGCCAGGAATACAAACACAAGGGATCTGGGGGAATCTAGGGAAAACCACAGAACCAGGGAGCACATGGAGCAAGGAAACACACAGCAATCACAGAGGACTTGACAATGAACAGAGGGTGTCACAGACAATAAATACTCAGAAGTCAACCGGGAGAATGGAAACAGTTGGGAACACGGTGGGCACTAATTTGGGGGGACAAAAACTAAACACAGTGCATGCAAGACAAAGGGCTAACAAAATAAAACTGGACGTAACTAAACATGGCATCACAGACAAAAACGTGACAAACACAGAGGAAGCACAATATGGTGGATAGAATAGAGCAAACTTTAACTGACAACAGAACCTCAGCGAAAATAAAACTAAGAAGGCCAAAAACTGAAAGCACTGAACACAGAGAGAAAGGGATAACAAGGGGATTAAACCCTGAAGAATTACAACTAATGCAACACGAAGGCATACAAGACAAAACAAAGAACCAACCATTTCACCTGACCAGACAAGGGAACATAAGGGAGGCAGGAATACGTAGAGACACCGGACTCAGAGACTCAAGTATTTCTTATATAGCGTTATGCTACAGACACGCTTGGGAAAACAGTTGTTGGCATGAGCAAAATGTTTGTCACCATCTACAATAAACATACAATAAACCTTTGAAATGGTTGCTTCGTTAAGAGAATGGTGGTGTCATTTTAATCCTAATATAAAACCACTGAAAGAAACATGTAACCAGTCAGCCCAGAAATGTAATCTCTCCAGCCCATCCTGTCGGCCCCGGGGCCGCAGTAGGTCATGACCAAAATACCTCCATCCTGAATGACTTTAAGTGGCTCTATTTGATGCAAAGGAGAAGCAGCTCTACTTTGAGTTCCTCCCAAATGACAGAGATCTTTATCACTCAGACACTCTTAAGAAGAAGCTCATTCCCACTGCTTGTATCTGCAATCTTATTCTTTCTCTCACTACCCACAGCTCGTGACCATGGCTAAGGCTAGGGTGTAAACCTTCAGCTTCCCTTCCACACTCAAGTCTCGTCATCGTACCAGACTGGCACAGTGTCCTTCTTAATGCAAATGCTGCACAAATTCATATGTAAATTTCCTCTCCTCTCTCCCCCTCTTGCAAGACCCAGCTGAGGTGAAGGGTTTCATCCCAGCTGCTTCAGTGTGAGCTGGAGGTCAGGAATTAATGAAGTCAAGAGAACCACATCATTTACAAAAAGCAGAGATGAGATTCTGAAACCAACAAACCAGAAACTCTCCAACCCCCCAGCTTCTGTCTGTGAACAATATAAAGAGAATAGGTGAAAAAGTGCAGCCCTGGTACTGAGCAGCACCCAGCATTCTGATGAAATGTAGATCTATCTCTGTCTATGGTTGTAGAGACACACAAAACAACTAAAATCAACTAAAATGAAATATACTGCATGCAGTTATCGCACACAACTAGCCAATGTTATTCTCAGAGCACTCTGGTATGTGACAGGAGGAACAAACAGATGCTTTTTTCTGTGTGTCTGTGTTTCAGAAGCAAAGGTAGCACCTTTTCAAGTAGATCTCCCAGTTGAGTATCGGACGGTCACGTCAGCAGATGGAGTTTTCACTCCCAGGAGGTTCATTGCTCAGATATAGCTGTATCAGCTCTCCACTTCATGTGTGGCATACAGGGAATGCCCCACCTGCCTCAGGTAGGCGTCTCTAATGTTCCGATAACTGCCAAAATGGGAAGTTCCCCATCCAAATGATGAAGGCAGTGATAGCATCTGAGTCTTTCTTCTTTATGATGACTGACAGAATATCCCTTTCCCCCCTTGTGTTACTTTAACTTAGTGCATTATGGTAAACATTAAATGTAGAAATACCAATTCTTTTTTAAAACTGCAGAGGCAGATTTGGGTGCTTTTGACTCCAAAACATTTGTATTTTTATAAAGCACTAATCAAAGCAGCAATAGAAAACAATGATGTTGTAGCATTAGGAACAAACTGGCCGACATAGCCGTAAACTAAATAATTGATTATGATGAATGTTGTCATGTCTCACAGCTGCGTTTACCTGTGAGATATGACAAAAACATATACCTCTGTGGCCTGCACAGATCCCAGTTGATAGGAGGGCTAACTAAAGCAGGTATAACTGCTTAGTAACCTTGCTTTTATGTAAGAGTATAACCAGAATGTAACCAGTTGGCAACTAGTTGGTTTAGAGATCCACTCACTGATGCATTTAAACATTAGATGGCTCTGTATGTCTGAGAGTGACCGCAATGAGCTGAGTTGGACTGTCACGGCTGGGGCGGCAGTCGTGTGGAGGTGAGGAAGGAGGATCCAAAAGCAGACAGTGGCGGAGGTGCAAGTGGGTTTTATTTACAGTGCACAATAACCAAGGTGTGGGCAGAACTGAACATAAACCTAAACTGGAAAAGCTAATACAAAAGGAGGACATGGAGCGAGGAGCAGAGAGACGCGGAGAAACACGGAATAACATTAAATACACGGCAGATACACAGAGAAACACAGGCAGACACGCAGTATAAATACACACACCAGGTAATTAGGAAATGGCACACAGGAGGGGACACAGCTGGAACTAATGGGCATAACGAGACACAAACCTACAAAGTAAAACAGGAAACTCACAGACTGTTTCACAATACCAACTCGGGGACACGAACAGAACACAGAGGAAGGACACAGGTAGGGATGATAGAAACACTAAACACACAACTCAAACCATAAGAACAAATACAAAACAGCAGAAACTGGAAAATAATAACAATAAACTCAAAACACTGGGTCAACGACCCAGGACCATGACATGGACTATGACAGTTGGGAGACAGTTTGCCTCCCACCAGTTGACCCAGATGTTGAGGGTGTCGCAAGTTCAACCTCGGGAAGACCAGCTGGTCACTGCAACTATGAACTAAAAATTAAATCACTGACCAGCCGTGAAATTTTCCTATTACAACGATGTTTCTTTCAACTGACACTAAACCACTTGAAATGATAGATATGGAAATTATAGTTGAGTTTTATCTGTGCATTTAGTGTATTCAATTTTTTTCTTAAATAAGCTGTGTGTTTAAAGAACTGCTGCTGCCCAACACCACGGTGACTCAAGAGTGAAGGCACAAAGGCTGTTTAAGCATGAAGGAAAACCTTACTTGGCTTAATAATCTGGAAAGAAGGAGTGCACTGAAAATCGCTGTCGATGAAATGGTTTTCCACTGAGTGTTCCTGCTGTAAATCTAAGGTGTAATGAGTGATGGATTTACAGTAGCCCAGCACGGCGATCCACAGCTCTTGCCAAAATTTATTTCATCTCAAGGAAGATTTTGCACAGAGATGACGAAACAATTCCTGGATCTGCCACATCTCCCTCTTCAATTTATAGTCCATAACCCAAAACTCACATTTCTATGTTCTTCAAGTCCAAAAGTCTTTTATGCCTTCTTTGGGTTGGGCGTTTTCTCCCTGTAGAAATTTCCTCTGAATTTTTCCCTCCTAAACCTCTGCAGCCGTTCAAGACTAGAGAGCTTCCAGTAAATCATGTTAAGCATATTAAAAGAGCTTAAAGAAAGAGGTTAAAATGAGCTCTGAATATGAGTGTGCATGTGCGTGTCTGCAGTTTTGCTGTATAAATAAACATAAACAGCTCTCTTCAAGGCTCACCACTGTTAGAGCCCGAGGGGAGAGACATCATCTGTCTGTAATTTAAAGTGGGCGAGAAGGGAGGGAAGTCACAAGAACAAAACTGAGAGGAGAAAAAAAGCTGCAGAGAAAACAAGAAGGCTAAATTACTGAATACACAGTTGTCCCCTTTTCATGGTTATTTATGGGTCAGCTGCAAAAATTCCACAATCCTGTGGGCAAAGTTACTTGGAATATGGAATTATTTCTCATTATTTATTGCATGTGATCACATAACTTTTACTGCTCAACAGTAGCAGTAAAAGCTACAGTATCTGCCTCGCTGCCGTCTTGTTTACCGTTCAATCATTCTCATGTGGGCACACACTGGATTCTTTGGTGTGGATCGTTTGAAATGATATACAGTTTCTACAATGTACAGCTATTCAGTTTTTAGCTTTTCAAGGCTTTTTAACATTTTTCTTTCCGTTGTTTTATCGTAGTATATGAGTATATTTTCTGCACGCAAACACTCGGTGAAACATGTATTTCTGGTTTCTTGAAAAACTAAACATATACTAGTATAAGTTAAGACTGATACGTAAACTCTCATTTCTTGCATTAAATGATGTAATCTGTTGCCTGATTATGGGGTGGTAAGTCAGAATTACATGTTAATATGCTTTGTCAAATCTCAGCACATGTACAAAGAAGTTATAATTAAGTTATAATTATATTCAGTGACTATAGGTATATAGTCTTTAAATTAGTATAGTATTAGTACTAGTATAGTATTTAAATTAATTCAAAAACATCACTTTTCTTTTCTCTTTAGTTTGGTAAAACAAGTGGCTCTTAATGCATTCTACAATAAGAGTCCATTCAGGTCTCACAGTTGGAGCAAGGTCATAAAGTATATGTATGTATATGACTAATTGTATTCCAATATCTGTAAAGTAAAAGCTTTACCAACTGCCAATAATTGTGCAAAAAAACAAAACTTTTCCAAAAAAAACTTTTCAAAAACTTATTTGACAATTTTCAGAATACGTCAATCAAAATGAATGCTGCTTGCTGCTTGTTCCTGTTTTTCTTTTGTATTTGTTTAAATCTGTCTGCAACATAAAGGAAGCTTATTAGGGAGTTTCTGATATGTCATTCTGAATTACCCTTCCCACTGTGTTTTGGATAGCCAGGGAGTACAGAGTCGTTAACTGTTGTTTAGGTAATTCAGTTCAGTTCAATTCAATTTTATTTCAGTAGCACCAAATCACAGCAACAGTCACCACAAGGTGCTTTGTAATGTAAGGTAAAGCCAGTACCAGGGTTTTAATAGTTTTGCAATTTTCATTAGTTTTTATTTTTATTTAGTTTTGACTTCAGATTTTCAATTTTATATCAGTTTTAATTAGTTTTTACCAATTGTTTGCTAGTTTAGTTTAGTTTTTATTTTTTTGAAAATCTTTAGTTTCAGTTTAGTTTTGATTAGTTTCAGTTATAGTTTTAGTTGTGTTTGCAATAATTAAGTGTAACAAAATCCCAGTTTCATCATATCAGTCATTCTGCTTATCCTTGGGTATGTTGCTATTCCAGCTACCATACCCTGCACCCTGGACAGGTCGCCTGTCTGTCGCAGGGCTAACATGCAGAGACAGACAACTCACATTCCCACCTATGGGTTCTTTAAATAAATAAATAAATAAAGGCAGATGAACAACCATTGATACCAGGCAACTATAAAATGTATATCTTGGCCCCAATGACACTATTAACTCTCGCAGCACCGGGTGTTCGTAATTTTGGTTCAAGTGAATTGATAAACTTTTTGAAGGTAATTGACTCACGCAGTTATGTAGATATCCCCGTCCTGTTGTCTCAGGATGTATCACGCTGCCTTGCCTGGGGTTAGCTTCTGTTTTCTGGGGATGAGGGTTGAGTGTGCTCCCTTACCTTCTCAAGGTAAGCTAGGTTAGCCTTCTTGTGTGAGCTTTTCAAGTGCACTTTAAGGTTTGTGGGATTTTTTTCCCTTTAGAAATGTCCCTCATAATTTGTCTGTTTCCACTACAAGACACTTGCTTTATCCAAAACACAGTCATATTCAAAGTAATCCCAAATTGGACTCTGGCTCCCGACTTTTCCTGACATGATTCTGCGCGTGGACGGAGCAGCAACACAGACGACTCGACTAACGTACTTGCCACCTGCTGCCATAATTACACAGCAAGAAAAAAATCTGGAAACTAAACTTCATTTTCACCCTTGACTCTTGTATGACACGCACACATCAATGAAAACTAAACACATTTTTGCTATAAATTCAGTTAATTTTAGTTAGTTTTGTGAACACTCATTATAGTTTTAGTTAGTTTTCCTTTTTTTGTTTTTATTTTTATTTCCGTTAACGAAGATGTTTTTTCACTTCTAGTTTTCGTTATTTCGTTAGTTTTCGTTAACGATAATAACCTTGGCCAGTACAATAAATAAGATTCAACCCCAACAATCAGACCTTAAACCCCGTGTGAGGAAGCACTTCATCTTTCGTCTTTTTAGAAATAGCACCTTTTTTGTTTGTTGTTTGGCCTTGGTGACCCCTGGGCTTGTATTATGGAGGGAGTTTGAAATTTTTGCTTTTTGCTGTCTGACTTTAGTTAGCCTAACAGTGGCAATCAGGCTAAGTAGTCACACAAAGCTGGTTGTGTTCACATGAAAAGGGTGGTGTAAATAGACACTGATCAATCACAAACAGGGATTGGCAGGAGATATTAAGGAAAAGTTGGGAAAGACCTTGCACTGTAAGAATGCATATTTTTTTAGTGATGCTCTCCACTGGAAAACAAAAACTTTAGCAGCACAGTTGAAAAGTGTCCTTTTTGAACTCTTGAACTTGTTGCAGAAGATGTTTTGTTGAAAGGTGTGGCTCTTTCTGCGTCAGTGTAACAAGATCGTTTGGCAGGACGCTGATATTTGAATAGTAAGTGCAATTAACCATGCAAGACACAAAAAAAGCATGAGTGATGAAACTGGTGATGTAAGTGGCTTTAGGTTGTGCTTAAGAGAGAGAAAGATCTATAACTTTCAGTGTGTGGGAAGGGGAGCGTGCGAGAGTCTCAGTGCAGTAAAAATAACATTCGGGGTTGCAGATGATGCGTGACAGGACTGACAGCAGTGGGAGTCTTTGTTATTAACAGCAACTAATAAAATATTAACTTATTTTTTTCACATACCTATATATCATATACTCAATGACTGAGACCATTAGTCCGTCAGTTGCTGTGCTGTGAGTGGATAAATATACCAAACACAGAAGCAGATGGGGTGACCGAAGGTCCTGACATGAGGAGGGATAGGTACTCCCTGGGTGCTATAGAAAGCTTTGCAGACCTACATCTATGTTTTATAGCTGTATATGCTCACATAGGGGCATTGTCATGAATATATGGAATTACTGGTAATGTGGGCTGTTTATGCTCATGTGTGTGCTGTTGTTGGTCAAGACTTTTTTTCCCACTTCCTTGTAGGTGAAATTTTTACTTGTCAGCTAATAAATATTCAGCCTATGAGAAGCAAAAGCTGTTGGCTGTGTTTGTTGAATTTTCACAGCTCTTTGCACATAGCACCATAAATCTCTAACATTTTGATTAGTGTGAGGGGTGGGTTGAGTCACCTAAGGTTTTGGAGCCAAGTGTTGCTTTAAGCCCGGTGGCCCTGTGTGGAGGTGCTGGCAGAAACAGGATAGAGGTGAGAGCCGGCCCGTCTGTCAGGCTGCTTGTCTGATTAAAGTTGTCAGGGTCATGAATTGCCTTGACCTGACTGTTTACCTTGACAGGGTCTACTGAGGCTTGGTCCTTTCTCTCAGATTGAAATTGACCCATACTTTTGTAATCACTGTCTGGTAAACAAGCACAAATATCTCTACACACACACAGACAGACAGAGTTAAATGTGTTATGGCCTTTTTGGCTTTCCATTTTAGAATTCAATTTAAAATCTTATCGTTTGCTTTTAAATTTTACATGGCCTGGCGAATGGGAAACATTATGGGATGTACACAAATTATCCCACAAAGATCTCTCAGATCAGGTGAACACCACTCCTCGTTGTGCCCATGTGGAGACTGAAACACAGAGGGAAGCGAATTTCACATTTTCTCCAAGGCATTTTAGGAGTAGTGAGTTAGCAGTCTCTAATCAGTTTTTGTCCATTTTTATCACTTTTAATAAAAAAAAAATTATTATTAGTTTTATTTACTGTACATTTTATTGTCTATTTAATTTGTGGTTTTCTAGTTTTATGCTTTGCTGTTATTTAATTTTTATTTTTACAGGTTTTTTTTAATGTTAAGTTTAATAAATGTTTCTTATATTTTATTGAAATATTATAAGTAGAATGTATTTTGGTAAACTATGTTGTTGTTTAAGGTATTCTCTATATAAAGTTTGACTGAATTGGACTCTTTTCATTTTTCCATTCACTTTGTGAATGGAAAAATTATTACAGAGAAAGTTAAATGAATGAGAAAGAGCACATGTGATAAGTCAGGCCTCAGTGCACTGATAGGGTACTCTAATACATACTTGCAGGACTAAGAAGACACAACTAAACCACACTGTGATTTGATTAACAGCTTTCAAAGATGAGATATATGAGCGGTTATTCTAGTGAAAACTGAACAAGTTATCTCACTTGTTTTTGTAAAATTAATTCCTCCTCAAGCTAGAGAGGCCCTGAGACCTGCGTATTTAGCTAATGTAAAAATGTAGTTTGTTGTTTTGGTCTGGGAGCTTCGTTTTAAGTGTGTATTGTATATGAGTGTAGATTTGTGTGTAGAAAAACATGTATACTGTGGGATTATATAATGTGGAATTCTGCATATTGATTTGGAATTTGAAATAAGGGGTAGAAACAAAACAAAGTCTAGATAGATCTATCTATCTATCTATCTATCTATCTATCTATCTATCTATCTATCTATCGCAAGTTAATGGGCAGCAGGATATTTCACCACAGCATTTCAGCCTCAAGTTGTCTGCAATACTTACTTAAATAACAAATAAAAAGCATGAATTTGAATTTTCATGGGTGTCACAAGATCATGTTCACTTATATTTAGATCACATGACATGGATCTAACCCATGTCATTAGGGATGGGGTTTCCTGAAAATGAAAATGTAGCCGCTTCACTGACTTCACTTTCCTACTGTTTGCATATGCCTGAGAAATACTGACTAGTTAGCTCTGAAAAATGTACACTGAGCATTTATAGTCAAAAACAGTGATGTTACTGATGTGAATAAGAATAGTGTTAAGGTTGGAGTCCACGAGAAGAGGCTAGAAATTTGGTTTATTGTGAATCTGATTTCTTCTCATGTGAAATCCAGATATGCAGTAAGAACAAATCAGTGAACAGCAGGACTTGAGATTGCTTTAGGTTTTAACTTCCTACCTTCTAATGTCTAAATCACATCCACCACTTCATTATCACAACATTATCAGCTCATGCTTCTTTATTTGTTTCCCGGGTTAACACGATATTTCCCCTACAGCTGCTATTTTTAGATAGCTTCCTGGAAGCCTGACCACTTGCACTGGGTCTGAGATGTGTGTTGGATATCCTCCAGTGTGTTTCAACAGTGACCCTTTAACTGAATTCTCAGTTTGGTGAAGAGGATAAAGTGGCAGGGAGCCAAATGCGGTGCTGAGCGACAGCTGTTTTGGCCTGCACCCCCCTCCCCCCACCAACAAAAAGACCCCCTGTTAGCATGTAGATGTACCTGCCAGAGCACAAAATAACTGTATGAACTAAAATTATTGCAAATCTAAGGAGTAAATGACATATGAGGAGTGAAATGCCGTTCACTATTTGGCCAATCACCAAGTCGACTGTGTGATCTTATGAGGTAATTATATTTGTTTGACTTCATCGAGTGTTCAGCTCCACCCGGCTGTAACTGAAACTCCATGTTGAGAGTTCTCTTGTATTGACTCACGTCTGACACCGCTGTGCATTTGTGTGTTTGTGCAAACTCACTGGACGAGATTGAGAGAGGAGAGGAAATTCGTGTGAGTTCATGTGCTCCATGAAAACTAATAAATTATTCTTTCTTTTTTTTTAAGATCTCTTCAGGCATCTCTTATTCATTTTTCTTTTATCTTAACTAAAACAAGATCACTTCTAACTAGTGCAGTCTCCTACACTGTGTGCTGCAGCAATGGAAAAACAAACATTTTTCTTCTTTTTTTTCAAAAAAAAAGTGGTCGTGCACACTTTTATTAAACTGTTAGTATTCAAAATAAAACTCAGGCTCTCCCTTAACAAAATGTTATGCTTTTTGCAAGGTAACAGTATTTATTGCTTGCAAAGTTAATATGCTATCCTGAAAAGGGGCATGAAAAATTTTTTCTTTCTTCTGTTGAAAAAATGGGAGTATGAAATTTGCCAACCAAAGTTATTGATATTGGTGCAAAGGTAACTGCAGATGGTATCCTATGCTGATAGTGGGAAGGTGAAAACTTCCTTTTAACGGGTCCAGGGAGGGGAAGCTGTCTCCTTTGGCCGGTTGGGGATGAGTGTGAGGGAGACAGGACAAAGGCATGCTGCGGAAAGAACCAGCTATTAATAATAACTCATGATTAAATGCAGAGTATATAATCACATAATGAGTGAAAAGAGGTATATGATGAATAACACTGAGTGCATCATGGGAATCCCCCATCAGTCCAAGCCTATTGCAGCATTACTAAGGGATAGTCACCTGATCCAGCAATAACTACATGCTTTGTCAAAAAGCCTAATCTTAAAAGTAGAGAGGGTGTCTGTCTCCCAAATCCAAACTGAGATCTGTCTCCCATTTTGAAAGTGAAGTGCTCTACTGGTGTGATACAGCAAGTAGGGCAGCTTTCAGATGAGATGGAGCCTGATTATTCAAGACTTTGGATGTGAGGAACAGGATTTTAAATTGGATTCAGATTTTCACAGGGAGCAACTGAGAGAAGCAAGTGTGGGAGATATATGCTCTCCTTCTAGTCCCACTAGTTCCCACCTACATTGGTGGGAACTAGTGTGTTAGCGCAGTTAGCTCGTTAATGTGTTGGCCGTCCAGCCCCATGCACGGGGCGATCCGCGGTAGCTCGTTAACAGAGATTTGCCGTGTTGTGGCTTTAATGTCATTTCAACGAGATTAACGCTGACAGCACTAGTGGGAACACAACAAATATGACTGCACATTTACGCCGACATCATCCTAGTGCAAAGACAAGTGATAAAATACTTTTTCTACTCATAAAGCCACATCTTAAAATCATTTTCATAGGTTAATTAAAAGAAGCAAATTTCTTTTTATCATGCCTTCCAAACCAAAAAAATGTAAATTATTTGTTCCAGATTCTATGATAAAATTGCAGAACCTCTAATTAAAAAAAACAACAACATGTGTTTATGTTTCATTTGTAAACTGCAAAGTAAACAGGGTCTGTATTACAGTACAACTTCTTCATCCTGGCGTTGTTCACGCTGGTGCAGGGTCCGCTCTTCGGCAAAGGTTTCTCCATTTGATTCTGTCCATGGCGTCCTCAGGTGATGCGTTGACGGTCTTAATGTCCTCCTTAATTTTGTCCATCCACCGTTTCTTTGGTCTGCCTCGAGGCCGGCATCCTTCTGGGTCGATCATCATAGCTGTTTTTGCTACAGAGTTCTCATCGCTTCGAATCACATGTCCATACCACCTCAGGCGGGACTCGAGCATCTTTTCCTTAATTGCGTATGTCTTTGTTCGTAACACGGTCCCGTCTTGTAATTGCCAAGCTCCATCAGAGCATGCACATCTCCATGGTGTTTAGGGCCTGTTCATGTGTGTTCACATGCGGAGCCATACAGGGCTACTGGGTGGACCACTGTTTTGTAGATTTTTCCCTTGAGTCGATCTGGCATTCTTGTATCGCAAAGGACACCAGTGACTTGTCGCCATTTTAACCAGGCTGCATTTATTCATGCTTGGACATTGGAGGTGATATTTCCATCGTAGCTGATGACTGAGCCCAAGTGCAACTCTTCTGTCTTCTTCAACTCTTTGTTGTCAATTATGATGGTGCCATCAGTTTGGGGGCCTGCTTCCAGGTATTCAGTCTCTGTATTACAGTACAACTAAAGATCTAAATCATGTAGAACATCAACCACCTGCTGGGTGAACTGTCTAGTTTTTATGGTGTGTCCCAAAAAAAAAAAAAAAACGAGTTGAGCACTTGGAACGAGCAGGAAGAAAACAACATTCCTCTATTTTTATCTTGGAAAATAAACAGTAGAGGCATTACACTCCGGATGGCAGAGCGGTTTTCCTGGGAATACATTCATCAATCTGACAAACATGTCATACTCTCTAACCTCCATCTGATCTCATCTGCTGCACTGTTGCTAAAAACAATATGAAAAAAATGAGGGGCATAACTTGGCAACATTACGGTACAACAAAGCCTCTATAACTCTTAAGAAATAGTTGAGGCTGTAATTACGTAGAAACAACTGGACTGATTATTTATGTAACACAGGAAACTGGAGATAAAAACATGGCTCGGATTTTAAAGAGTCATGTTTTTAAGAGCAAAGACCAAGACTTTATAAGTCTTCACTAGGAGAAACATAAGATTTGGAATGAACATCATGCTAACGTCACTGGTGCTGTGTGCACTTTCTGGTGATATAAAACAGTGGAAATAGGTGAAATAGGTGAAATAGGTGTCACTCAAAACACTTCAGACTACAAGTAAGATTTTTACCATAGATTAATGCAAGTGTACCTCACATTCTTGTCCAATGAGGAATCGTCGATAAACCTAACATGCTCATCTTTGGTCTGCAGAAGCGAACCAGAGTGCCAGCAGAAACTCTAGATTTACTCAATGGGCCAAATTAGCATTTAGCTGCAACTGATAATTGTCAAACATAATTACTAAAAAGCAGTGCACATTAGCAGACGAGGCACAAGAGGACCTGATGATGCTGTGAGTAGTATGCTACCCAAAATAATACAGTGCAGGTTTTTGTTTAATGGAAACTGTCATTCTGTCCTACCTTCAGCTCCTCATAGCACAGGACTTACAAACTTTCACAAGGCTGTTCCATCCATTTCTTCAGATATGAGTGGGGTATACCCTCTCATAGGTCACCAATTGTTCATAGTGCTAACGCAGGCAGACATTCACACCTATAAACAATTTCAAATCATCAATTAAGGTAATTAACTGCATGTCTTGTCCACACAAGCACACAAACCCAACACAAAGACCACAGGCTGGATTAAAATCCAGGACCTTCTGGCTGTGAGGAGACAGTGCTGACAATTGTGCCATCCAACATGGCCATTATTTCTGTAGAAATACTGTCCTTCAGAGCTCTAAATGTGATTTTAATTGTTTTATATTGTTTATCATACACTGTTAAGATAAGTTGAACTAAAATGAGCTGTCTGGATGTATTGGTGAATGGTAAATGGCCTGTATTTGTATAACGCTTTACACAACCAGTCATCCACCCTTTCACACACACATTCACACACTGGTGATGGCAAACTACATTGTAGCCACAGCCACCCTGGAGTGCACTGACAGTGGCGAGGCTGCCGGACACTGGCGCCACCGGGCCCTCGTATTGACGACACAGGTCTGCTGTGCTACTTAGTGGTGACCCAAAGAAAAGTCTGCCACAGAAACAGATTTTGGAGACCATAAATTGAAGTGTAGGTGATGTATACTAAATGTGAAGCAAATGGAAAAATGAAAATGTTTCAAATTCTACATCTACGAGATCAAGAAGAAACTGGTATGAAGCCATTAAATTAAAAATTAAGACATTATCCAGTGTGGAATGATCAGAAAAGAGACAAAGATAACTGCCTTTGTTTTTTTCTCTCATATCTTCATTCTTGACCTTAACAGAAGGCACTGTGCTAACTTATTTCTACAGTAGATTACTGATATTAACCAAAGCTGACTTCAGTTCTCTCCCATTCCTTGGGAACTGTCAAAAGGCATTAGAAGAACTGAAGTAACTAGCAAACATGAAACAAAACCTAAAAGCTGGTGGGCCTCTGCATGTCTCCTCCACGACTATTATTAAGCTAGGATGACTCTGTAAGGTCACATTTAACAGTGTTATGAGTGAGGCATGACTCATACATAACAATGACATGGCTTACTGAAGGGGAGAGGAAGGTTGAAAGCAGGTAGAAAATAGTAAGATTGTATAAATAATTTTATCATCACAGGGTGATTTCTGAGTAAGAGTATCTGAGGCTTTGATGCAAGTAACAACAGCTTCCCTCTTGGTACTGCAGTAGTTTCCTTTGTGAAGCGCAGGTGAAACATGCTTCACCATCTCCTGCAGTTTTTTTTTTCGTTAACAGAGACATGTAAATAAATTGCAGCCTCGGGGCATGACAGTAGGTCAAGTTTCTTTTATCTCATCACTGGAATGAAACAAGCATGCTTTTACCCCACATACGACACCAAATAGAGACACCAGTGTTGTTTGACTTGAATTCCTGTCAGTGAAATAGGCCACAACATGCACATGGATCCATCCGTGTTTGTTTTTCCAGTAAGAATCCTGTGGATTTCTGCGCAGTTTTGTTTCACAAGCTGCAAAAGTGCAGATTCCAATTTATTGAAAAGATGTTTTCTCTGTTACATCTGTCTTTGAGAGAAAACTATGGTTCGGGCGACATGCAGATTTTGTTTTGTTTTTAATAACAGTGATTTGTACAGTCCACAAATTGACTGTGAAAAGTCACATCAGTTATCATAAATACACATCAAACCGTGACTGTTTGGCTCTCACTAAATAATAACTAAAATAACATTGGAATACTGGTTAAATTATTATTCTGCATGTTGCCTCCTTGTAGGTGTTACACTGTTACCCACAAACAGTTCAAATTTCGAAAACTTTATTGAATTCAGTATATTATAACTCTGGAAAGTAAATACACTCTTGATTATAGAATTGTGTATAATTGCCTTTGCAGCAGTAGCCTCCATAATATATTTCTATAGCCAGATGTGCTATAAAACTGTTTCAATTTATCAATGGAACAGCTGTGTGAAGGACCAAAAAGCTCTCCAGAGAGTGATCCGTACAGCAGAACGTTGCTGCAGGATTGCTCTCCCCCCGCTTCAGGACACCTACACCAGGAGATGCCAGACTAGAGCAGCGCAGATACTGAAGGACCCGTCCCATCCTGGCAACAAACTGTTCCAACTTCTGCAATCTGGTAGAAGGTTCCACATCATCCGGGCAAGGACAGAGAGACTCAAGAGGAACTTCTATCCCCAAGCCATGTCAGGTTACATTTCACTGTGTGTTATACTTGTATAACTATGCATGTGACATGCAAGAACCTTGAACCTTGAACCTTGAATGTTTCTGGGATGTCTTAAATGAACCGTTGTTTTCAGGTCTTTCCATGGCATCTAAGTTGGGTTTAAGATCAGTTTTTGTTATTCTCCCTGTGCTATCATAGAACTCTCTTTGGGCGCTTTAATTTCCTTTCAAAGTCCCAGAAAAAATGCCTTAGATTAATTAGTGATTTCAAATTGAATATGAACATGAATAATTGTCTTTTTGTGTGTTACCACTGTGCTACTCTGGCAGTCTGTCTGCGCTGTTTCCAACCTCTTTCCCATTCTTAGCTGGTGGAAGCTCCAGACAGTCTGCAAGCCTGAACTGGATAAGCAGATGAGGAAATACATGGCTGTACAAACTGATGGACTGACATCTGTCTTTGACTTTGATTTAGATGGAAGTAGTGAAGTAGTGAATAGTGAATGGAGTAGTGAATACAGAAATTCTTGTGCAGAAATTCCAAAGGGTTCAAAAAATGTTTCCTGCAACACGTAAGCATACATGCATTCATATAGAGCAATGTTAATTAAAAATAATCAGGTAATCCCATTTCCTGTTCTTTTTTTTTTGTTGTTCAGTCAACACGGGTCTTCTCGAACATGGGGAAAGTAATTGTAAATATAGAACTAAAAACAATCTGCCTATTCACCCAGTAAAGCCAGCTTCAACTATTTATATTATCACATACTAAACAACATGAGGCAAACACATGACAGACATTATAAACTATACTTGCACGTCAGAAAGGTCCGTCATAACTGTAAAACCAGAGGTGCAAACAAAAGGTCTATTTGTACTATAGGAGCCAAGACTAAGTGCATAAAACAGTTGGGAAATAGCTTTCTTGTACAAAAGCCCATTAGCGAAATTCAATTTTAAGGCTCAAAACACTGAATAAGAGTAAGACTGTGTCTCCAAACATGTAACAAAATTTGCATATAAGCTCAGAAATAGTTTCTTCATCTGGATAAAACATGAAGTGTCCAAAAAAAAAGAAATGACTGTATGTACCCAGGATATCTTTCATTATCTGGCTTCACTAACACAAGCTATTGGGATAAACCCAAAGTATCTAAATCTAGCTATCAAAGTACATTTTCATGAGAAATGATTTGTTGGTATGTGGCAATTTTGTACCCAACAAATTAGATCTGCAACATAGGTTACCACGGTGATATAAAAATTCTTAAAACTAAAACCCGGGTTTAACCTTAAGTTACCTTGATAAGCTTGAATCCTGTTTTGTAGTACTGGCAATAGGAAACTTGCAGGGTATAAGGTACAGTGAAGAAAGAACAAATTATGCTCATAACATTTGAACATGACTTGCTAGTCATTTCTTATTTTTAGCCTTTATGCTAAGTCATGCTAACCATAATCTTTGTGTTTTTTAAGAGCAAAGGAAAATTCTGTTCATTTTATCTAGAAACTGGTATTGTTCCAAATCTAGAAATAAATATTGTCAAAAACTTTAGCTGTTCTTTTAGTTAAAAGCAAAAGTATCTTACAGATTGTTCTTTCACTTCTTCCAATAAAACGTCAAAAGGAATTTAAACAAGACAACATAATCAAATAAAACATTAGAAAATGCTTTAAGGAGATAAGAAACATTATGAGTCTTTATAGGTTTAATTTCTCTTTTTTTGTATTTAAGTACTTTGTCACATAACCCTTTTTATATGACAAAGTACTTAAAAGTACTTACAAAGTAAGTATGGGGCGATCGTGGCTCAAGAGTTGGCAGTTCGTCTTGTAATCGGAAGGTTGCCGGTTCGAGCCCTGGCTCTGACAGTCTCGGTTGTTGTGTCCTTGGGCAAGACACTTCACCCGTTGCCTACTGGTGGTGGTCAGAGGGCCCGGTGGCGCCAGTGTCCGGCAGCCTCGCCTCTGTCAGTACACCCCAGGGCAGCTGTGGCTACAATGTAGCTTGCCATCACCAGTGTGTGTGAATGGGTGGATGACTGAATGTGTAAAGTGCTTTGGGGTCCTTAGGGACTAGTAAAGTGCTATACAAATACAGGCTATTTACCATTTAATTTCCTCAGTCTATTTAAGCAGCTACTGTGAACAGTCGTGATATGTTCTTCTGACTCAGCTGTTCTACCCAGCTCTTTTGCACTCTGTCTCCTGAGGTTATTGATGTTGAGTAGCAATGGACTCTCCAGACTGAGCATCATTTCCAATGTTCTGTGAAGCTGCTGGCCAAAGACAACAATGGGTTCTTTAAGTTTCCCCAAAAACCACTTTAATCAATACCATGGCCGTTGCTAATAACTGCTAAATGGTGTGATGTGGAGAAAGTTTGGGATCAAGCCAACATTTTGAGTTCATTTGAAACACAAAGGTCGTGTCCAAATTCATGGTCTGCATCCTCCTGAGGCCGTAGACCGATTATGTCACAGCGACGCGCCGAAGGCTGTCCAAGTTCGTAGACTTCTCCGAATGCAGCCGACAAATGCGTCCTCCTTTTCCCCGAATTTGAAGGACTCCCGGTACATCATTTTCAGATCTCCGCGGACTTTCGCTACTCAGGTTAAACCTAATATAATATAATATATACAACCTAAAAATGTTATTGTTGGGCTTTTTTCAGTGTTTAATTTGTTCGTGAGTCAATCGGTTTGGCTGAGATTAAAGTTATTATATTAGATTAGATAAAATAAAACTTTATTAATCCCCTGGGTGGGTTCCTCCGGGATTTTCACACAGCTGAATAAACATCAAACAGAAAACTGATTAAACAGAAGTGTGAGACGGTCGAGAATTTACACCAGTGTCCTGTTATATTTTAGATAGCAAGGAGCAGACGGCTGAGTTTATTAAACTCCACAGAGACAGCGGTGACGCTAATCAGAAGGCTAGACCGTCCAATTTCCCCAGCCGTTTACTTCTGGCCTGCCCGACCTTCTGAGGACCCGGCCCACGTAGACCACGAATGCCGGGTCCTCAGTAGGATGCAGCCCATGAATTTGGACACGACCAAAGAGTTTGTGGTAGAATGTTTGTTGGCCATATTCAGACCATACTGCCTCAGATGGTTAGAATGTTTCGCGCTTGAAAACTCCCCTGTGCATCCGCAGTCTTGTCCACTGAATGGGCTTTATTGGGGGGGAAAAAATGAAGGTTAAAGGGGATATTTGATCACTGGGGATTCTCATATATCATTGATTTTAACAGCTACTTGTGGAAATTTTAGAGAGGACCTTTTTTGGTGCACTTTCCAGTCCCCCGTTTTCTCTCTCTTCCATTAAACTTTGGAACACATGTAAACTCATTGAAATTAGATGTTGATTACCTATGAATGGAGAGGAAATAAGAGTTGCATTCAGACCAGATGTCTTGTTTTTGCATCTCATTCTGAGGTAAACCTGAGAAGAATTCACCTTCACTACTGAGTGCTTGTGTCAGATTGGTTTTCTAGAAAGAGAAAAAAAAAAGGTTGATTCCTCCAGTCAATGCTGTGAAGTGAAAGTGCTTTATGCTTCATGTTTAAAAAGTTGAAAAACTTTTAATTACTGCAATATCAGGCCTGGAAAAATGTGCAATTCTGATATATGGGTCTGTAACTGCAACAATTAACTCATATATAACATGACATGAGATATATTTAAGTTTGTTTTCCATGTTTATAATTTCTAACTTCTAGAGTGTTTTGGTGACAAGGAAATCAAATACTGAGTGACCTGCCTGAATTATAGTGTACTAGTGAGCATTTACTTGTTGAATTAGTCAAAGAAAAGTAACATAGACAGATGGTGATCAGGTTTGAACTGCACACATTGTGAAACTGTTAAGCAAACCTTAATGAGGTGGATATGTTGAGCCTGCACTGGACATGTGTGAGTACTTAAATTGTTTCTGGCAGCTCTTTGAGTTTGGCGTCTGAAAACATAACAGCAGTGGAGCGAATGGAAGAAATGAAAACATGCTGAATAAGCCCAAGAAGCACTGTGTTGTAAAAATTGAGAAATCAAAAGATGACTCATTGGTCAAAGTGCATACCAAACTATGAGCTTTGTTCTCTTTTGAATGCATTTACACTTGAGTTGGCTGAAATCTGAACTAGGTTTTCAGGGATCAGCAAAGCAGATAGGTCAGGGTGATCGTTCTTTTCCTGGTAAACCCTTTCCCTTTTGTTCATCTCTTGAGTCCAGTTCAAAGAGGCTACACCCAGTCTGTCTTATCTACTCTCTGATTTTTAATATTTAGTAAGTAAGTCATCGCCACCTCTGCATCTGTCTCCATAGACTTCAAACTCATTAATTGCTGCATTTTCTGCCATTTGTTCGCCATTCACCATTAATTGCAAAGAAAGTCCCGTTTAAAATGTAGTTACAGGACTTGCACATGAATAAGGGTGAAATATTATGCAGCTAGTGGTTTATCTGGCTGTTGAGGACTCTACTGTTGACATAGATGCTAAAAAGCATCAACACAACCTCCATGAGAAAACTCAGCAGTCAATACTTGAAGTGAACAGGGGAGGCAAAATGTTATTCCCACTATCCCATTTCACTTATAATTCTTCCCATTTCACAACACAATATATTTTTTTGTTGACCTGAGAAAGCTTTCAGGGTAGGTATGCTGGAATCCAGTTCTGTCCAAAAGGAGGGAGAGATCTAAAGTCTTGGACACAGGCTCATAAATATGTCCAATGAATATCCATCTACTGTGCACTAGTGTGACTGAGCCATGAGTCACACTAGAGTAACTACAGGACAACAACCTCCTTGTGTCTCCGACAAACTTGTGGTTACTCAGTTATTTTACCTAATTTGGAGCAACTAATCAGATGCCCACACATTAAGCTTGTAACACCATCAATATGCTTAACTGCACATGTTGCATGACGCAAGGCAACGTGTAGTGGGCCTCACTGCTTCAAACAATAGTGGGCTGACTTGGGACAGTCTAAGTTGGGGACTTGAGTCAGATGGTTGTATTCTGGTTATGTTTCTTTGCAACCGCAAGGCTGCTAAGCTCTTATGTTACTTTGCAGTTAAATCACTGCTCTGCAGCAGTTACGTCACTGTTTGTGGAGAAATTTATGTTTCAGTTTTATGAGGTTCTGTCTGAATTTTTACATACCGTCAGCATTGCATTATTTTGAAATGTGTTACTGTAATTACATTACATTTTTCAGTAAGACAGTAGTGTAACATGTTATTGTAATAAATTCAGTAATGACATTACAGTTACAATTAAATTATGACTTGCTTAAAAGGTTCTTCAGTCATCTGAACAGGTGAAGAGAATGAAAAAATACACATTAATTGTGTATTTCTTCCTCTGGCTTACTGGTCCTGTAATCAACTGATCTCAGGTGTTCGTGGAAAAGGAGAATAGCTGAGTGGGCTACAGTGTTTTTGGGAGTGGAAATGTATTTTTATTCTTATTTCACAAATGGACAAGACTGCAGTGATAAAGTCAAAACTGAGTCCAGAACAGAAAGAGCTTCACTATACTGGTAACACAACGTCAACGAGTCAACTCATTGCCACCACAAACTGAGAGCAGACTGATTGCTGATTGACTCCATCTGATTACTGAGGAACTGAATGTGATGATTGCAGAAAAAAAACAACTATTTTAAAGACAATGAAATCACGTATTTATTGCACCTGGTCACAGAAATTTCAGTTGTGCCACTGTCTCTAACCACTGTTTTCCCCTGTGTAACTGCAGCGTTTCTCTTTTTACCCACTGAGCAGAAAAAGATAGTAATTGTAATGTAATCAGCAGTGGTTTCAGGGTATATTAATCTATCAGAGAAACTACACATGAATTTACATCAATGTGCCACAGATTTGGCAAAATACCTTTTTTTTCATCATGAGTCATCATCCTTCTTCAGAGTTTGGTCACATTCAAAGACAACATTGGTGTTTATGAATGTGGCATGAATGTGCCATTGGTTTAATGGTAGGCACATTTTGATTTACACCAATATTTTTTGATAGCCACAGTTAGCATCCTTACAATGTCACAGTGAAATAAGCTAACTGAGCTCACTATCAAGCACTAGCATTAGCTTGATTGCCCCCATTTTTAAAACTGGTTCATGTCAAAAACACCAAGCTTAAAGAAGTGTGTATAATATCCTCACAGCATCACTTAGGCAGATGATAAGCACCTGGCACCTCCTGAGGTAATAAATGTTTTATCAGCTAAATACTTTCTGCTTTACCATCTTTTTATAGTAAATTTATTGTCACGATCCTGGGTCTTTTTTTTTATGGATGTTCATGGTTTATGTTTTAGCTCATTGGGTTTTCTAAGTTCATTTGTTTATTACTTTCCCCTTGTGTTTTCAACTCCTGTGTTAAGTCTCTCTTGTCTTTATGTGTTTCATGTCTGCATGTCTTTTAAGTTCATGTTGTCATGTCTGCATTTCATTATGTTTCCTGTTTTATTTTGAAAGAGGTCCAGTGTTCCTCTTTTCATTGTGTTTAGTTTTACACTTTAGTTTTACACTTCCCCCGTATGTTGCCACTTCTCCTGATCACCTCGTGTGTATTTAAGTCCTCAGTCTTGCTGTGTTCAGTGTCGTGTCATCCCTCATATATGTCTGTGTGTTTTGTTTGCCAAGCCTGCCAAGTTTATTTTGTATCGCCAAATTTTGTTTATTTTCTCCAGTGTTCAGCAATAAAGCTTCCATTATGAGTCTCAGCTTGGCCTCTGCGTTTGAGTTTTTCGGGTCCTTTCATGCCTCCCTCCACACAGACCATGACAATTATGCCACAAAATTTAGGAATTTAGGAACTTGAGATGTGCAAAGATGAAAACTTCTGAGTGTCACGGCTAGACATTTTAAAAACTCTCCGTTCTTCATCACAGCACTTCAGAAAGAAAAACCTTCATATGTATCTTGTGTTTTTTCCTCATAATATAGCATAGAGGAAAAGTCCTTTATCTGAATGTGTGCAGTTTGTTTTTTCAGTTACTCCCCTTTGGTGAGATCATCACTCTGCGTCAGGTTGGCGGTGAGTTGGGTGCTGTCCCACAGCTGTGCAGCATCAGGCTGGAAATCCCCGCATCCTCAGTCCAGAGCCTTGAAGAGTGTGCATACATAAGCATTCACTATGTGGGGTGGTGTGTGTGTGTGTGTGTGTGTGTGTGTGTGTGTGTGTAAGGGACGGAGATAGAATGGCTGGTTGTGCCTGTGGAGTTTGGCTGCTGGTGTGTGTATTTAGGTGCTGTTTTGTGTGTCCATGTGCTGTTATGTTTGTGTGTAGGTGGATGGTTTGAATCCTGGATTCTTGCAGCACATGTGGGCCCAGCATGTGGTTGTGTGTGGCCTGCTTGGAGGAGGCGTGTGGCATGTGTTAAGTGGAGAGAAAGAGGGGCCTAAAGAACAGAAAGCCATCAAAACTGTTATCTTCTTTAGCCTTCCTGTGTCTGTGTGTACTTGTTTATACATCTTTGTGAGGATCAAAAGTTGGCATGCCACTATACCTGTGGGGACCAAATGACGTCGTCACAAAAATGAAGTCATTTTTTAGGCTCAAAATGTGTTTTTAAGATTAGGGTTACAGTTATGTTATGGTTAGGTTCAGGGTAAGGGTTGGAGCTAGGCATTCTTTTCTGATGGCTAGGATTAAGGTAATAAGCTAGGCAATGCATTATGTCAGTTTTTGTCCTCACTAAGATATGAAAACCAGTGTGTGTGTGTGTGTGAGCTAGAGCGAGAGAGGGGAGTGGGCAGAGAAACTAAGGACAAGGCCTGTTTATAAAAGAAACACTGCTAACTTTTCCTTCCTTCCCTTCAGTTCTTATCATTGTTGAATTCACCCTGGTGCCCCCGCACACGTTCGTACACTGGCTCAATATTTACACTTGGATCTGCAGAGCCAGTTTTCCCCCTCCTTTTTTGTTCCTACCTCCTGCTTTAATGCCCCCTCTCCATCTCTCTCTCACACTTTTGCCCTCGTTTTCTAAACTTTGCTGCACTCCCCTGGAAAGCCTTCCTGCTCCCCTCGAGCTCCAACGCCCACACTTTCCCCACTGCTTGTTCACATAAGAAACTCCACACACACTCTCACACATACTCATGACAAGTACCATTTGCTTCTAGTTAGTGTTGCGTTTTTGGCTTTTCTGCAGCTTTTAGTCAAACACCTCTCTCTGTGTGATTTGGAGCCTCAGATAATTGGTTAACAGTGACAAAGTACAACTAAACTAAGAGGTTCTACAGGATGTGGCCTTTCAAATTCAAATTAGCTTTCAAATTAAATTCAAAGTGGTAATACATAATAGGCTAGTTTTGCCATTTAATGCCAAATTTTTCTTGCCAATCTCTCTAATTAGTCAAACGCTTGTCAATCAAACACTGTGGGTGGTAATGGGAAATGTTGTTCTTTTGTGAGGCGAGCCTTGTCTGAAAAGCCATCAGCGTGAAAAATGTGAAATTCTTAAATAAAGTGGGAAAATGTACAAGCTGCTACAGTGAACCCTTGCTTATTGCTCCTTTGTTATTCAGCGTGGTGCCATGGTAGTTAGCACTGTTGCCTCACAACAAGAATGTCTTGGGTTCAAAGGGCCTTTCTGTGTGGAGTTTGCATGTTCTCCCCATATCTGCATCGGTTCTATGCGGGCACTCCATCTTCCTCGAATGGTCCAAAATGCTGTCACAGACATTAAGGTTAGAGTTCCTTTTACACAAAGCTGTGGAAAGGGCCATGGAGTTTGGGGGTGCTAGTGTGTGTGGGTCCATGCCGCCCAGTCATATGGCTTGAAGATAAACACTGACAAGACAATGGTGTTGACAACAGATGGGTCACATGACAACGTCCACCTCGACGGCATCCAGATAGAGCAAGTTCAGCAGTTCAATTCAATTCAATTCAATTCAATTTTATTTATATAGCACCAAATCACAACAAAAGTCGCCTCAAGGCGCTTCATAGATATTACGAGTATCACTTCAAGACCACCTTTGAAATGAGGACATCCGACGGAGTTGTGACAACCAACCGCCAATTGAGGAGAAAATTCAAAAACGTAGATTGCGATTGTTTGGCCACGTGTGCCAAATGGACGCGCACCATCTACCACACCAAATCCTCTGGTGTAAACGACCCACCCAGTGGAGAATCCAACAAACGACACAGAAGAAAATATGGCTAAAACAGGTCGAGGATGACATCAGAGATCGCAGAATAAATCTCGACGAGGCTAGGACAATCGCGAACGATCGCAATGCATGGAAACGAGTTGTGAAGGAAATTTGACAACCATTGGCACCCACAGCAGCGTATGGGCTTAGGAGTTGATCCAGGCCTAACACCAACTAGGGATCAAAGAAGAAGAAGAGGAAGAAGTGTGTCTATGTGTGCATATATGTAAGACAAGAACCAAATTGTGCGTATTATACTTAAAAGACAAATTTGCAGTCAAATTCCAAGTTGCGGCTAAAGTTTGCTTAATGAGAAAACATTACCTTCATCTGCATGCTATGATACTCCAAATGTGATTTGGCACTGAGAGGTTTCTTCATGACGGTTATTGTGCAAAGAGTTCAAAATGTCTCTGAGAGCATTTATCAGGGACATGTCTGTGAGTCTTTTTTGTGCTCAATCACAATTTTAATCACAAGTTGGAGAAGGATTGCTTGGATGAGGCCAACATGGGGAACATGTCCATGAAGTGGGATGAATCTCCTTATTGTGCTGGTCTCCTCCTGTCCTCTTTGTTTAATACACTGGCAGTATTCAACTGATTAAAAATATTAAAAATGTTTTTGTCTTACTACTATGGCTTATGATAAGACTAACACAATAGGTCATTTTGAAAAATGCATTACTTTTAACTGTCAGATTACTTTGTTACATCATTTAACTATAATAATTAAAATGTCATTATTTGGTGTAATTCTTTTATTTTGCATTTGGCAGGGATTTTTATGATATTCACCTCACAGCACACATCTATTTCCAACTGCCTCGTTTTTATGATTTTCTTAAATTTCATATTCAGCGTTAGTTTCATATTTAAAGGCTACACAAACTATAATGTAACTGTGACATCATTGAGAATACATCAGCAAACATAAAGGTTGTGTGAGAGGCTTTTCAATGGGCTGTTAGGGTAGGTTTTGACACAAACATTACTTGATCAAAGTTAGAGAAAGATCATGGTTTGGATTAGTCTTGCATTTTGATTAGGCCATGGGTTTCCCACTCTTATAAAGTCTTCACTTCAAATAATTTCAACATGAATAAGTACTTGATGACAGTAGTGAAGAAAAACTCATTTTTTAACCAGATAAGAAACCTCTGAAAAAAGCATTTACATCAGCATTTTGCAAACTGTTCCAAGCCAATAAGTGTGCTTGCAGTGCAATCTGATGATAAAGCAAGAGCTAATGTTAGAAGAAGTACTTTTTTTTGAATAATTGCAGGACAGTTTTATAGATTTTTTCCCACTGGCACTCAGAGATACTTCCATTATTGGAAAAATAATTTACAGCTGTAACATATCCTTCCACTTTCTTACCAATGGCTCTAAATAGTTAAAACATTTCTAATCCAAAATGAATAAACACCTGGTATTTTATTATTCAGGAGAGGGCCAACCGCATTTTTCTGCCAGTGAAAAGTGAAACGTGTTTTGGATTCTGTTCAGCTACTTGCACTGTATACAGATAGAAATCTATATGCGCAACATGGACGTCACTCATTCATTTCCTTCTCAGGGCCTTTTAATTGGAAACAGCACTCCACACTTCCTCACATCCCCCCGCCCCCTCATTTCTGTCCTCATTATTTCCATATCTCTCTTTCTCTCACTTTTAACTACACCCCCACTAAAGTTTCCTGCTGAAAAAGCCTTGCAGACAAGAATCATGACTTACTTTTTGACAAGTCCTCACAAAGAGAAATTAATCTTTCTCTCTCACATTTCTCACGCTGGAGCTTTAACCTCTGGGCTGACGCAATGCGATGCCGAGCATCTTACTTGAGGACATTGCAGCAGGATGATGTGTTGCTGTCATGGACGCCAGAGAAGCCTCATTTGGAATGAACTTAGTCATTAAACCTCTGTGGAGTCAGTACTTGACCTCCAAAATACTACAGAGAACAGTGCTGCACGCTGAGCTGGCTAATGATCTTTTGATGAGCATCCTGGAGGAAGCTGGGAAACCAAGTAATAGAGAAACTTCTTCCTGCATTTCCTCTTGACTCTCAGCTGAATGCATTATTCCCTATAGTGTGTGTGTGTGTGTGTGTGTGTGTGTGTGTGTGTGTGTGTGTGTGTCCGCTTCTTTAACAAGCGGATGCTTGTTAAAGAATCCATACTGCTATACATTTAGAAGAAAACAAGCAAGACCTTCAAAAAAGTCTTTGACAGTTGATATAAATCTGACTATTGACTTTTTCCTGCTATTCCTACTATAAGGCCCCTCCATCTGACCCTTCTTTATCTGGATCTAAATGTGGAGTTGATTGTGATTGGATGGTTTTGTGCATTTTGCGGTGTTTGAATTGGTTTACTCTACTATCTTATCTTGTTTTATTTATGTTTATTTTTCTTTTCAGTCAGGGGTATCTTCCCACGATCTGGCTGGGATGGAGCCAGAAATAGGGAGATCCTCGGCAGCCAGAGGGGAGGCAAGAGGAGGACAAGTGTCACTAATCGTTGTCTCCCTTTAACCCTAATACCACACACAGACACATAGCAACATTCCCATCAGTTACTAGGACATGAAATCGACTTAGTCACTTAACACTTCCTGGATATTTATCCTAAATATCCCTACTCTAACCTTAAACCACATATCCACTCTAAACTTTAGTTATCCACATAATCAGGACTTTCAGTGTTCTCACAATTTGACTGTATAAACAGATTTAGGTCCCCATGGCTAATACAACTGCACACTTTGCACACTTGTAAATCCCCATGATACTGACAGTAAGCCACATTCATCTCTGAGCCAAGTTGCAACTGGCTCCAACTCATCACCCCATTCACATTATGACTGATAAGACTTCAACTGTGTGACACGTAAGAAAGAGTAATGATCCCTCAAAAAATAAAGGTCAGGCCAAGAGGACATTAGTCTTTATCTAGTATTTTCATTCCTTAGCCACAGCATCAGTGATGTAGCAGTGATGATACAAATGACAATTAAAGACACTTTGGGTTAAGACCCATTAAGTGATCGTTGTGTGCAAGCTTGATCAGATTTCTTTCCTTATTGCCCAACCCCCTAAAAATTATATATATTTTTTTTTAAAAAGATCTTCTTATACATTTACATACACTGCCTAATTTCATGCCAACATGGAGTACAGTAGTTCAAATGACTAATACAGTAACATGTTAGGCATCCTTGAGGTACCAAGCAATTCTTCTGAATAATAAAGTCTAAACACAGTTTATTTGTCTTGCAGGAGACCTCAGGGTGACCTTCGGCTTCCTATTGATATGACACGGTCCATGGAGGAAACACTTGGATATTTACTGAGCCAGACAGGTTAAGTGCTTCTCTCAGTCCAGTAGCTAAAAGTGGGATTGTCTAAAGGGCCAAGACGCAAACCACTGGAAAGTGCCTAAATTTCTCCAAAACCTTTATTGCTTTTGGAACATGAAACCCATGTTGCCAGCTGAGCAACAGAAAAAGAAGTGAGCTGACTGTTGTGCAGTTCAAATCAGAATCAAGCTGTTGATCTCTTAAGAAGTCAGTCAGTGGCATTTTATTTATTTGTGCCATCATTCCTTTTTTTTCAAAATGTGAATTAAAACCTTTCAAACACATATTGGGCTGGGCCACATGCAAAGACTTGTTACCATTAGTGAGCTGAATGTTAGCCAGAGTTAAATACACAAACTCTCGCCATTAAAATCTGTGTGATATACTACTACCAAAACTTGGTAACACTCGCATCACTTTTAAATAAACTCGTGTCACACTTCTGGTCAAGCTGAGTAATTCATCTGTTGGCACTGTTCATAGATCAGTGAGGGGAAAAACAGTGGAAAGTATGGGAAAACTGGGTGGAGAGGATTGCGTGGGTGGGTGGGTGGAAGGGGCTCCCAAATCCAGAGAGGAGATTTATCATAAACCTGGACAACATTCAGGAGTAAAGAAGAGGATGAGGGAAAGTCCCAAAAGGTGGAGATGAAGTGAGAGAGGAGCAGTCAGGAAGGAGTGAGTCAAAGCCTGGCCTTGTTTTCATTGGAAAAGATTGGGAGGAAAATGAGTTGCAGAGTTTATATGAGTGTGGTGATGCATATGAATAACATTGTCTCATGGATCTACTTGGGATCTACTTTTCCCAGACATCTGTTGGTACAAGTACAACTGAAAACTAAATACTGGCAATGTGGCATCACAAAGTGTTTGGCATTTCATTAAATAGAAACCACCTTTTGACGAGAAGATTGATACCAGTCTTGGGACTTTACAGTCGATGTAAAGCTATAAAAACATTAAGGGAGATTTTTGTGGTATATTTGAACTGTATTTGCACCTAGCAAAAACAGGACATGTATCCCTAGTAACATCTGGCCTTTCCTTTATCTAATTAAGCGTAATCTGTTGTGTCAGAAGAAGAAAAATGTAGTTTTGGAAGAATTTAAAATCTATGTCTCCAATGAATCTCTGATATATTAGTAGCCAATACAAATATTGATCACGAATTTTAACGCCAGCAAGAAGCTTCAGTTTAATGTTGCTGGAATCTTACAAATGTGTTTTTGATTAATAAATCAAGATAGGCAAGTTACACAGATTCAAAGTTAGTGCTTGGATTCAGTGTGTGCATAAAGAGATCGGGGACGGATCAAGCCAGGGAACAACACTGAGCAATCAAGCATGCTGAGGTAAGATCCTGGCTGTACTTCTCCCTAAGCTGCTAAAAATACCTGTTCGTATGAGAGTGGGCGGTCTGGCTGAGCCCGGTGGTCTCCTCTGCTGATACAGTGGCTGTGCCAGAGCTGCTTTCTCACCAGTGTTGTCTTTCAGCTGTTGGCACAGAGCCCCAAATAGACCACTGGTCTCAAACTGCTGAATCACTGTAGTACTGCTAGATGTCTGAAATTTAATTGCTGATGTTTACGGAGAAAGTGGTGGGAGAAACAAAGCTGGTCTTAAAGTGGAAGATAAGCTATCTGGTCATCACGAAGATGAGCAAGTTATAGATTACCTGTATTGTGGCATTGAAGTGAGCAGCAATATCAACATGAGCATCTGAACATCAGGAATGTTTTACAAATACAGCATAAATGCAAATTATTAATGATGAAGACCTTCATTCATTTTACATCTTAGAGCTAAGGATGCCAATTTTTTTAAGAAGCATTTTGTTTTATAGCTCTTAAAATTCCCAGTGGCAATCATTAAATAAAATTCACAAGCAATTTTATCTACTTACAGCAGTTTGAAGATACCCTTAAAGCCTTACTTATACTCACTGGCAACCCCATGGCAACCACTGGCCAGACTGATTCAGGTCTATTCCTCAACCTGATGGCAGTTGCTGGGAAATTGGCTTCAAAGAAGTATACGGTGTTGTAACAAAACCTCTCTGTAATTGCTTTGGTCACAATACAATGAATAACTGCAAACACTTGCCAACTACTCTCTGAGCAGTACCTTCTTCGCAGCCAGTTTCACCTAGCAACAGCCATCAACCTCAAGCAACCACTTGCAAACCAGTTGGGAAATACATTTTTTTCCTGAATTGTGAATTGTGGTTGCCAGGGGGTCATTGACTGGTCTCTAGGTCTGTGTGACTGGGGTGACCTCAAACCTTCTGCCCATGTATTATACACAATCAGAGAGTTCCAAAAGGCTGGACAAAAACTTGCTAAAACCATAAATGGCAGACAATGTTAGGCCAAGAATTTCCACTTCCACCAATACAGTATCTATAATGACTATGAATAAAATCCTCACCCTTTTGCAGTTGGGGTGAGAGCTGCGTACTTGGTAAGAAGTTCCTGAACCTTGCTAAGGTCCTAAGTGGTTACCTTGGATAAGCATAGTAAGATGGATAGCCTACAGCTAATCCAAAATGCTTCAGGAAAAATACTTAAAGGAGAGTTAAAAGAGAGAGCATGTTTCTACTGGCTTCTCTTTATTGTTTTAAAATCCTTCTTGTCACATACAAGGAGCTCTTCCTGTTAAATGAGTTTTTCCTTCCCACTGTTGCCAAAGTGCTTGCTCATAGGGGGGGACATCTGATTGTTTTGGATTTTTCTGTTTTTGCTATATATTTAAAACCAACTGAACTGAATTACACTGGTTCCAGTGCACATTTCAGTTTAAAATGCATCACTACACAGAGGTGGTAGGGAACACGAGGTTATCCAAATGGGAATAAGGCCAAGACTTGGGGGTCTGTGTTAAGTTCAAAGCCTGTCTCGTAGGGCAACAACTGGTTTCTGCAATTCAGAGCTTTTAACAGTTGGAGGTTTTCAAATGAGGGCAATGAAAGCCCCAGGCAGCGGTCGATCCAGGACTTGTGCACAAAAGCCACAAAGAAAAAAAAATGAAACAAAATGACAACTTGAATAACACAAACATACTGTGCTTATTTTTTCAAGCTTACGGACTTGACTTTTAGTCCGTCTTATTCTTGCTGATTTCACGTCAGTGTTTTCTTGTCTCTCTTGTTTCACAAGCTTATTCATTTTTAAGAGTTGGTAAGCTTGCTGAAACAAAAGACCATTTCATCATGCTCCTGTGTAAATTAAAAAGTAGGGCAGTGATTATGCCAGACATACAAATTTATAATTTTAAGTTCCTTTTTAATTAAAAATGTTACACTTCATTACATTTTCTACTTCCCAAGCACCATGAGAAAAACAATAGCCAAGCAAACTATTTAAAATTAAGAGGAAACCCACTAAAGGCAGGGAGGAGGAAAAGCACAGAAGAGAGTCAAATAATAGAAGTTGAAGAGAAAGAAAGGGCGTTCTCACGTTTGATTCCAGCAAACAAAAGCTCAACAAGATCCAAATGGAAATTAAATGAATTAAAGTCATTAGAGGTCTTTCAGCTCTTTGCAAAGGAGACCACTGACTGACACTGGGGACTTTGGCCTACAGTATATTACATAACTATGGTACCAAAAAACTTGCTGATCTGTTGGTATTGGTGTGATGGCATGCTAGCTCGGCTGATTTTGTCTTAATTCTTGAAGCAGATGGTGTGTATTTTTAGAGGAGATACAGACTTTCCCAGGAAAATAGCAAGTGCATTTCTTCATCTGTTTAGTTATACAATTACAGCACAGAAACCAAAGCTACACAATAACCTATATAACATATCTTTCCCCAAACAAACCTTGGGCTTTGTATAATGTTCATCAAACAAGGTCAGAAATAACACCACAATGCAGGAATTTCTGTCAAATAAGGTTACACAGAGTCACTGCTTCAACTGTACATGCATGAGCTAGACTTTGATGTGACTCCCCCAAAACCCTATTCCTGTTTTACAGGAGTATTTGCCCAATCCTTAAAAACATCTGTTGTTGTGATTTGGTGCCATTGGTATTGCAAATCGGGATGCACTGATCCAATGTTTGGATCGGACATTGGTCCACGGCTGACCCAACTAGATCAGATATTGATGACAATCAACCAGTACACCAACCGATTCATTTTCTTCACTCCTACATTTTTTGGTGTTTGCTTTGCCACTTGATAGTAGCAGTAGCTAGCAACAGAGCTAACATAGCGAGAAGGAAGCTAATCAAAGCTAAGCACCAGTTTGGCTATTTCATGGCTACTGTAACAGCAAGGTTTTGTTTCTACAGTGGGGCAAAAAAGTATTTAGTCAGCCACCAAGTGTGCAAGTTCTCCTACTTAAAAAGATGAGAGAGGCCTGTAGTGTTTCTCATAGTTATACCTCAACTACAAGATACAAAATGAGAAAAAAAATCCAGAAAATCACACTGTCTGATTTTAAAGAATTTATTTCTAAATTATGGTGAAAAATAAGTATTTGGTCACCTACAAAAAAAGCTATATTTCTGGCTCACATAGACCTGCAACTTCTTCTGTAAGAGGCTCCTCTCTCCTCCACTCATTACCTGTGTTAATGGCACTTGTTTGAACTTGTTATTAGTATAAAAGACACCTGTTCACAAACTCAAACAGTCACACCCCGGCACTCCAAACACCTCTCTCATCTTTTTAAGTGGGAGAACTTACACAACTTGTAGCTGACTAAATACTTTTTTGCCCCACTGTATGTTAACAAGTTTTCTTATTTTCACCCGCAAATTAAGATCAAAGTGAATGGACATAACTTTGCTTTCACTCTCAATATGTTCAGTTAAAGGCACATAATTGAAGGTAGTGAAGTATTTGGTTTAATACTTGTAATTAAGTAATATAAGGTGTTTCTCAGGAAATAAATTCACAGTCACCATTATGCACACACACACACACACACACACGCGCACGCACGCACACACACGCATGCACGCACGCACACGCACACACACGCGCACGCACGCACGCACACACACGTAACAAAGAAAGATGGATCATATGCAAAATGTTAGTCTGCAAAACTTCCACAAAGGATGGAGTAGCTGGAAGCTGATTAATATTTCAAAAGAAAACCTGACTCATGCAGAAACGTCTTAATCTCACAAACAGCTGCAAAACTTTGTATATACAAAGTGAATATTGGATGTATATAAACTGAGTTTTCCTTCTTTGACTGGCTTTTGTCATATTTGAATGAGCATTTCCTATTGTTTATAAACACTTTTATTTTGTAATTTGCCCTGAAAGAATAATGTAATCCATTGAAAATCCCATTTCAAATAAAATCAAAACAAACCATCACTTCACCAAATACTGAACATTTTGCATCAGCAGCTCCACACAGTTCTCATGACATGGATGTGTTTAGATTCTGTGTTCTGATAAACCTTACACACAAACAGAACAAATGTGTAAACAGACATATAAAGGCCCTCATTTACTAATATTTGCCCGAGAACATTCTGGAAACACATGTTCCTCCAGGTGAAGTCAAAAAAGTGGTGAAGTTAGACAACTTGGCAAGAAAATGAAAACATAAGAATTTTAAGCTGTGCAGTCTGTCTGATCAGTTATCCAAAACCAGCTTCTCATCTGGATTTTCCAGAAGCAACAAGCACAATGTACATTTTAAAGTGTGTTATTTACTTTAGAAAATATATTATTGCGTTTGTCATTTGATATTCAACTACTCATTGTTAGAGGCACTGAGGTAAGTATTGGCTGGCCTGAATTGGAGTCATCCTGTGAAATTCCCCATTTGGTTGTGCATCTCGAGGCCAAAAATGGTGGGTACTTCCTGGCCTGCGGGCCACAAAGTTGAGAGTCTGGCAACTCAGTCACAGAACCTGAACATTAATTGAGTGGTAATTTTTACAGTTCATATACTAAATGAAGCCTTGGTGCACACATGGGTGCAGCCTGTTGCTTCAATAGTGTTTTGGCATTCCAGCAATGCCTAACACTAGAGGAATCCTCTTTTTATTTTGCTCTGAAATTGTTGAAAAAGACCAAAATATATAAATTTAATGCTTATTTTTAACTAACTGACTACACTGCAAGTGTGCATATACATGATTTACACATAGATTTGTACAAATACACTACTTGTAAGTGAGTAGCAGCGTGTCTGTTCCTGCCAGTTGATAGAGAGTGAGTCAACATGTATGTTACCATGAGAATGTCAAGTGTAAATACCCCAACACCGCACACACAAACAAACACTTACAGCTGATTTACACACACATGTCTGTCACTATCCATGACTGAGCTATGACATACAGACTATTATGCGGGGTAAAGGTATGTATTGGCCCCTATATTGTATGTTACACTTTCTGTCTGTCATGAAACTTTTGAGGATGATTGAACTTGGCAAGAAAGGTTAATATGGGGGAAAAGTGATGAGAGAGTGAAAGTCAAAGAGGGTTTGCCAAAGAAGGGAAGAAAGATGGGTAGAACGAAAGAAAGAACGAGATGAACAGTGGTGAAGGCCAACGGTCACATCTGGCAGGAGTTAGTTTCTAAGAGTAAAACCAATGGGCCGACAGAAGGTCTTTCACATACATGCACATAAGTGCGTTTATTACAACAAATGTCTCTGTTCCCTCTAATTTTCAGAAAATTTAACTAACTGAGGGAAAAAAAAAAGTATATTCAATGTTTAATCTGCACTCCATTACAATGAATAATGAAATGTTGTCATTACAAGTCATTCACCACGTGGTCCAGTATGCTCATAGCCAGTCCCAGAGGATATCTCAGTTCACCAGGAGTTCACAGGCAGAGCGAGGTCATGTCTTTTTATATATATTCCAGGAAATACTGAAACCAACCTCTAAATTAGTTCAAACTTATGAGAAATGCTTGGTCTTTTTTAAGGTCTACACACATTTTGGAGTGGGAAGGCATGAAGGCACACACTCACACACATGCACATGAACAAAAAATGAAATAAAAGCCATATATTAAAGAAATGTAATTATAGTTTTAGGGCATAGGACACATTCTGATCCCTTCTGGTTTTCCAGTTAAATTATACATTGTAAAATTTGCTGAGATGATCCATGAATCACAAAATTATCATTCCTTTGATGGTTAATGACTTTGTTAAAATCCAGTGAAGTTAAAAATCGAGTTAAAAGTCTGATCCAACTTGTGTCACAATGAGGCTGAGTAATGTTTATGGCCCAGAGGGTTTCAGTTGGATTCAGATGTGGGGAACGTAAAGGCAAGTCACTAGAATCAATGCCTTTGTCTACAAGGCCATAAAATCTGAGAGTGGGTCATTTTTTTTTTCAATTTTATTTATTATCTTCCCTAGGCTAACACGTGGAGGTCTGTGTGACCCTCCAAATATACTCATCCGCAGACCATCAGTGACCCAGTGCCAAAGGGGTCATGTTGCACGATGCTGCAGGAAGCATAACGTTTGCCCCTCCAGACTGTTTCATGTCTGTCACATGTGCTTTGCGAGAGCCTCCTTTTAACTGTGAAGAGAACAGGGCACCAGTTTTTGTGCTGCCAGTTGTCAGGCGATCACACTGTGAGCACATTTCCCACTAAAGGAGGACAGGCCTTCACGCCACCATCACTGGAGGTCGTTTTGTACGGCTCTGTCAGTGCTCCCTGCCAAGTGGAGAGGCTTGCTCCTAAAAAAAATTGGGATTCTTTTATCCCACTGTTGCCAAGTAGTTGTTCATAAGGGGTTGTGTGATTGTTGGACAATGTATTTTTGTAGGCTCATTTCAAACACAAAGCACTTTTTAGTAGTTCCTCTTTCCAACTTTGACAGTCCCACATGTTGATGAACCAGCCAGCTTCCTCCTGTTTACCTGCATGCCAAATTGTGCACAGAGCAAACACCTGCAAATCCTAAGTGAATCATAAAATGAATCCCACCTGTGTGTGGTCTGGTATCAAATGAAACTAGGATTAAGTGGTTTCAGCAAACAGGAGGATAGCTTGGTAAACAGAAGAGAGGTGTCATAAACTCTTCAGCGTACTGGGCTCTGGTTTAAAGCTGTGAGAACTGTTTTCACTCACTGTTTACAGATTACTGGAAAGAGGAAGGACGGATGTTCATCCCACAAACAGGAGAAAAAGGTGGGCAGTAAATCTGTTTTGTTTGGTCACTACAGAAACAGGCAGTGTGCTAAGCTATCTCTGTGTATATTCATTAATTGTGAAAAAACAGGTCACACCCTATCTATCTTTCTATATGATCTTCTATAGTTAAAATGAATCCCTTAAGCTTTTCCTTTATTTACTGTCATCATTCATTCGCTTCCACTTATCCTCTTTGAGGGTCGCAGAGGGACTTGAGCCTATCCCAGCTGTCTTAGGGTGAGAGGAAGGGCACACACTGGACAGGTCATCAGTCTGTTGCAGGACTAATACACAGACAGAGACAACCAATCACACTCACATTCACACCTATGGGCAATTTAGAGTTTCCAATTAACTAACATAATTAACTGCATGTCTTTGGACTGTGGGAGAAAGTCAGACTACCCAAAGCGAGCCCACGCAAACACGGGGAGAACATGCAAACTCCACACAGAAAGTCCCCAGCCTAATGGTGGAATTGAACTCAGGTCTTTCCTGCTTTGAGGCAACAGCGCCAACCACCATGCCACTATGCTGCGGACTTAAACATATATGAATGAATTTGAACCATTGTTGCCACCAGCATAACCATTGTTACGTTTGCAAAGCCAAGGGCCAATCAGAATGAAAGTTAAGAGAAGGGGCCTTAAAGAAACAGTACTAAAATAATCTTTATTAGGTAGTGAATAAACCGAGGGGTTTCATCAAGGCTCAGTATACTAATATGTTGAGCCTCAAAAAATAGGACTCATGAAGACCCAAGAATGAAAATACGGTGGAAAAAAAAAAGATTACTATTTCATCTGGCAATCTTTATCACGCACAACTGTTTCTTAAACAAGATCAACTGAGTCTTGTAAGTATAATGATGCGTGAAGCAGCAGGCCTTTTGGAGAAACAAAATACACAAGAGTCAGCATTGTGCATGCTAGGGAAAAAAATCAGAGAAAAATAGCAGCATGTGCCAAATCTCCAGTTGCTTTCCAAAAGTGGAAAGGTACTACTTGTCCAAAGAGTTAACCACGGACAAACGTCCAACCAAATCTCACATTCACATCTCTTGATTGCAGCACAAAACCTTTATCCAAGTCCAAAGCAGCATTTGGCAACAGTCCTTGCAGTGTGAGCTGAGACTGATTTGAGTGTAAATGGACAGGACAGCTTTTCATCAGGTTTACAGGTTGTGGGGGTGGCGGGGTTCATACCGACTTAAAACTTTCCTTCCTTCTGTCTTTCCCTTATTACTGTTATTACCGCTTGCTTTCCGTCTTGCTTTCTGTCTTGCTTTCTGTCATCACAGTGAGTAATTAACATGTATCCTCTGCACACTCAATTTACAAAGCCAAAGCCTTCCACTGCTGGGACTCAGTGGAATGTGCACTGCATAAACAAACTGTAAACAGTGTGTTTCTTTCCTCATGAGCCATCATGCTCATCAGAACCTCTAGCACATAGAGGCCCGGTGCAGCAAGATGTTAATATGTGGTGATGACTCTCTTTCTGCTTGACCACAGCTGTAACAACACAAGGGAAATAAACCGCCCTCTGTTTCTACTATGCAGCACATTTTTTCTCCTCTCTCATTTGCTATTTGTCTGTCTTTTCCACATCTCTATGCACATTTAGAATTGCTGTTTTCTTTTTGTGTACCTCACACACACACACACACACACACACACACACACATATATATATATATATATATATATATACAGTAAGGGTCCTAAGTCTAGGTCCCCTATGCTAAGCAAGCCTACCACAGACATGAGCGAGACAGATAAATATGAAGGCATGCCGGCTCGGACGTTGCCCGGATCAACAAGGTCCGTGTCAGGTGTTGAGGAACCAGGGCACCCTGACGAGAAGTGGGCTACTGGTAAAAGAAGGCATCGGTCGGCAAGAGACAAAATCAGGGCCTTGTTGGAATGCTACTACGCAAGTAACCCTGGCAGAAGGGGTTACATGAATAGGATCGGAGCACTAGGTGCGGTGACTCCCAAGCTAGGCGAGTGGCTCCAGCCGGGAACAACAGCGGAGATCTCTGTCCAGAAGAGCGCAGTCCTGGGAACAGCTACCTCAAGCTCCCAGCCCTCTGGTAGAGGACCCGAGCTTGAAGGATTGACCGCCCACAGGTATATATTCATACCGATTGTATATTTTCAAATTTGCACAGATAAAAGCTTGTACAGAGGATGATGCATTTTCCAACGCTCGCAATCATCATTACTTTTCTTGTCCATGATTCTCCTACCACTGCTGTCAAATCTAAAATGCAAGTAATTCAATTTTCATTAGTGAAATGAGCAATTAAAGTGCACAGAGAACATTCTGGGTCTGTATAACTAATTTGTTTAGCTTAGTCAACCAAGAAATAGTTTGGCACATAATTCTGCACAATGTGTATCTTTCATGGTTCTGATTTTGAATTGATTGACTAAATGGAACACAATGTAACAATTACTGAGCTCTAAAAACTTATCCAAAAAGTCATTGCTACCTTTGTACAAAGCTGTTTTTTCTTCTCCATTTCTTTATTTGTGCTAATTAAGCTAAGTGACTTCTAAGTCAGTACAGTATAAATCCATACAGACAATAAATGCGGACAATAAAAAATAAATTATTTATGAAAGTGCATAACAGAGTTTCATAATGCTGGGCTCACACTGTGCGATTTTTGGCCCATTTTGAGCCGATTTTTCAGTCGTGCGACCGTTTTGGTGATCGGCCCAATTTTGGCCTTCATCGTGCGTCGTGCATCGTGTAGTATACGTGGGGTAACGAGAAGCGATTAACACCTCAGGACCAGCTCCCGATCATCAGTCGCTTGGTCGGGTTTGAAATCCTCGCGACTGTCGTGTGGGTGTCACCGCAGCTTCTCACACTGCGCACACTCAAACATATAAATGTCGGTAAAAAAAAAAGACGGAGTAGCACGGCAGTGCAGCGTGTGATCTGGACACAAGCGATGGAGGCACTTGTAGAACTTTGGAAAGCTCATCCGAGCCTTTTCGATGTGGCCAAAATTAGCACGACCACAACAACCGTGAAAATAGTTGGATAGACATTGCTGCTCAGTCACAGCTGCCTGATCAATGTTTTTCATTAGCAATTTAGCAAAGTTGATGGCGGTGGTGTGCGTGTCTGTGTGAGTGAAAGACAGAGAGGGAGAGCGAGCGACAGAATTTCTGTTATAACCTTCATTTTATGGACGCACAGTGTGAGCACTCAGGTCGCATCAGAGCATAGGGCCGTGTAGTGTGAGACCCTGCATCGTGACCTACGAACTTCTAACCCCTGCGAGTCAATCGTACAGTTTGAGCAGGAGCTGAATCGCGCAACTGAAAAAATCGCACAGTGTCTGCCCAGCATAAAGTAGGAGGGGACTCCCCCTCTAACTGATCAGGATAAGGTGGAGATAGGATGGAGGTGGGATGAAAAGCAGAATCATAGAGTAACCCTAAGATTGAAAGCGCATGGAATACAGTATGAAGTACAGAAGTACAGGATGATTTGCTCAGGAAAGAAAATTACTGTGGAAGAGTGATGATAACAGAATTATGTTTGACAGCATGGAAAAGCGGAAGAGATGTAAAGAACATACTACCACTGTGCCCTTAGAGAAAAGGAGTAAGCGCCATTGAATTAGGTTGATACTCAGATACTTGAAGTGAACACTCTGGTAACAACAAGCACAAATCCACAGAGAAAGAGAAAAGGAAATGGACTGTACAAAAATCAGACGCAAGAGTTTATTGGGTGCTGCTTATTGGGTAATGTCCAATTATGTTTACATTTGAAATTATCATTGTTGTATCATTGTATCATGGTTTAAAATTACAGCATATTGATTCTGTTTGTGGACTGTGATCTGGGAACCTAGTGCAATCTCAGAAACAAGTGCAAACCTACGTGTCTGATTATTTCTAAGCAAGTTGAGTGGTTTTGCAAATTACATGAGTTTGCCTAAAGAGCAGGTATACCAGAATCTGTAAATATGAACTCTTAAGTTCTATAAAGGTGATGAAGACTGTTGAAACACACTTTCCTTTGTCCACACAATACTATCCTACTTTCTTTCTTCACAAATCTCACACTCCTACTCAGCCAGTCACTCAGGAGCTGTCACATTTTTCTTATCTTACCCACCTACTCCACGTTCTCCTCTTTCACTTAACAATCCCTAAAGCAGAGCAGCAGAGGCGGTGGGGAAATTTTGAAACATCAGGCTATTTCCAGAACTTTTTCTCTGGCCGCCTGCCTCCCCTCACCCTCTGTTGTCCAAGAACAGGCTCTATCCCTCCTGCCAGCAAAGCATCAAAGCTATGAGGAGTGTTTCAAGCAGACTCCGCATAGCTTGAACACACGCACACTCTCACACTGCAGCTAAGCAGATCTTCATGCATGCATGTGTAGGGTCATCTGTGATAATTTTATGTGTTAACAATACAAATAAAAACACATAAACGTTTATGTACAGCATAAACCGGACAAAAATAACCCTTTTTTTCTCTTCTTGAGGAGGCACTGTTGGACTGAGATCGCTATCATAACTTTTATGCCATAAAGCAGTGTCAGTGCTCACCAGTCTCATTTGTTAGAGGAAAGTGTGGTAATGCCTGCTATTCTCATTTCGCAATAGCAGCACTTGTAAATGAAAGAGTGAGATGATGAAATTAGAAACAGAAAGTCAGCTGCAGAGTTCTGGTGAAAACCTATCGCCTCTTGAGGCCCAGTGTCATATTGTTGAGGACCATTTATGTACCACTGCTGCTTATTCTCATTGTCTTTGTTCTTTCTCCTCAGGCTGTGGTCATTCCTGTAAGGTTCATCATCAGTCTTGTTTGAAAAAAGAGGTGAAAGTGCTTCTCTGAATGAGAAACTGTCTCTCTGTCACATATCCATGGCCTGTGGACACTGCAGTTTGACTGCCACACCCCATCACTTATAAAGCACATATGCACTAGGGATGGAGGCGAACCCGAATACGGTATTCGGATAGGCGTGAATATTCCATATGTATGCGTTGCACATCTCAGGTGCAGCCCAGTACGGCTGAAGGGTTGTCAGCCTAAAAAATGCAAGGCTGGAGCCAGTGAAGATCCTGCATGATGCCAGGACAAAATCTGAAAGGAAAGACTGAAGATATTGCCCAGTTGGATTCCATCAAGACGCACCAGTACCTGCTCTCCAAAGGACAGGCTGACTGCAGTATTAAGTGAGTGGAGTCTGGAAAAGGGGGACACAAATGACCATGTCACATCATGCACAAATTACAGAAAGGGCCCATGAGGTGGCCACACCTTGGGTTGAGTGAGCACAAACTAGGGACTGACAGGCAGAGACCCAACCATGTAAACATGTAAATGGACTAACTGCTGAAACCCATACAGCACTCTGTAAACCATGGATAAACACAACCCACACCTGACCTATGTTGACAAAGACAAGATCAAAATTTGAACTTCACAGAACTGACTACAGTCTCAGGAGAGACAGACAGTTGGCAGTGCAAAATCACCAAGAGGGCAAGGCAGACAAAAATACGAAGACCTAGTTCTCAGCAATATGATGATGAGTCAAATAATGGTTAGCACCTCTGATTCAAAAAGATTTGTTCAGACATTAATTTCAGTCAGTCAGAGCCCTGTGGGAATAACTCAAAATTAAGAATCTCCTACACAATAACCTGACTACCCATCCATCCATCAGAGACATTAATGAGAAACTGTGAAGGAAATTGTTGATTAAATTTCGTTTTATAGGGTTTGTAGTTTTATTGTTAAAGGTTAATGTGCAACAATTCAGTTTTAAAGTCTTTAGAACATCACAGCTACAACATTGCAAACATGCTAATACATGCTAATCACGATATATATACACACTAATCAAATAGTACATCTTTTTGAGATGGTTCGAAGCAAATGACGTGTTTTGCAAATTCCAGTTTATTGTACTTTTTTATGCACTTTATGCACTTTTTTAGGTTTTTATGCACTGTGATTCAAGAGTCATTGACTGATCTTAGGTTTCTACCAAAAGCAATCAGATGTTCAAATAACATAAATAAAAGAATGCGTTTAGAAGTAACATGAAACACACACACATGCCTTAATGGCTTAATCCATAGGAACGTTTTGTACATACAACCACTATAAATATCAAAGGGAAAGTTTGATAATAGAAGCTAAAATGACACAGCCTTTGAAACCTAATTTGAAGACCCTAAGCAAGACAGGCCTATACTAAACAGTTGGGAACCACTGGAATTCACTGGTCAGCAAGGAAAAATGAGTATATTTTTATGAGTGGTTACTGATCGTTGCTGTGAAAATGCTAAAGCCTCAGTTACACAGGTCAGTGACCGACTGGTAACCATCCCCTGTCATGGAAAAATATATATTCCTCTTTGGTTGGTGAGTGGTTGATTTTTGGGGGGCAATAGGAACTGCTGTAGGTGAAACCAAGTACAAAGAAGTAAACAGTAGTGTATCAAAACTTCTTTGAATTTGCCTTTTGTTGGCTTCAGGGTAAGGCACAACTTTTACTTTGAAGTATCTTCTCACAGTTTTACTAATGCTGGGTGGTTATTTAGCAAGTGTTTGCAGAAAAACTTCCAGCGACCACTTGCCAACTGGTTGTGAAATATCCTTTTTTTTATGATGAACGAAGGTTGTTACAGGGTTGCTGTCTTTTGGCCTGTGAGAATGAAGCCTAAGCATTTAGTGTATTTATTTATTTATTTATTTTCTTGCATCACAAGCAAAGACTGGCTCTAACTTATAAACTTAATTTCAAGGTAGGTTCACTCTTAAGCATATCTGTATAGTCATCTCTTTTACTCCATATAGACCCAATATTTAGAGTAGCAATGTCATGTATATTAAATAAGACCTAGTAACATAAGACCTAGTAAATAAGACAGTAACACTTGCAATTTGCAGAATACAATTATTAGGCAAGTCTTTATTACAGTTATAGCACAAGTAAGCAGTTGTGTAATTTTCTGATAGATCTCTCTGTATTCTATCAGACAGTTTATGGTTCAGCAAGAATCTTTTTTAAAAATATTACAAATACCAATTACTTACCCTAAGGCACTAATGCAAAAATAAGGCAAAGCAGGACAAGAGGGAGACATGCTCACGGTAAACTCAAACCTGGAACTAAAACCCAACAAATGGAATAAAAACTCACCACTAGACTCACCAAACTCAGTAACATCAGAAGAACTAACACCCAGTGTCTCTACCAACAAGACAACAAAATTAAGTTTGGAGCTACAACTCAAAAATACCACAAGCACTAAAAAAACTATCTAAAATTGTTATTATGACACCAAACTATGAGTTTATAGAAGCTTATAGAACCCGTGGTGGGATCTTGTCCTCTGACTTTTTTAATAGCTAAGGTCCATTTCCCCTTGACCAAGACACTTAAAGTTCAAAAACGGTGGAGTGGAGTGGCTCATTTGGCCACAGTAGTATAGTAGCTCCCAGGTGTGAATTGGTTTAGCTACAAATGTGAAGCATGTCTGTACACTCAGTTTTAACTGAAGCACACAAAGTCTCTCACAGCTCACCAGCTCGTCTCCATCACAGGACCTCATCTTGATCCTCGGTTTTAGCTGTGTTTACACCACAGTGTCAACATCTGTGTATGGATCACCCAAACAAAATCTGTGCAAGCGCTCTGCAGAGTGGGGATAAACGCAGACGTCTGCTGTAAAGCTGACGGGAGAGGAGAAGGAGAGCAGGACCCTCTTGACCTCGACTCACACTGCACAGATAGAAACGTACACTTTGTCGAAGTCAACAGTGGGAAGCCTACAACCTGGAAACACTCACACCCTCCATTTAAGCCACTGACATGTTAAGTGGACTTAAGTAAGAATCTCACACACATGCCTACACAAACATACACACACACTCTATTTTAAACAACAAAGCCACAAGTGTTTGTGTTTTCTGTGGCACAGTTACTGAAGAGGCGATGATGCACCAGCAGTTACACCAGTCTAAACAGTACGGTCAGGGAAGGCAAATGCCAAAAACTAGCCTCATGGCATTTTAGCATTTACTGTTTGATTTATTTATCCCAAAGTGGAATGTAGAGATACAGTAAGGTTTGAGTCACAAGTTTTTTTATGATTTTATTTCTTGATGATATCCTTCCTGTGAATGGATAACACACAACAGACAATTGCCGTTACACTTAAATTGAGCTTCGGGTCAGTCCTGAGAATAAAGCATAAATAAATTGTTTATAAAAGCTGACAATCACAATATGTGTATACACCTCTCTGCATTTAATTATTAGTTATTATTCATCTCCGGCTCTCTTCCACAGCATGTCTTTTAGCCTGTCTTCCTCCTCTAACCACAACCAGTTATGGCAGATGCCTCCCTGAGCCTTGTTCTCAGGGACGGAATTTAAGGTTAGGGGGGTTAGGGGGGTTATGACCCCCCAATAATCAGACCCAAGCAATATAACCCCCCCAATAAAATTATGAATTATCTTGCATAAATAGGCAGTTGATTTTCTTTACTCATTTCAGTTATTACCAGCAAAAAAGTTGCATGTTTAATCATCTGGGAATTTACCCAATTTATTTATTTAGACAGAGATCTTGACACCCCCAATATTCAGCACAAAGTTACGCCAATGCTTGTTCTGCTGGAGGTTTATTCCTGTTTTAAAGGGAGTTTTTCCTTCCCACTGTCACCAAAGCACTTGCTCATAGGGGGTCATATGATCGCAGGGATTTCTGTTTTCTTTGTATTATTGTAGGGTCTTCACCTTACCTGGGCTGGCTGTAGCTCAGGTGGCAGAGCAGGTCAGCCACTAATCAGAAGGTCGGTGGTTTGATCCCAGGTTGCCTCCTGGCTGCATGCCAAATATCCTTGGGCAAGATACTAACCTACAGATGGCAAGCTACAATGTAGCTCACCAAAATGTGAGCTACAATGTAGCTTGTCATCGCCAGTGTGTGAATGTATGGGTGAATAACTGAATGTAGTGTGAAGTGCTTTGGGGTCCTTAGGGACTAGAAAAGTGCTATACAAATGCAGGCCATTTATCTTACAAGATAAAGCACCTTGAGGCAACTGTTGTTGTGATTTTGGCGCTGTATAAATTGGATTAAATTTATCTGCTTCATTTTAAGGTGGAACATCAATGGTGTACTTTTGGTATCAACTGTCACTTAAAAGACCAAGTGGTTGTTATACAGTCTTAAATACACAAAGCAGCTTCGCAGATTTTAATGTCACTCCTGTGTGTGTGATTTTAAGGGTGTGTGTTTAGTTAAAATATTGCTTAGAGTTCATGTACATATTCATTAATGATAAAACTGCAGTCGCCGCTGGAAGTGACTGATGTGGGCTGGTGAGCCTAGATTTTTTTCCACTAACTATAGTCCATGATGTATGACTATTAAAGACACCAAGTCAGAGGTAAGAGGTCATTTTAAGGGTCCCAAGGTTGTCCCAGGCCACTCTGTCCTGTTACATCATGTATAATTCCCACGGCCATGAACGCTGCACTTTATCCAAATCTAATCCACAATGTGAGAACGTTGAATATAAAATAAATTGGAGACGTGGGCACAACTTTCTTATATAAAGAAGCAGTGCTGTAAGTGTTGAAGGTATAATTTGTTTATTAAGAAAGAAACGTATTTGAGAGTCAATAAAATAGAAAAATGGTGGTCATTTTTGCACTTTAGAAGAGAGATAATTTAAGAACTGAGACACAGAGATTTAGCCAAAATCACGGTTACTGTATAAGCTAAAAGCTGCACACTTCCCTAAACTGTGTTGACAAATTGAATCTGAGTCTGTGTCTCTGTCAGCAACTTAAACATTCATACATGCCTGACCACCAAATGACAGAGTTTAGACACCAAAATGAGAAAGTAGGAGAAGTGTATTTTGACTAGGCATTCTGACACCTTTGTCTTAAGTAATCTATTCACAATAACACAGCATGACTCTATTTCTGTCTCAAGTAATTATAGGCCACTTGTCTCTTTGTGCTTGCGTGTTCCTGTAATTAAAACAAAGTGAGGGCAAATTGAGAAAGATTCCCATCCGTTCTGAAACCAAGGCAGCAAAGTGTTGGTTAAACTGGCACACTACTTCACTCTAAATCCAATAATTATCACAAGGAAATGGAGTAAACTCGAAACAGAGCGATGTTTTTACTGAAATAGACAGAGATGGCTTTCCTTTTTTGAAAAACATGGCTTTTGAGTGTTTTCTTTCGAGCTCTGCACAGTTTCTAAGAACTCCCAGGCTCTATATTAAGGAAATATCCAAATCCGTGCTGGAGTCTTACTCAAAACTGTAACAGATGGTATCTGTTTATGCTAATCATTTTCTATAGCTATAGCTTGCCATATTCTCAGGCATATAAACACTGGAAACTACAATATCTTCACTGATCAAAGTCTAAACATAAAATAACATAAAAAAATCAGATACACTAATGCATTGTGTTTGGTTAGATGGCTATTCCAGAGCAAGTGTTACAAATCTACATGGAGGTAAATATTAGATGAAAATCTCGTGTTTACCTGGTCTCATGTTGCACAGCTGGAGTTGAGTGTTCCACTTCACCACTGATGACGAATATTTTAAAAAAAATGAAGTAATGCTTAATTTTCATGGGGTAACATTTAACTTTTAATCTGAAAATGTAGTCAAAGTTAGGAACAACACGGTGGTGTTTGTCCAGCTTGTGAAACACACCAGCTATCTAACCACTCTAGGATATTTGAGAGGGAATTTGGGTTGCCCAATAAGTCTACATGTGTTTTACAGATTTGGAGAAGGCGTTCATCCATATCCCTTGAGGTGTCCAGTGGGGAGTGCTAACAAAGTATGGGGTATCAGGCCCCTTGTTGTGGTCTATTCTGTCTATTCTGTACAACGATAATAAGAGCTTGATTTGCATTGCAAAGTAAGGAAGTCAGTCTTGTTTCCTGTTGGTGTTTGGCTAAACTGGGCTATGCTTTGTCACTGATTTTGTGGAGAAATTGTATGGACATTAGTTTCTAGGGGTAGCCAAGGGATGGTGGGCAGAGGATCTCTGCTTTTTACAGATGATGGAGTTCACTGAGTTGAGGTGGTTCGATCTTCTGGCCAGGATGCGTCCAAGGCTAGGTGTTTTGGGCATGCCCTTCTGTGAGGAGAAGAGATAGCATAATGACATAATGCAGAAGAGATTATGTTTATCAGTTGTCCCCCTGGAAGAACTGGGCATTTTTGCTTATATTGCTTTTCCCACTATAAAGATGAGAAGTGGAAACTGGAATCAGAGTCACAATTCTAAATGAAATATTTTCCCATAAACCATCAACAATACTGCTGCTGGAGACATAGTTGTCACAACAATCTGATATCAAATTTGCTAATTTCAGCGAACATAAACTCAAAGCAGACGACATTATTTTTCCACCCTTTTAGAAAAATTTCCATTCCATTTTGGCAAATAAATAAAAACAAGCATCTGTATCTGAAAATAAGAAAGAAGAAAAAATTACTTTTAGTTCTGTGTTGTGTTTTTGTTTGTTGTTATCTTTTTTTTTTTTTTTTTTTTTTTGCTCCCTTGTCCTCACTACTCCAGGAAATGTCGTTGCTTCCTGCCAGACTATTATTATAAAAAATTTATTTTTAATGAACTTTCCTGGTTTAATAAAGGCAATTTACTCGCACTGTTCATTGACACTTTAATGGAACCACACCTGCAGCATGGGGATAGTTATACCGGGTGGGGCTGTGTTTCTACCCCAACAGAGCAGTTCTGGCTCGTTGCAGAGAGGATAACTCATACAGACCCCACCTGCCAAGTCACAGCATTTATTGGCGTCTGTTATTTTTTTGTATCTGGCATAGGCAGCTGCCAAAATACATTTAGAGCTCGTCTATCTGCTTGAATTAAAATGTTTGTATGTAGCCAGAGCAATAAACAAAGTAAACTTATGCTCATAAAAACATTCTGAGCGCTTATAGAGTTTCACAGAGCATAAACAGAACTTCATGTAAGCATTGAACTGTGGACGTGGGGAATTTCTAGATCTGCTTGGATAGGAGGTGTGCATTAGTCGCTAATAAATATTCTGCTGACAGCTGGTCTCTATGGAGGGCCACTAATGCCAAAACAAATTAATAATAACAAAAGAAATTTTAATGAATACAAATCGGAAATAAATACTTTTGGAAAATGTTTTACATGAAATCAATTGATGTTAAATTATTTATATATTTAATTAATTAATTATTATACTATTATAATTATTTATTCATTAATGACGGAGTTATTTAAGTATGTAACGATGGATTTAGTTAAGTCAGTTTGGCATTTGTGGCCCTCCATACTCATCTGCTGAGTCTTTTATCCATTTGTAATGCACACAGTATGCTGACTTAAAATGGGTGTGTTGCAATTTCACCTCAAATGACTAGGCTTGAGATCCTGGAATATGAACCTTAACCAAATAGTTCTCTGACTGCGTCCAAAGAAAGCAAAAACCTGACCTAATGTAGTTTGTCTGTTATCTCGTTCAAATTTGTTTCCCACTGCTTTTAGCCCTCCTGCTACTTTTCGATGACTCAATGGAAGTAATGTTTACCATTCTGAAGTCCCTGAGATAATTAAAAATGGTGGCCTTTCAACTTGAATTTTAGGTGGTGGTAAGGAGCCAACATGGAGAAGAAGAGTGAGCAAATGTTGTGTTGGAGGGCACAAAAAAACCCAAAAACTTTTAGAGTGTTGTAAGCAGATGTACAATGGTGTAATAGTTCACAGGCAGTTAAACATTTTGGCAGTGGCACCATTGGTGGGGTCAGCCTTTGACGTAGTAAAGTAAAAATCAAAGGAAATTCAAATTCATATAGTCTGATATGGCTCATCTGCTTTCTGTGTGAGAATTGAAAAGCCTAATGGCTGTGAATGACTTTCTGCATCTCCTTTTTGCAACAAAGTGAGTCTTCCTGTTCCATAACAACTACTACTTCTTGTAATAACCAAGTACTGGCACCTGTATGTATATTTTATTCAAACACGCAGGTGCTCTCAGTGGAATCCCACACCAGTTTCACTTACCATGAAGAATGGGGAAAAGTGAAAAAAAAAGTAAAAATATGACATCGCTAAATTTGAAATTGAGCAGGTGAGTATGATGGAGTAAATAAAAAGCATTAAGATTGTACTGCAAAAAAAATAATGGAAATTGGATATGTATAAACTTCATTAAATTAAAACTCAAAAGTCATGGACTGATTATTAACAAGGATAAATATTATATGTCTCTATGGGACACTTTTTATTTCTCGAGCAGAACTCATTACTTTCCAAAGGAATGTTATGAGAACATTTAAATATTTGATAAGACTGCATATGAGAGTATTTGTGACTTGAACCTGTCCTCTGTTCTGTCCCTGTTTCTTCAAACACACATGGAAACTTCTAAACACAATCACCCGAATGACACACTTCCTACATTTAACATAAGTGGCTGCAGTTAGTAATTGTACTTCATGCTGTGCTGGTTGCTGACCACACTGCTAAAACAGTGTGATTTATAGCTGGGGTTGTTTGCCATGAGGCAGACACAACCCGCCAGAGGAGCCTGACTGGAGGAGTAAGTGTGTGGGAGAGACGGCAGGGGAGACTTTCCTTAACAGAATGATTGGTGTGTGTGATGCAACGAAATCTGGTCAGCTTCTCTCAGGCACTGTAAGCCTGATGATATTTAGGTCCTGGCAGATGTAGAGATACATGCAGAACCATTTATGCACATGTGAAAGCATTTTAAAAAAGCATGCACTAAAACAATTCCTTACTCCTAACATACATCTGTAGTCTTTGACAGCTATAATTTGCACAAAAGATCACTAGTTTTCTGCCATTCTTTGTGTATTGGAAGTAATTCATATATATATTTAAAGATTGCAAAAATTAGCTGGCGTGTATTTAGTAAAATAATAGACGTGTACATATAAAATGCAGGGATGTGGTACATACGTAAGGACAGGTAAATCATGGCCACTAAGATACACAAACAAAAGTAAGGTTTATTAGCTCAGACTGATTAGATGAATTTGAATTTTAGTGGATGAAATAGAAAAAAATAGGCACACTTTTGAAACTTCTGTACTTCAAAGCAGAAGCAGTTTCATTTAAACCACTGCAGTTAAACACACTTCAAATGCTTTGATGTTTCTTCCATTCTAATGTGTGCTCAAAACATTCATGGGGGAAATCTACTGCATTCAATTCTCTTCAGTTTACAAATTCTGTGGAAATCCTCCATACTTAACACTAAAATGAACCCATCTAAATCTGTAGGGTCTAATATTGAAAGTAGCCATCAAATATGAGAGGACTGTAATTTGTAGAGCTGAAAGCTACACTCATATTTCAATTTAAGTAACAAAAAGCAGTTGCATCACTCTTGTATCTAGAGTTAATTGTAGGTATAGAAGTGTGTATGTAGTGTAGTATGACTGAGCACACACACACACACACAGCTGCTCCGATCCAGTTCCAAATCATTTCAGCACATTGTGTTTTTGGCTAAACGCATCGTCTCCCAGAGGCTGTCTGACTTAAAGGGGCCAATGGTTTTTCTGCAATAATCACCCAACCACGGGAACCCTGTGATTTCTCCACAATGTCCCTCTTTTGACAGCAAGAATGTAAATCAGCCAAAAACCTCAAAATGTGTGTTATTTTTCATTCAGGCAAATTGGTAGTTGGGTTGAAAGCAAACAGGCTGCTCAGTCATCATTACAAATCTGAGACAAATCTCTGAAAACATTACCAGTCATGAGGTCATCCATTTGTGTGTTATATGTCACCGTGCTGCTGGAGTTGGGTGAGAGCGGGAGGACCGGGGCCAGGTTTGGACTGATATGGAAAGACCATATGGAAAACATTTGGGAATCTGGTAATCTGATACTAAATCTGGAGTCACCCTTTTAGTAGTTGGAGAGGTAAGGAACATCTCCTTGACCCCTTGAGATGGACATAAATATACATGCGTGCGCAGGCGTAGACACACACACATGTGGTAGTGATCTGGAACCCTAATTAGCTGAGTATGGGGGTGGAAGGAAAGGGAGGGTGAAATTGGATGAGAGGTTCCTCTGATTGAGGGGGAAATGGGAAACAGGCTGGAACCAAAGTTACCCTTTAGCTTCCACACGCTTGCACACATGCGCATATTTACACACATATGCACTCCCAGAGAATGATTGTTACTGAAACAGTGATGAAATATCTTTGAGTTGGCCCACTACTTGGTGCAGATCCATCCCTGGTGATTATGGACTCCAGTCCCTTAATGCCAATATCTCCCGGTCTGAAAACAAAACAAAATTGGAGTTTGGAGGCGGTTATTATGAATCAGTGACTAATCTGATTTGGATTACTCGCTCTCGCTGCTGTTTTTGCAATCCAAAAGCATGCTGATGACTCGTGTCATAAACCAGATCCTGGACTTTGGCAGAATTTAGGAGCTGCCACTTTTATACAGAGAATTACAACAAATAAGGAGGGAGAGGTCAGGCCTTAATATGGCAGAAGAATGGCAGTGAGGTCTTTTGGTGCTGAGCATAACCAGGTTCAAGTTCCATATACACAATCATCCATCGCAATGAAGCGCCCTTGTGCATTACAGAGATGCTTCACAGCGCTGCTCATGTTGCTCTGCAGTTGGCCTGTGCGCCGAGATGTGCAAAAGCATAACATATGTACAAAAATACAGCACGTGGCATTCTGAAGCCTTAAAATCCATCATAAGTCAGACATTTATGAGTAACTCATAACTTTGGTTACCACTGCATCTGAACTGCTTTGCATATTTTATCACTACAGAAAGCTGCTGTCACTAGGAGGTTTTTGATACAGCACTACATATCTCTTTGTGGACACTAGTGACAACCAGCAACCTCCAGGAATGACTTGCAACTATTTGTGAAATTCACACTTTTCCAAGTGACTGATGGTTGTCAAATGGTTTATAGGGATGGCTATTTGCTCAGGAGGTAGCGCAGGCCATCTCCACTTTGGAAGGTTGATGGTTCGATCCAAAGTATCGTTGGGCAAAGCAATGAACCCCGAGTTGTTTTTATTGGAGTGCGAATGTTAAATAGAAAGCTCTACACCCAAAAAACGTTATTGTGACTTGTTGTATAAAGCACTTTGAGTGATCAAGTAGAAAAGCAGTAAGTAAGAACCAGTCCAAACACCATTTAGGGGTTTGTGACAGGTTTTGAAAACTAGGAGAACTAGGAAGACACAAACCCAGACTCAGTGGGTCACAAGCTAGTGCGCTCCAAGGTTAAAAATGCTAAACACATGTGGAAAATCCAACTTACTTCCATGTTAGAAAGTCAAAGTGGGGTTTGAAGGATGTAATGCTGTTTATCTATTCAGCAAGCACCATCCACCTGTTATACACTATACCTTACTTTCTTCCAGCGACAAGGAGCTGGCTCCATGCATCTATAACCTGGAGGGTCATCTTCAAGCTTGAGTGAACCAGCTAGAAACAAAATACACAAATCCCCACATAAATCCGCTCCACATAAAACAAAACTTCCCAGTGGACAGACCAGCAGCACCATAATCCTGGTAAACCAGGGTTAGGATGGGTCGCTTCCAGGCAAGGTGCGCACTAAATCTCACAAAATGTCACCAGCTGGGAGGTAAACTCTCGTATACATTTATGCCGTCTAATCCAGACAGGGTTTTCTTATTATAAATAGGCAGCATTAATGTGCACGCAGTCACCATCTTCATGCCCACACACAGTCAACATTGTTGTGTTGTAAATATAATTACCCATCAGCCTGCAAATAGCAGCACAAGAGGACCCTAAAACTCCAATTACCCACCGCACTCTGCTTTTGACCTTTTTGTATTGCCTCGTGAGAAGATGTGAAGGTGTTTTTTACTGCAATGCTAGAGGGAAGAAGTCAATTAAGACTCCCTGTGATGCATTTTTACTTTTCTCATTTACTCCCAGCAGCCACATGTCAGTCATGCATGATTGGCAGACTGGAGCTTTTATCTGTTTGTATAGCTGAAAGGTTGTATAGCTTTTGGCTTTTTTCCGATGGACTCTAGACAAGGTCAAATAATGTCTGTAATTTGGTAACTCTGTCCAACATTTAATTGCCTTTTACTGACTTTTGTGAGGTTTGGCTGTATGGAACAAAATCTGTCATTTAACCGTGTTGTAAAGGGCTTTTTTGTCTGCATGTTGCTATTCAACATTCAACATAATATATAGCTGTGGATCTGAATACCAAGCGACTGAGTGAAAGCTTTGTGTCCACTAACTGTCAGCCTTTTGGGAACTTGTTTGGAGCTTGGCGCAAATCTTCGTTTTGAAAGCCTGAAAATTTCTTAAGAAAAAAAATCCATTCAGTTAAATAAGCAATGAAATGTGTATAACGGTTTAAAAGAGCTTAATGTCATATTTATTTTATAGATATTAAGTACATATTAGTACAAAGTAATATTATATTTGTCTGTTAGTGTTTTCTTTCATTTTTAAAATGTTTTCTGATGCCAGTGAAAATAAAAATCATTAATAGTTATGTTGCAGAACAACACCTGAACGTAAAAACACTACAGTCCTCCTTTAACTCAATATGACACATATTTGAAATATTGGCATAATTTCAAACTATTTTTTAAACTTATGAACATTTTCTGTATAGTTTGTATAGTTTGAGGAGTGCTTATTGTGTTCTGTATCTTAGGTTAGTTTTAGGTTATACAAACATAGGTTAGCTTGTATTTATTTCGTATTCTTGTCTAATCTGTAGACAGAAGAAAAGAAAGAAAAATCAGCAGAGGGTAAAGGAGGAAGAGATTTTTTCTCCCTCAAGAAAGATGAGTGAGACGGAATAGAGCAACCGATTTATTGCAACATGCTGCAAATGAGTGAGCCAGCGTTTATTTACAGTTGTAATGACATCATAATTACTGGGAACGGTGCTAAATTACAAGCTCTTAAAAATCCCTTTAAAGGGAAGGAGGAAGCTCAGTGCTTACACAAATGTTGCATGCACTTCCCTTTTTCTAGAGCTTTACCAGGCTCATGGCTTTCTTTAAAGGCTTGTCCTCAAATCTCTGCATCAAACTATAAATGGTTTCAAGGCTTCAAGATTTTTCATAAATATTAAAGCTTTTGACACTCTGGCCACAATCCTCTTTCAAAAATTTATAAACTCAGCGAGTGAACATCATGTACTGGGGAAACTGAACTACAACTTTAATGTGAATTAGCAAAGTAGAGTTTATAGCAGGCAAAGTGAAAGTTAATGTTATCCACTGATTCACACTGCATTATTATTAAATGTATGACTGTATGAGCCTCAGACATACACTGAGTTTGCTTGTCTTACCAAACATCTTTGCAGCAGAACTTGCTGCAAGATCTGCTGCCTCAGGTTTGCGCCAGATACCTCTGCTGTCCGTGGACAACTCATTTTCTCATCAAGAACTGTTATAGCAACACGAGGGCATCCCAAACAACATTAAGCTGGTTGATTTTGATGTTGTGGCTTATCAATGCACAATACATACACACACTGGGTAGATTAACTCAATTAACTCAAGTTTTATTTCAACAACATCTAGCCAGGCCCCTGAATACATGATGTATATATGTCTTGATGCATGCTCAATCATCTGGGTAAGTAAATGCCAAAAGGCTGATTCTGTTCATCTGGACTGAAGAAGTCACTTGGATGAGCGATGAAACGTTTCTCCCACTGAAAATGCTATGTTCAGATGAACAGAATCAACCTTTTGGGATGGTTTGTATAGGTTTGCAGGTATCTAGATATTATGAAAAGAGCCCCAAAAGCATTTCCCAAAAGGCATTAATAAGACACAAGGAATCATATTTTGGGGAATCAATAAAGATCTCAGAGTTTTGTCAACCAGTTGCAACAGTAGGATCCAACAGTCTTGCTTCAGTACATGAGGTTTGATAGTTAAACTGAATCAATCAATGTATGTGAAAAGAGAAGTTGTGTAACTTGTTCTGTAGAACAAATTGCCCTTTATGATATGATCTACTGACTCCAACAAGCTCAGGATGCAGCACCTGATTGGGTTTTAGCACACAGAACATCACTGTAATCCTATCTAATAGCTGCCTTTTGGTTTTTATATTAGATTTGAAGATTCTTTTAAAGCACATCTGGGTCTGACCACAAAAGTCAGCGCGCAGCCTTTGAACCTCAACTGAAGCCCTTCTTGATTAAAAAGAAAATCTGCTTTTGACATCAGTGCCCTTTAACTTTGGAACAAACTGAGAAGAAAAAAAAAGACTTGCAATTAAATAATTTTTCAAAATTATTTTCACCTTTGTCCTTTGTACCATCTTTTAAACATTCATTTATCATTATAGCAACCTGCTTTGGTAAGCATTTAAATCCATGCATCTATAAGCTGCATATTTAACTGTACAAAAGTATGCTATCACATGGATGCATGCAGAACACACTCACCAGCTTGTCCTGCATGTATCTGTGACTTCATATTATATCATACATTTAACTGGGAATGCACCACCACCACCAGTCCTGTTTGTGAGGACTGACCACTGAGACCGAAAACAGCTGGAAAGCCCCTGTCTGAAGCCAACGTCCCTGATGACCCTCACAAAAGCTTCTGTTCAGACACTGCCCGTGGTTATGAAGTGGGTGGCTGAACACATCAAACAAAGCTGAGCGCGCCTGTGTCAAAGCAGATCTTTCAGCGTTGCTGTGAGAGCATTTCTTCATTTACTTAGCCATTGCCGCTGCCATCTGCTGCTGTTTCAGGGTATTACAATCTCAACATTTAAATTTCAAAAAGAAAGAAAAACATTTTCCAACATTGAATCTTTATTTAAATTAGTGTTGTTGCCACGCACGGGCACAACTGACCAGGACAAGATCATAACTTAATTAGGCCTGGTTCACATTTGTTTCTTGCTAAACATCTGAAAAATATTCTTAGAATTTTGATTCAAGAATATTTAATATCTTGTCAGTGTGATAGCATGAAAATACAAAATGAACAAACCCCCCCAAAAACTTTTACATTAAATGAGACAAAAATAGGGATTAAATTCTGAGACAATACAGATAAAACACACGATTTTTAAGTATCAGCAAATTGTAAAAGTTAACCTATTTTTATTTAATAGAACAAATCAAAATGAAAAGTTAAGTTGCAGGAAGATCTCTTTAACAGGTCAATGTATATCAATTTAAACCGGTTCTCAGATTATATCAGTGTATAGAAATTATATGGAAATGTAGTGGAAAGTCTGGGTGTAACACTGATTGAAGTGAATGTTTTCACCTTAGCTAATCTTGCAATCATCTGCTGATCACCGACTTACTGCAGTTGCAATAGCTGCATTTCCTTTTATTACACTGCCTAAAATTTCAATATAACTAGAGTCAAACTTCAGACTTTGCTTTACCAAGAATTTACAGCCATGCTTCATTTTTAAGGACATTGGAAGTTGATGGGAACCTTTTAGCTATCATATAGCATCACGTAGGTCATGACATAATTCCAATGTGAAAAATCCATGTCAATCTTTATCCAGTTGCAATCCTTTTAACATGTTTTACTTGTAACACATTTACATTCAAAGGTTGTCTGGTTGTCTTACACAATTTGACAGAACTACTGTCTGTGGAGCGCTGCCTCATCGAGCAGCTTCAAAGACAATAAGGAGAGATGAGAGGTTACAGAAAAATAAGAAAAAATCACTTCCTGGTTTATTTGTGAGCACATCAAGAAATTCTCCGCCGAGCACCTGTCTGTGCTTGTGGTTAAATTTCGTCATGTGGGTGGCCCTGACTCGTTCTACAACTCCAAGTTCAACAATGTGTGACTGTGTCAACACAAACACCACTGTGCTTCTCTCTTCCTTCTACTCCTGGCTGGATTTTTAAAGCAAGAGGAGACGGCGTGGAGGACCGGTGTGGAGATTCTTTCATCTTCCTTTACACTATTGTTTTGCTTGCTTCTTTATTTTCCTGAAAATTAAAAAAAAAGTGGTTACGACAAAATATAGCCACACTGCAGATTAAGACTGGTTCATAAATATCTGTTGTGTTCTCTCTATCAGGGATGGTAGGAGATACTTAAAGCTCCAACCTGCAGTCTCAGTGTCAGCTAAACATTTTCTTTAGTTTGGAAAAGAAGCCTCCCTCCTCCTCTTTCTCCTTCTGCTTGTCCTGTCCCTCCTCTGATGCGGTTGACTTCGTGCTGGTGGCTGAAGTGCTGCTGCCCCCTCCTGGACAAAAACATGCACTTCATCAGGTGAGTGCAGAAAGGCTGGACTACCTATCTCTATGGATGTGCGCATTATTATAAAATCATGCTTTGACTCTATGATGGAGCTGAGCTTTAGTTCTGACCTCCTGAAGGACTGACGCCACTGACAGTCCCCTGAACCTCCGTCTCTTCCTCTGCATAACTCAGCAGAAGAGAGCGCTGCCTCCGAGTCAACTTCCTGCAGGAAAGTGAAAAGAATCATGTGATTATTACCAATTTATCTCAGAAAATTAAAAAAAATCCATCTTATAAGATGTAACAACAAAACATGCATAAATAAAAATATACATAAATCTCTTATAGCCCCTTTATACAAATTTATTGATAGTGCATTATTTAAAAAGCTTTGTGGGTCTAAATAAAGTTACACTTTTTTAAAAATTCAAATGTTACAGTCACATTATCATGTTTCTGTAATAACAATTAAATAATAAATAAAAATTCTGCCAAAAAATGTCTGGTTGTAGGACAATCAGACTAACTTACTTGGGCACTTTGATCTTAATGTGAACATAATGATCTCCGTAGCTGTAGCTGTTTATCCTCCGAATGCCTTTCCCCTGCAGCCTGATGATCTGATCAGCCTGGCAGCCGGCAGGAATCTGAAAACACGACCAACACATTTTGAAATAGAGGTTTCCTCCAGTGAAACTCCCTGTGAGGCATCTGAGAGAGGCAGCTAGAAATACTACAGGCACAGCTCTTTATTAAAACTTTACACTCAGTCTTTAATAATTTGCAGAAATAAAAAGAAAACCCACAATAGACAAACTATAAATATCAAACACTTGCGCATTGAGGTTACCTAAAAACACATTTTAGTAGCTTAAGCAGAGATTCTCAAAGTCAAGAGTGCTGTGCCCCCCTTAAAGACCAGAAAGCCCCATGGGGCTCACCCAATCTGAAATCTTCACTCTAATCAAACAGAAGAGAACTTTTCTTGAGCTTTTCCATGAAATCTTTATTCAAAAACATTCAAATTTGCAGGCTGTTGATTGTAACCTGCTAAAGCTACACAATTATATGCTAAGTGTTTAGGCCAACGTGTAACAACTGCCACTGGGACACAAACCTCAATACAAGAGCAGTAAATTTAGAGTATTATCACACACGGCGCACCTCCTATTACTCACTTTGTTTACAAAGTGGGCGTTCTTAAAGTCAGCAAAGAGGCACAGAAAAGAAGATCAGACACCAGCGAGGGAGGATAAGAAGGACAGACGCAAAAACATTGTCATCCCCTATGTAGCCGGTGTATCAGAAAAACTCAGGAGAGTTTTCTCCAAGCATGACATCCCGGTGTACTTCAGACCCAGCAACACGCTCAGACAAAAACTGGTTCACCTGAAAGACAAAACGCCAAAACACAGACTTAACAATGTGGTTTATGCTGTACAGTGCAGCGAGGAATGCCCAGACCTCTACATTGGAGAGACCAAACAGCCACTTCACAAGCACATGGCACAACATAGAAGAGCCACCTCCACAGGACAAGACTCAGCTGTCCATCTGCATTTAAAGGTCAAAGGTTACTCTTTCGAGGATGCCAATGTTCACATTTTGGACAGAGAAGACAGATGGTTTGAAAGAGGAGTGAAAAAAGCCATTTATGTCCACTGTGAGCGACCATCTTTGAACAGAGGCGGTGGTTTACGACACCAACTCTCTGCCATCTATAATCCAGGTTTGAGATCCCTCCCCAGACGCCTTAACGCCCACTCACATCCTGGGCCATCTGACCTCAGGAATTCGCATGATAAGGTGGGGCCAGGTTTCACAAAGAGCTCACCCAAAACCCTGGCTGATTGGGACCCACACCCAGTTTCACACCTTGGCTCAGGCGATTAGAGGATCATCAGGGGGTCCTTTTGTCCCTCTGTGGGGGGACACTCCCACTAGGTTTAAATCTGGGACTCTCCACCATTTGACCTTAGAACTGAAGAAGCTTCTCGGATGAGAGGTGAAACGTCTTCAAGTAACTTAAAGAAGTCCAGATGCTTTTCTTTGCAAGCTCCTTAGACTACAATGACCTGGATGACTGAGAACCTTCACAGACATTTTACAAACAAGTAAAATTCTTTACACATATGTAACCGTACATGTGTGAAGAATTTCAAACTGAATTCCTGTTATTCCTGTGGCCCAACTGCAGTATCATTGTGACCCACTAGGATAATTGAAAATGACCGGCCTTCTGAATATTACTGTCGACACACACTCACCACAATACTGATGGTTTCATAGAGGCCCTGTGTGGTGGCTGTGCCTCCCAGGACGGCTTGCGCTATTGAGATGAAGGCATCAGAGTGGATGTCTACTCCACTACGTCTGAACACCGGGCTCCTCTGAACCTGCACAGATCAAACACAACGCATCAAACCTCTGCACTGCTCTCTCACAAGTAAAATAAGGAGTAAGTGAATTTGAGAGACCAAAACTTACTCTGAATGTAATGAGGATTTCTTTAGTTCCTACTGACATTCGCACCGTCTGACCATTGTCCACTCCTGGAATATATGCAGTTGTCTATTTTAAAACCGATTATTAAACGCAATCTTCAGAGGTTATTCGGATTAAGCAGCAGTAGCTACAAACACTAGAGGTAAACTCTCGCATTACAAACATTGATGGATTTGAGAACCTAGGATGAAAACCTACCGGCAGGTACGGGCACAGTGACCGTCTGCCTCTTCTTAGTCTGGCCTGAACCTCTGCACAGGGCGCAGGGCGTGTTTATGATGGATCCTTTCCCACCACAGCGCCGGCACGTTGAGCGCATCATGAAGGGTCCTGTGCTAATCGACTCCTGCAAGGGGCGACACAGACAAGCTGACGAGTGCAGCCAGGTGCTGAGATGAGCCTGCTGCCGAGCGTCGGTCGGAAACTCACCATCCCTGTGCCATTGCAGTAGTGACAGTGAGACACCTTAGTCCCCGGCTCGTTGCCCCTCCCGTCACACCTCTGGCACGTGTCGTCAATGTTCACATTCAGCTCCTTATTCACGCCCTTTGCCGCCTCCGAAAACGTAAGCTCCATCACAAACTAGGAAAAGACGGGAACATTTAAAAACCAGTGTTCAATTCTCACATCTGTATGTTAAACTGAATCTTAACTAAACACATCAAATTAACATCACATAGCTAAAAAGATCGATGCTATGGTGTTGTCAGCGACCTCTTACTTCTGGCCTTTCTTCAAACATGCTGTTGATGTTTCCGAAGCCCATGCCTCCTGTAAACTCTCCAAAGATCTTCCTGAAGAGCTCCTCTGGATCTATAGTGGCGCCCCCAGCCCTGTAGTACTGCTGCTGGCCAGCACCGGCACGGTTCGGGTCAAAGCCCGACGCGCCGTACGTGTCATACTGCTTCCTCTTCAGCTCGTCACTCAGCACCTGCACACAGAAGCAAGAGAGCAGATAAATATCAGGCTAAATGTGCTTCTGGAATGAACTTACGTTGGATGTTTGTATTTATATAACTCTTTTGCTTTGAGGTTTTTTTTTTTTACCTCATATGCTTCAGCTAGCTTTGCAAACTTCTCTTTGGCCTCTGGGTCATTTGGGTTGGTGTCTGGGTGGTACTTCTTTGCCAGCTGGACAAATGAAAAGGAAAAGCTTGCATTCAAGGCAAAAGAAAACTGCATGTTTTACTCATTTTACTGGAATGACACATATAAGAAGTCTAACAAGAGCACGTTAAGAGACCTGGTAGTAAGCCTTCTTGATCTCCTTCTGTGAGGCAGTGCGGGAGACGCCCAGGACTTCATACAAGTCCTGCTTGTTTGCTAGTCTGCTGCTGGAGTGGAAAGAGCAGCAGCTAATCCCATGGGGACATCTCACCCCTGCAGAGGAAGAGGATAACATGGTGACATTAGAGGTGCAGACTTTCTTTTTACAAATATTTCTGAGGAGTTTTCTAAATGTGTGTGAACCACTATGTGTGTGTGTGTGTGTATAATCAGACTTTAAAACTGAACAGAAACGAAGTAATTCGTTTTTTTAAATTTTAGGTTTACATCCAAGAGGAGAACTAATACAGTGTATAACTGTATAGTTTATTTTGCTACAGCTAAAATTAATACCTTAATTGAATATTTTTTGTACATGTAGTCCTAAGTTGTCAAAAATTTTAATTAAGTAATTATTTAATTATTGAAACTTTTGACCATTAATTTCCTTCGACTGAGTATATCTGGTAGTCACTGCAGCTATCATTATATATTTGTTTGTCAAATTAGACACAGCCTTCTTGACTTACTGACCACTTTGTAGGAACATCTGTTTATTCATGAAATGTGTGAAGTGTAAAACTGTTCAAATACAGGTCATCAGTTAATGTCCAGATTAAAGAAGTAGACAAGATATCTGCAAGTGTTGCTGCTAAGAATGCGCATCAGACCATCTTCTAACGTGAGCAACTAGCATGACAGCATACCACGTGACAAAGCAAAGGCTCCGTTTAACAACACGGTGAGATCAGTGGTCAGCAGATCTGGAACCAGCCCAGAGATGTCATTAAACACAGGATCTGCAGCCTGAAGGTGCTGCTGATAAATACACAGACAATATCCTGTCATTATGTCAACACAGAGGAATCCCTAAGAGAGAAGTTCAAACTTTTGTCGAGTTCATCCAATGATAAAGGGAAGTTGCTACCTGGTATTAGTAACGTTGTCCTGGGATTATCTAGTCCTGTTGAAGTACATTTAAAAATGAACAGTCACCATTTATTCTAAACAGGGGGATGGAGAACTAAGTGATGCTGCCATACAGGCGGTCTGATGCGTAGGACGGTGTGTATGGGTGCAGAGTGTCACTGGTGCATTCACACTGCACTGACTGCTACTGGTTGCCTCATTCCCACAGGAGGCTAACGAACTGTGGAGAACTATGGCAGCATTTCAGTGTCGCTCACTCTCTCAGCATCACAAAGCTCTGTTAACTGGACCTTCAGACAGGCTGCTGGATATCGCATTTAGAATACGTGCTGATATAAAACAGGTTTTGCGACACTTAGCTAACTTATCCCACCTGTCAGTTCTCTCAATGTCACGGCATTTCCGCGTGTCCAAGAGCTCAGGCTAACCGCTGTCCCTGCCCGGTGTGTCTGTGATATGGTCGCTGGATAAACTCCTCCATTCCCGGATGAATTAACGAGAAAACGGCCGCTACGATATCCAGAAGAAACTGATGCTGTTAACCAGCGTGTAGTCAGCCGAGCAGCGGAGGACGCCATTTTCGCGTCACTACCGGCTTCTTCTTCTTCTCTGGTGTTTAACGGCAGCTCACATCCATCTGTGTTGTATTACTGCCTCCTTCACGTCCTTCGTGGGGCCAGTCCTGGCAGAATTTCCAAGAAGTCACATTCTGGAGAAAAGTCCTGTGCAAAAAAGCGATCGTCTGCCAAAAAAAGAAGTCTCCTATGTTTCTGCGTATTTTTATTGTGTAATGGCTTTGCTTATATTGGTGAATAGAGTGCAGTGAAGATGATTTATAGGTTAGATATATATTAAATAAAGAATATACCAGTTTTTGTAAGTCTGCATTTTTGTACCTACATGATAATGAATCATTTTTTTCGGCTACTTAAAATATCTTTATAGAACGGTGATGTTTTTGATGGTGCCTTGGCCATATCTCTTAAAAAAGACTTTTTTTTTTGTCAATGAGACTTTCTAGCTGAATAAATAAAGGACAGGGATGTTGTTTGTGGCTCAAAATGACTTGCTGTCATTTGTGAACGAAATGTTCATCATTTTTAGCCAGATAGTCACTGAAAGAAGCTAAATAACATTTGTCTCTCTTGTACTGAAGTTTCAAATGTCCCTTATTCAATTATATCTTTTATAGCATTTTTAAAATAATCCACACTGAATACAGGTATCTGTAAGTTGTGGTGACAGTACTTCCTCTTCTATCTAGCACTACTGAAGATGAGCAAGCATAACGAGAGTAACACTCTTTTACTCCTAAGATTTTTTAAGGCAGGTAACTTCAAATACAATGTTTCTATCTAACACCAGCAAACACACAATCTGTTTGTGTTCAGTCTGTTGCTGACTGTGTTTGCTAGTCCTTGCAGGTATTTCCCAGAGAGAGAAAAGAGTGTGACAACTGCACTCAGAGATGGAGAAAGATATAAGAAAGACAGAAGAGGAGAGGAAGAAGAGAGATAACATTTAAAGGTACGAACTTGTCAGTGATGCTTGATAAACTGCAGATTTAAAGATTGCATGGAATGTCATCATTATTTCATATTGTGAAACATGCTGCAAAACAAACTAAGGTATACCTACTTTGTTTTATTCAAATGTTTCATGAAAATACTGGGGAGTTTTGTGCAGTAGATAAAGGTACGGTTGTTGTACTGTGATGGATTGATAGTAAAGCACTGTGTTGGTTGTGGTGCTCATGGTCAGTGGTGGGTTCCATCAAGTTCAGTTCAGCTTCAGTTTTATTTGTCATATGTAAGTTAGCACAGGGTCAACATTGCAATGAAATGTACTTGACGAGCAGAAGACAAATCACTCAGCAGTATAGTACAGTAAAAAATATAGTAAAAAATAAAATATTTATGAAATATAGTTAAACATTTTGTAAAAAATGTTAACAGACTAAGTATATATATATATATATATATATATATATATATATATATATATATATATATATATATATATATAAATATACACACTATTATAAATAGATAAAGAAATCTTAAATAGAAATGTGACCGTTCTCTATCATTTCTATATTTTCTCCTGTTTTGCTGACGTTGAGAGATGGGTTATTTTCCAGGCACTGCTTGTACAGTACCATTACCTCCTCTCTATAGGCCATCTAATCGTTTTCTGTGATGAAACCTATAATGTCTAGTAGATGAATTTGCATTTAAACTTATGGTGCTTAGATTCATTCACTAAATCCAACCTCTATAACAACGTTACACTGTCTAGTATGAAGTTAGTATAAGCAGTATACTGTCAGTGTAGAGGAGGGAAATCAACAGAGGTAGCTCATGATACATCCAGTCCTCAAGTCGCCATCCCCTAACACCCCAGAATACTTTATGTCTTACTCTTATTATCTTTGTGAGTTTTAGCAGATCCCTTTTTCTTTACTTCAGCTTCACCTTCAAACTTCACCACCACATGAAGGGAATAGACTTAGACTTCTTCACCTCACCGCACCTTACCGACCTCACTCTCTCTGAGACTTCCAGGCTTGCCTTCTTCTGCTTGTTTCTCTTCTTTTCACAAACCTTCCACTCTCCACTCGCCACCTGCTGCCATTAATTTCCCTCCCTATTACTCCTCTCATACATTTTCTGCTCACTCAGCTCCATGTTGTTGGATCTGTTTTCACCCACCTCTTTTCCTACCATGGCTGTCATGAAGAAGCTGCATAGAGTATTGCTATCAGATCTACAGGCTGTTGGCCAACACTCTCACATTAAACTTCTTATTCAACCTACCACCACAGTCTGTAATCCAAAGTCAAAGCCTGTTAATATATTTAAATAGTTTCAGACCAGCATAAGAATCTTTAGTAAACAAAATCAAATGTTATCCACCTCATACTGAGGTTTCTGATGATGAGTGACAAATCTCATGGCGACTACACTAGAGCCTGACCTGCCAAACTTTCCAAGCCCTAATACACACAGTCTAATTCGAGCATCCCATCAGTGTACTTAGGGACTGTTTAAAGAAGTCGGTCTTTGGTGAGCAAGTGAATGTCATTTACTAGTTTAAATAATGTGTTTATAACTAGCCTTTTATTTGCAAACTGATAAATCAGTGGATCCTGGCCAGCAATGATGAATCTAAACACATTTTGACTTTTTAGACCAACAACAAATGTTTCTGTTTTGTGTCTGTTCAGTTTTAAATATTTTCAAGAGATTCCTGACATTTATGTGCATCACAGCATTCAAGTAACTTAATTTTCATCTATGGAAATAGCTGCCTTGCTATTGAAAGGAGATCTAGATCACACATACAGTACAGGTTTTATATTTATTCTTGGTGGTTAACTGCAAAAGGAAGTAGGAACTAAACATAATAAGCAGGGGACTTACCATCACATTCAAACTAAACATTAGACTACCCGCACACAAACATACACAAATTCTTCCTTTTGATTCTTTTACAATTCAGATAGATAGAACATATCTTTACCAGAAAAGACAGAAAAAAGCAATATGTGAAAGGTTGCTTAACATATGAAACAAAAAATAGTCAAAGAAGCTTAAAGCTTAAAACTCATTTCTGTATAATAATATTAAATATCAAATGTTGAGAGGGATACAGAAAACCCAGCATCTATGTTTTGCCTCCCATCAAAAACCTTCACGTTCTTTGCTAAGCACGTTTTCTTTGATTGACTGGTTGAACTTGCTGAATAGTGAATGTTTGCATGAATCTAAATGTTTGCCTCATATGTGAATGTCCATGCAAAACACACAAATGGAAGCTATACGTTTGTAATAATATAGTAGTATAATATTTGTGTAAAATATTAGTAAAAGTGGAAATTATGCAAATAAAGTCACTTAAGTCACTAAGAGATTACATGTTTTAGATGTCTGGGAGTGTCATTAATAACTGCAAACACTAAAGCTGTACTAAAGGACAATTTAGAAATACATTTCAGAAACACTAAACAACCATTAGTGTTGAAGATAAGCAGATGTAAAGATAGGTTTTCAATTTCACAGTTCAGTTCTTTTTTTTTTCTTCCTTCTGTGAATTTCTCCCTTCTTTGTGGAAGACTTCTCCATCAGGCTGCTCTCTCCACTTCAGAGTGACTCCACTCACTCCAGTCTCATTCAGTTTGTCCTGCAGCTGGAAGATATAAACAGTAGATACTTTAAAACTGCATTTCTAGGAATAAGTACTCTGAGAACTGCAAAGGTCAGAGGGCATGTAGATTAGAGCAAAGGCCCATGTGAAAAAAAAATAGAATAACATGTAATATTATTAAAAACTATCTGCATATTTTCCCTGTGTAACCTGATCCTTTGAATAACTCACAAGAACAGGTGATCTCATTTATTGAAACCAGCAAGCTTTGACGAAAACCAAGAAGCTGAACTTAATTTGAAGAATTTCACATGGTGTTGTGGGTTATTTAACAAGCAAACTTTCGCATCACACTCAGACGTTTTTCTTGCTGTCTGACTATTCAAGCTAAGTAGTACATACTTAGTCAGTTCTTTAAATGAAACTAATGGGAATGACATACACACACCTCAGAACATACTGTAACGTGTTCTTACCGTTTTGTGTTTGACATAATAGACACGGTCCACAGTCCACACTAGTATTCACATATACACAGATGTACACAGCAGGACTTTTACTTAAGAACTGTTTTCTAATACTGCCTGGGCAGCGAATGGCACATTTAAAATATAAAAACTGATTCACTAAAATGTTGAATGAGAACAAATAGTCAATATGTCTGATCCAAAAGACCAAAATATAGTTAAATTAGTTAATTCTGAAATTGTGAAATGTAAATGTAAAAATTGTAAAAAAAAAAAAAAAAAATTTAACACATTGCTGAGAACTTTTCTGTTTTGTGAAATGTTCAGGTTTACACTGAACCACCTAATAATGTAACACTTCTTTAAATTGTATACAATGGAAAGTCATAGCTACTAAACCTAAAAAAAACCCCAAAGATCATAAAATGAAAATCTAATTTAGGATTTTTGAGACTTGCCTTTTTCAAAAGGTCTGCTTTCACAGCTGAGTCATTCACATTCAGGGAGGCGCCGTCTATTTTCAACTTCAGGTTTATTACTGAGAAAGAAAAGAGCTAATGAAAAAGAAAATATCTAAAGACCTAAAGGTCTGCAGACGTATTGATTTAGGATCATGAAAATATAAATAAGTACCTTTTTGTGTAACTTCCTTTTCTACATCATTGCTTCGCAGGTTACTGTAGCAAGCAAATGGTAGCTTTGTTTCACAGGGAAGTAACCTCCATTTTCCTAATCTCTGCAAATCTGCAACACCACACAACTCGTATTCTGAATCAAATGTCTGTGGAAAATCATCCCAGTATCCAAAACTAGTACTCCAGTAATTGTGCACAAATCCAATCCTGCCAACCCATGCTTCAGTTCCATTGGGCAACAATGACTGCACATCTTTGTTCCATGTGCGAGTTAGTTCGGTGAAATTCTCTCTGCAATACTTCAAAGCTCTGAAAAAGTCCATGCTTTCATTCACAAAAACATATTCAGGACCCAGGGGGTTTGTACCTGCAGAGAGGATTGTGGACAAATGGTTCAAGATTAGTTAGTTATGGAATTTAAAACCAAAAACACTTTATGACAATAACATGACTCTTTTTGTGCGTGCTCACCATTATAACAGATGAATGGATGTTCCACTGAGCAATTGTTATTCCACCTTACTCCATTGAATGAAATGCTTCGACAGAAAAAACGAACAAAGAAAGGTGCCATTTCTATTTTCTCGTCTTCCTTGATGAAGTACTCCTCTCTGTAGTATTTTTTATAGTAGTGGATACGGGTGTACAGATTAATCCAGACTGCAGACTTGTAACCAGCAGATGAAACTTTCTTTTTAAGTTGGTTTATTTCATTCATGTCTTCAGTAACAGCCAGTTCTGTGTATTGAGTTCTGCAGTAATGAGCAGCTTCATGCCAAGTCAAAGGTTGACTGACAAAGTGGTACTGACGGCACTTACAGAGGATGAGCCAGCCTATGACAAAATTATGACCATGTGAGGTGGACACATCATAACAATAAGCACTGCTAAAGGTTGAAAATAAAATTTACTGACCTGAGACATACAAGACACCAAGCAGGATCTTCTCCATCATGATTCTGCTCCGTGGACTGCAAAAGTAACTGAAGGGGACTAAACGGGGTTTAGTTTTTGTTCCTGAGAAATACCATTGGTCTGTTGGCCTCTTCATGCAAAAATGTTACAGTGACTGATTTTATGGAAATATATGTGTATAACACCTTGTCCAGGAAAAAATGGATTCATGGATTCGCAGCAAATTTTGGGGGTGGGAAAATCTTCATCTTGAACAGCTAAAAGTTAATAATACTATAGTACATCACTTGGCACTTGCAATACTATAAAGTATAGATGTATAGATGGGGGGAGTTCACTGAATTATGGCTACACTCTGTAATTTTTTTCCAATAATATTGACTCTCAACAGGTGTTAAACTAACATCATGATATTTAGTAACAAAAACACAAAATGTAGCATATTTAGATGTTGAGAGTGCAATGACCCCTAAACAAAGGTCAGAGGTCCTCTAGTATAGTACTGTAGAGCTTATGATGTTTTAATTAAAATTTATAATTAATCATTCTGATTCTGATGTAAATACAGTTATTCAACTACCCTGATGTCTCACATTTGCAAGTTAGACACAGTAGATGGCGTCACTGAGCTAAAAAATGTCCTAAATGCGTTTTGTGAAGTTTTCTGTACTATTTGCATCCAGTTCAGAGATTGATTTTTTTTTTTTGATTGGCGATTATGAAAGATTAAATAAACCAGTGACAGGTTGCATAGTGCTCTGACAGCCCAGCAGGTAGACTTTAGCATTCTCAAAACTGTGACAGGACATTGATCTTATAGGCTACTCCTTTATATACAGGAAAATCAAGTACTTCTACTAAATATGTAATGAAAGTAACTTATCTAATAGTATGATTTATTCATGATTTATTAAAATTGGCTCTTTTCACATTTATCCCATGGGTGAAACTTAGGAGAGTTAATTATGAACTAAGTGTTCAATATCTTGCAGTATAAAAATATCAATGTAATGTTTATGTTCACATTTTAAGGGTGTTTGAATACTTGAATAGCTTTAGGCACTGTGGCTTATTATCTAATAATTTTTTGCTTTTTAATCTCATCTCTGTGGAGGCAGCAGGTCTAAGGTCAAGGCAGCCAATCAGTTAGAGGTGTGGCAGCGGTGTCAGTCTTTACTCAGCTGCGTATGCTCCTCCTCCACTCCTACACACACAAAACCCATCTTTGTTGTCATAAAGTGCAAGGTTAAAGGCGGCAGCACTCGTTACAAGTCTGTGGTTGTAATTAGTGTGTTGGAGTTATGAATGATGACAATAGAGTTCCATCTATCAGCAGCGCTGTCAGGCACCTCGGGCCAAAACACAGACTCATGCAGGAAAATAACCGGGCTGACCCAGATCTTTAGCAGCTGCTGAAGATTGATAGTTGATAGTAATGTGGAACTAATGTCCATCTGTTGCAGCTACACAATATCAGTGTCAACTAGGCTCATCACTATATTAAAGAATATACTGATTATTATATTGCACTTATTGCTTATAATAAGGTGTGATCGAGCAGTTTGGAGACGAAGTTAGAAAGGCAAGGTTAGACGGCTGGTAGGAGCATATATGAGGATAAAGTAAAGGATGACATGCAAAAGGTTGGTGCAACAGAGGAGGATTCTAAGGACGGGGTCAAATTGAAGCACATGATTGGCTGTGGCGACCCCTAAAACTGTAGTCACACAGGAATTGTCATCTAAAACTGCAGATGCTCAGGATCACATACTGATCACAAACACATATTTTCCCAAACACATTGTTAAGAGGGACAAATAAAAGATTTTGTAACTGTCATGTAAGAACAAGATAGTTACATGACTGGTTTTATTATAAAGTGCGTAAAAGTGCCCAATTTAATACATGGTGCGGGTTTTTCAAATGTGTGGTCTGTGTTGTTGTTTGGATCTTTCTTAAGTCCAAAAAACGATTTTAAAAACACAAAATCCTTTTATGTGTTTATTGTGCTGTCATTTCCTGTCTAAGTTAAAATTTTCATATCAATGTTCATATACTAAAAGATACATTTTATTACTACAAAAGTAGAAAGCCTTTATTTAACCTTTCACTTGTACCTGCATGGAGTAAGTGCCTCCTGCACACATGTATCTCACATCAGAGAGAAGTCTGGGAGGGGTTGGTGAATCAGTTTGTGGGCTAATGTGTGTCTGTATCATTACAACAAAGTGATCCCAAAGGCAGCTGAAACTGAACATCTCATATTCTCATCTCATAGTCTTCCAGAAACATGCAGCTGCTGCTCGAGGCCTGAGAGTGTATCAACAGCACGAGAAAGTAGAAGTCAAACTACATCCAGCAGAGCACTCAGTGCTGCTACTCTGCTATGGAGATGATGCAACTATTATGGTTACAGACTTTGCTGATTAATGGCACTTACAGTATCAAAACCTTCATTAAAAATTCCAGTTGCAAAGTATGAAAGGCCTTAAAGGAAAGGCATTTTAAACATGTATTTCTTTATGGCAGTGTAATCCACAGGAATCGGAGCTGGCTACTGGGACATGGTAACATAAATGACCTTTCTTTTTAATACAAATAACCACAAGTAAGTGTTCACTTTTGTTAAACCATTCATTAACAAAATACACATCCAACAGCTTGAGATATCTTCAAAAAACAAGAACAATTTAATCAAAACATTTTATTATATGTGAATTTCAGCCACACTGGATCTGTTTTTGCACTTAAACAAAACGATTATTTTTTTCTTTACAGTGGAATTAAAATGTAAGAAAATATAAAGATTGAGAAATACTTTTATATTTTCTTACATTTCCATGCCTGTTTAGTAACGCTGGTAATATTCAATCTTATTGAAAACTGAAACTTGTACTAATGTTGCAGCAGTTTTCACAATCACAGCTGGCCTTGCTGCACACTTTGTGTGGACCAGTTCTGGCCTTGTTGACCACATGTTTATTCTATGCCATAATACAACAGACCGTAACAGCTGCTTTAAACTTTTGAATTAATCGTGATACTTTAGCGCAGCGGTCTCCAACCTTTTTTGCGCCACGGACCGGTTTATGCCCGACAATAATTTTCACGGACCGGCCTTTAAGGTGTCGCGGATAAATACAACAAAATAAAACTAGTACTAGAAAAAAATATTTATTCATAACACATGTGAAAACACCCAGGAAAACTGAGTTAACAATAAAAACAATAACAAAATAACGCTGAAAACCGAATAAAACCCTGAAAACCATACATTTCACACCTGAGCCTCAACTCCCGCAGCCCGGTACCAAATGACTCACGGACCGGTACCGGAGGTTGATGTGTGATTGTTTTGTCTTTGAGATTTATGTTGTTGCTTTATTTCTAATTCTTAGTTACTTGTTTTATTTGTCAGTGCTTCGTGTCCTGGTTGTCTTGGTCTCATCTGTGTGTCTCTCTCTCTTTGCCCCTCGCTCTCCCTCTCGCTGTGTTGTCAGTCTCGTCTCAGTGTTGTTTCCCTGTCTTGTTAGTCAGATTATGTCCAGTCGTGCTCCCCAGGTGTCTCTTCTCTGCCTGATTCCCTCATGTGTTTATATTGTGTCAGTCTCCCTTTTGTCCCTTGTCAGAGTGTCTGTTCTTCTACCCCTGTGTCGCTCAGGTTCTGTGGTTTCCTTGTGTTTCCTGTTTAGTTCCTTGTTCCAGTTTAATTTCATTTTTATTATGTCTGATCAGCCAGAATAAAGAGCTTGCTTTCAGTTCAAACCTCCTTGTCCTCATCGTACTCACGACACAGCATACTGGCTCACTTTTCAGGCCTAGAGATGATTTGTGTTTTTGGTGCCTTATCACATTTTTTCATTACTTCATATCTGTCCTTTTCACTTCCTTCAGTGTCCAGTCATTTTCTCAAAACTGACAGCTGTCCTAAATGTTAGATTTTTTTTAGGGTAGAATAGTTATCCAATTACAACTATTCCATCTTCCCATCTGCATGTGGTCTGCTTCTTCATTAGATATGTTGTTCACTGATATAAATCCTTTTCCTTCAGGGAATACTTGGATTACACATTCCTGTTCCAATCCTTTATCTTTTCCTTAATCACTTCATATGCATCTGGCTGCCTAAGACCGGACTATAATGCTAATCAACCACTGATGACTTCATGTGCTGAATCATAACATGAAATTACAGGACAAGAGCAACACAAGTGTGCGAGTGAAGCAAACATGCTCTGAAACAAAAAACAAGACTTATGTAGATGCCTTGGGATTCATGCTTTGTCATCTGTCATTATGAAAGATAGTAGTTATGCAGTCGTGCTTGAATCAGCAGTAAACAATGGTGTCATGCCTTGTGCTGGAGGAATCTTAATTACCCTTGGTTGGGAAAATGTCTACGAGACTTCACGAGTCAGCTGACCAGCCAGCAGTACCTTACAAACATGAGGGAAATATGTAAGAGAAGAAGCTTTTTCAGATCCTATCAGCGGTAAGGTTTGCATTTTTAGGGTACACGTTTCACTTATGAACATGATTAAAGTTTTAAAAAACATACTGTGGTGACAGATAATGAAAGAAAATAAATTATGCAACTGCTGTGGTTAGTCTTCTGCTTATTCCCTGGGTGGACTGAAGAGAAAGGCAGTCTTTGTGTTGTTATATTAAGCCACTAATCTGTGGAGTCAACAAACGGAGGGTTTCTCTGCCCCTGCAGTTCTGTGGCAGCAGTCCTGTTCTGGGTGATGGCTGCCATGGGACTGCTCATGAATGTCTTTGTGGTTGCCTGTAATTCTCTGCTTCCCAGTCTCAAGCCAGCGGGTGTGCATGTGTGTCTGTTTTTACTTCTACAACTATCTATGTGAGGACCAGTTTGAGTTTTAGTCCTTCTGATAAAACTTCAAAGGGTAGTTTGAGCATTAAGACTTAGTCAGGTGAAAAACTAATAATAAATAGTGAGTAATTTGTTTCCTGTATAGTGCTTTTCTACTCTTTGAGCACTCAAAGAACTTCAACAAATGTCTTCACACTTTTTTAAAAACGTTTAAGTGCTTCCTTCTAACATTCACACATGTTCACACTTCAACAAACAGATCAGGAGCAACACAGGGTTCAGCATCTTACATTCGAGCAGCAGATGAACTGCTATATCCCCTGAGCTACAGCCTACCCCAACTGGGTTCAGAATAGGAAGAGGCTAACATTAGACAGGAGAAATCCACACATATAGGGGTATTTTTTTACACTTTCATTTAGAAAAAAATAAGTGATTTCATGAGTATACAAAAGCAAAAAGGCTGCAATATAGCTCTAAATATACATAAGTGTTTGCCAATCAAAAGCCTACAAGCAACATTATAACACACAGTCTGATGTCACAAAAGAAGATAAAGGCACATTTTTGAAAATGTTTAAAAATTCAGGTGGCTAATAGAGTTTTTTCAAAGTAATGGCTCCAGATAAATAAACATAAATTTGGGCATTTGTATCTATTTTTGAATGATAGGTTCAGTTTTCTGCTGCGTTATATCCACACATAAAGGCAGAAAAACAAGTTTCTGGACATTGGCGTTTTTAAATGGTTAAGTTTTCAGTGACCTGCATGCTGCAGACATGTTGACCAAAGGTCAAAATACACAGAGAAATTAAGTTTACTGCCTTAACTTTGAGATATCTATGACATGATGTAACTTGTCATAGTAGTGATGTCTGTACATTTGGAGTGATGCTACACCTGTGGGAAGTACCCGACTCTGTAGCTGCTAAATGCTTCACTGCATTTGTTCATATTTTACTTTTTCTGCCTTTTCAGAGCTGGGTCAGTAGTATACAGTAGTTTCTAGAGCTTTCTTGCTGTTGCTGTTGTTGGGGGTGGGAGTGGTATTGGTACATTTTTCATATACAAAGGTATCTTGTTAATGTTTGTATTTTTGCTGCTTTAAAATATTTATAACGACCAGTTCCTATAAAGGGCTTTGTTGACAGTTAAACAGCTTTTTAAACACACACATATATATTTCTCCTTAATTTAAAAAAGAGAACAAAACTACAATAACTGTCTCTACAATGAATGAGCCCTTTGTGCTGTTTTTATGGAAACTCATTTTTTACGTGTGTTAAATATGCAGCCCAGCTCCATTCTTACTTGTTTCCGTTTTTACCCCTATATCACTCCACCAAACCTTATCCCTCTCTAAATCTAAACCCTAAAACCATTTTAAACGGCACTGTGACGTCTTGTGGTTGATTGTTCAAAGAGTTTGCCAGTTGGGTTTTCTTTCAGAGGAGAATTTTTGCGGTTGACCAACTGGTGGTTTCCACAGGGAAAACATTTTCATATTAACTGATAGAAATTCTCAATAAGTGGAACACACTGTATTTTGATTTTCTTGTATAGCTTCTGTGTGTGTGAGAGAGTACATCAATGCATGGTATATAAAACTATATGCAGATCTGGATCAGGCCACCCACTCACAAACTGTAGACTGGGTTGTTCCCAGGACTCTTACACAGCAGGCCAAACGTATCTGGGCCAATTTGGACAGCTCCATCATGACCAGCTCCATGTTGAGTACACTGTGTACCTGCACTAAAGTGTTTTCTCAAGTTGTTTTTCTTAAGTTCTAACACTGGCTTATTGACTTCGTCAAATACTTAATTTACTAAGTACAGAAAACTCACATTGGCACCTTGTTTATTTTCAGCCCCATATTGCTTTGTAGTCATGCATTTTTCAACATGGAGCTGCAGCTGCAGCTGCTCTGCTAGAGTTGCTGTTCTTTCCCCCTCTTTACTGCACAATACATGTCCTTTAAACTGCATTAAGTATGTAATGTAAGCCTTGTGTGAATGGGACACAAAGCAGCCTCTAAGAAGCAGGACTCCATGAAAGTGAAAGATAGGCATCAGCAGAATCAAAGGCTACTCATTAGCATTTGACATTTTGACAATACTGTATATACATGTTGTCCTCAAAGTTGATGTTCCAGAAGCAGGAAAAATGAGCAAGAATAATGATTTGAGTGAGTTTGACAAGGGCTGATGGTTGTGATTGCTAGACAACTGGGTCAGAACTATCTATCAAATGTGGTCCAAGGAAGGAACCACCAACAGGTAGGCCAAGGCTTAGCGATGCGTGTGGGGAGTGAAGATTGGCCTGTGTTAATGCTGTGGTCAAAAACACTGTCTGCAGTTTGCTGTGTATGGGGCCAAAAGAGTCACATATGGGCATGTGATCATTAGAACTGGACCATGGATCAACAAAAGAAGGCGGTTGGTCCGATGAATCAGTTTTGTTTTTTTTTACATCATGTGGATCGGCGGGTGCGTGTGTATTCTTACCTGGGAAACACCTGGCACCAGAATGCACTATGGGAAGCAGGCAAGCTGGCAGAAGCTGTGTAATGCTTTGAGCAATGGAAACCTTGGGTCAGAAAACACAGAGCATCTCTGCAGGGGCCCTGCAGGTGGAGGTGATGATAATGTGGATGTTACTTTGACACGTAGCAGCTGCTCCATGCATTGTTGCAGACTCTGTACACCCTTTCACTGATATGGCATTCCCTTATGGCTTTGGCCTCTTTCAGCAAGACAATGCTCTGTACCACAAAGCAAAAGGTTTGCGGAGCACAACAAGAAGTTTGAGGTGTTGACTTGACTCTAGATTTCCCAGATCTTAATCCAATCAAAGTTCTGTGAGATGTGCTGGGCAAACAAATCCAATCCATGAAGCCCCCTTCTCACAACTTAAATGACTTTAAGGATCTGTTGCTAACATCTTCAAGCAGATACCACAGCCCACCTTCAGACTTTGAGTCAAAAACAGTTTTGTTAGCAAAGGGGGGGCAACACAATATTGGGCAGGTGATCATAATTTTATGATTATGATTGGTGTATGGGTAGGAGAAATTCAATTTGGGGATGCCTAAGAAATTAAAGAAATTAAATTCCCCTCCCACTGAAAACTTTAAACAAGAGTTAAAGTTGTTAAAGCTAAAAGTAAGAATTTAAACTCATATGACAGTTAAGGGCAGTATAGATATCTTTACTGCGTGCAATTTATGAACTATAGCAAGCTATGATTGATTGGAGTGCAACTTAGAGAATGCATCTCTTTTAGACAAGTCACGGCAAGAATTTCTAACCAGGCTTTGCTGTCTCTCTGTCTCTGTACCACAAAGTGCTCACTTCCATCACAGGATACCCATCCCATCGAAGCTGTTGGTGTTGTATTTAAATGCACCATACAAGCATAATTTCTCACTGTTCAGGTTCATGTGAAGCAGGATATTTTAACTCAAACAACAATCCATTCTTAAAGCTAGTGCTGATGTTTCTAGCCTAAATCTAATCAAGCTGCAAGTGAAAGGAAATGTGCAAAAAGGTTTTGCTCTCAAACTGAGCATGGCGATCTTGGGCCTTCCTCAAAAACAGGCCTACATGTTGCTAATTTTTGTCATGAACATTACAACAAGATATCAGTGGCAAAGGACACCTTGGGCATGTTTCTGCAACTCTGATGGCATCAGACAGAAACAATTAAACAATTTCCAAACTAATCCAGTTTAAACCCCCTTTTGAAGAGTTTCATTACCTGATTTTTCTTAGCACTGACACAGAAGCATTAGTGTTTTACCTACTTTTCTGCATGGGAACCCAAGTGTCAGCTTAACCCATTTCCTTCTGAGTCATTGGAGCCATTAGTGTTATGTGAGGATCACCTACTACCACCCTCTCTGATTTGTAAGTGTGTGTGTGTGTGTGTGTCATTGCCGCACAGAGAGATCACTCTTGTGCTTCTAACTTGTACCCATTTCCCAGGAAATTGCTATCTGCCCTGTCAGCTTTCCAACAAAGAGCTGGTCGTTCACACCAAAGGTTTGCCTGAAGCTCTTAAGACTGAGGTGTGGTCAAGCCATTCGCTCCTCACTTCCCTTCACATCAGGTGACAATTGAACCGTGCAGTGCAGAAACCCACCTGAGTCTTTTGGCTACATGTCACTGACCACCACATTGCTGACAGGGGAAGGCCTCCCTCAGGTCATGCCAAATTTATGATCTTCCCTGAACAAAAACCTTGAAAAAAGTAATAAACAGAGAGACAAATTGCAACAATGAGGTATGCAGAGCTGAGGTATGCAACTGTATCTGGGTATTAGTGTCGTCTCCGTTTCTCTCTTTTCTTCTCCCCCACCACACCTCACAGCAGGGACCACCAAAGCTCCTTTCATCTTTGGGAGCGACGTCTGACTTTGACAAGTTCACTTGAGCCTCATACCGAGTCAAGCGAGGCTCCATTAAACGTGGGAGCTGGAGAGGGATGAAAGATGTTTGCAGAGGGGAGGAAGGTTGGAGGGCAAACATGGTTGAAAACACAGGACTTGGCAGGATGTTACTTTCTCTGAGCTGTTTTGTCAACAGGTGAAGATGTAATTGCACACTTGACCTGTATTGTTCTTGTCACAGCCCTCTCCCCTCTCCACGGCCACTGTGTGGAGCGGAAACTTTAGAGAGAAAAGAAAAGGAGGCTGTCAGGGCTCGCGATTGTGTGTTGATGTGAAAACATTTTCCCCTGTCAATTTGAATTGTTTCTGTGACAAGTTTCAAACAAACTTGTACAATTCCTAATGTTTGACCAACTGTGAAAAAGAGTAAGCGAGACTCTTTTCATTTGCCCAACACCCACTTCTTTTAAAACAGAGCCACGTAGCAACTGGATGCTATTAAAGATACTAGAGTGGGCAATCTCAATCCCCAGGATACCTGCAGTTAAATTGCACCTTAATATTGCATAAAATAACGCTAATAAGGTCGTGTGGATTTTTTGCCATTTTAGTCGTACCTCTCCATGCTTTGGCAGCTGTTTGTGCTGATCAGTCTTCTCCTTACGTCACACAGCTATGTCTTTGCTAGTAGACTGGATGACAAAATCTGTACACCCAACCATAGAGCAGGAAAACACAAATTCAGAGAGGGGAGCATGAGACTTGCACTTGTCAGTCTTGCGAACCACCAGTGCACTTGAATCAAACACCTTTTCCTCTGCACTGCTGGTTTTTTATAAAATATTTGCAGTTACAAAATTATGGTTAGCTTCCTTTTCAGTGCAGCTAACCCGCTCAACTCGTCGCTGAGACCACACAATTTTCTTTGTCTAGTTTGCTTACACAAACGAATGTATGGCGATTAAAAGCAACCAGGTATTTATGGTTGAGATAACACGCTTTTGGAAGGAAGGAAGGAATGTGAAGGATGAGAGGAGATCTGTAGATATAGTATAACTGACAATAACAATATAACTGAGCTATAGAGACTAGGACAGTAACCACTGTCTCGGAAACTGTTGAGCACATACTGATTTTGCCACTTTGACTAAAGCCAAACCTATACTGGTCAAACAAACTATAAAAAAGGATGATTTCGTGAGCTAAATTGGTAAATGGCAAAATAAAAAGTGTTAGTTCTTATCCAGAGGAAAACTTTTAATAAGCCTTACCAACATGTGTTGTCTTTTACAGTGATCAGAACAGTGAATTTCACAGGCTCCTGCAGTTAAATGCTTTAGGACACTTGGAACAGCCCTTCTCCAGCTCATAGCTGTAGCAAAATTTCCTGTGTGTTACCCTCCTTTTATTGGTTTATTTCTACACCTGCAGGCCAACCTGCCACCTTCATGTGCAGAGAAGGAACAGAGGAGAGCACAGAAAGGAGTCTCTCATATGGCTCTGATCCCAGGTTCACATCTGTGCAGGACTTACTCTGCCAGAAACGGTAGCGTCTGAATGCACAACAAGTCATAACCCAGCATAATCATACTTCACTCACATAATCTGCTGGAAATCCCAGCAAAGCCCTTCATATAATAACCTGTCATCTTCGCAGAATTATCTTCTGCTGTCTTTGTTTTTCTTAGCTAAACTCCCTCATTGTTCATTTATCTGTAGTGCTTCAGATTTCCTTCAGCTAAAATACACGTGTTTCTACTCTGCAGGAGAACAGGTTCCAACAAAAAAATCAATTTTTACAAGAGGCCATAAATTGTCATTTCACACATTAATAGTTGGAGAACTGAAAGGCTGTGGGAATAAAATCACCTCTGGCTGCTTTTCAGCTTGAACATTAGCTAAAATTTAACAATATATTATGCAGTTAGATATACATAACTGCCAACAACTGCCAAATTTATCCCAAGTAGTCTGTAATAATTAACGACTCATATCACAACCATCATATCGTCTTGGTGGGGAGGACTGTGTGTTTATTTTTCACTTTATATAACTGATAACATCACATGTCTAGTGGATTTACAGCCAAATAATATATTATGGAGCAGTATAAAGCATCCCTATTAAAAACAAAACATTCAGTTTCAGATTTTCATTGTGTGATTTTCATGTACAGTTGTGGTCAGTAATACAATTAGGCAGGTGGTTAGTTTTCAGCTTCAACACCCTTTGCAAAGATCTTCACGTGATTAGTCAAAAACCCATTGTATTTTAAAATCATTTACAACGTGAGCTGTCAGAATTTAACATCAACTTTGCTTGAGTTAAAAAGCTAAGAACTCAAGGGTTTTTACTACTGAAGAGGATTAGCATTAGATGATTGTGTCATCTGCATAAAACAGAACAAAGCATTTGGTAGATTATCATAAAGATTATTTACTTATATATTTACTTCTGCTCTACTGTGAGCAGACCTTTTGATATCTGGAAGAAAAAGGAATAAGTAGTCAAGTCGACTGCTTAGCTTCTATCTGGCAAGTACCTCCAGTTTATACAGAGTCAGGATGATTCAGTGTTGTGCAGTTTTTTTCACCCATGTGACCTGGTCAACTTATAAGCCTTAGATAAATCATCATAAATATTAACACAAAAGTTCTCATTCTAGTAACTTGATGGTCTTGTTTACCATGTGAACAACGTAAGTTATTGCACTTTATTGATTGTAAAACCTGACTTATATAGTTAGAAATTGTTTTAACTGTTTACTGAAAAGCTAAAACAATCTACAGCTAGAAATATAGCCATTGACATCTAAGTGATTTTCTTTGAGTAATGGGAGAACGCAGGCACGCAGGCGCCATACATAAGAAACTAGTTTGTTTTATTAAAGGCTCCATCCAACCATCCATCCAGCCGTCCATCCGTCCGTCCGTCCATCCATCCATCCGCGAAGATCCTGGTTTTGAATCCAGGCTGGGACTTTTCTGTGTGGAGGTTTACACCTATTGTCTAATTAATATGAGGATTGATACTATTTTATTAAACAGGTGAGAATTTTTATTATACCAAAAATATACAATAGGCTGAACAATAACACCCTCCAAAATATGTACAACTTTAGGACGTACTTAGATAATAGTATAACAAAAATTATAGCATAGAACAAGGACTGCTGTTATTGCAAATTATATTAACATTTAAAAAAGCTATGAAGCTTTTAGTACTCTTGAACATTTGGTTTTAGCAGAGATTGATGCAACTTAAAAATCAGACCGTTAATATCCTAATGTAAGACCTCTGAATCGAAACTGCAGTTTTTCTGACGTGCTTTCAGATACATTCCTTCTCTTTTGCTCTACCAGTGTCCTCATTGTCCCTTTCTCCTTCATCTTTGTCTCTCTCGTTCTCTGCACCCTGTGGGCATGAACACAGTTTATGACTGTTCCTCAGAAGTCTTCTGGCCTTAATCCTCACAAAGCTTCGGAGACAGAGAGACACTTTGCTCTTTACTTCCCCGCTGTTTGATCCCACATATTGTGTTCTTCTGGTCGGCAGGGAAGAAAAGGGTACGGCCAAGTGAGAGTGTAAGGCAGAGAAAAGAAATAGATGCAGGGCAGAGGGGACAAAGAACAAAGCAGAAGAGAAACAAAGTGCACTGTGGCTTTGCCAATATGAAAACAAGACATAAACTCACCATTGCCAAGATAGATATCTTTTGGTTTTGAAGTCAGGGAAGATTTGCTTCAATCCCTGGACTGAAGCATTGATGCCGTTATTATGTATTGCGCTGAGAGAAAGCTGGAGAACAGAGGGAGGGAGGAGAGTTTGATATGAATTCCTGTTCAGGTAGACAGCCATATCAAAGCCAGTGGGCAACTACGACTTGTGATGAACCCTGCAAAATATTCATGATATCTCTGCATGAGAGAGATGGTGCTTTGATCTCAGTTATGAGTTGTTGACAAGACGCCCAGAAGATGTAACAAATCAATGAGAAGGGAAAAAGGGAGGTGAAGGATTTCATATTTCCTTCCAAATGTTTTGATATGTTTGTCAGAAGCATGTCATAAATTCCCTAGAAATCCCTAGAAATCGTGCCATGGGAGAAATGTGAAATTTAATGGGAGAAGGAAAAGCACAGATAAAAGATGAAAACCATGCATGTAAAGTGATGGGTGATTTTTCTTTTTGTCCAGGAGAGAAAATACTATACCCCCTCAAAAGAGAGCGTGTTGAAGGAATTCTGATCCCAGCAGAAGGCAAGCTGGCACCTGACGGATGGACAAAGCTGAGGTCAAGAGATTTTTAGTCAAAGGTCAGGAGTAAGGCCTGATGTGCAAGCAGGAAAGTGACTTGTGAATTACCTCAGATCATTTTTGTCTACTTCTTATTAACTGTCCACTGGCTTGGGAGAGAGGCAAGCAGCTGCTTCTCTCTTTTTGGGGAAAGCTGTGAAAGATTTATGCAGCAGCCTGTGACTTCATAGAAATTGCTTGTTTGCATATTTTGCTCTTCACAGGTCTCCTTTGCAAGTTACGTTTCTAACATCTTCCTGTCGGTGGCGCTGTCACTTGGTGTTCGCTCGCTCGCTCTGTGGTATAGTATCGCTTCCTGTTCCTGCTCAAACACAGTGGTGTTTCTGAGTAGCTTATTTGCTTAGCAGTTTAATTAACAACTTTTAAATACATTCTTTTTTCACAGTATAATCTTCACGTGCTTCATCCGAAGCACACTTTCTGTGTACTCACTACCTAATTTATAGTATTCACTCACTGTCTCTGTACTGTTTCGCTAGCTTAGCTCGTAGCCGACCCGTTAGCACCATGGCTACTTCACCTGTCCCTTCTGCACTTTCTTGCTCATTGTGTCAGATGTTTAGTTACTCCTCGGCCTCCTTTAGCAGTAATGATATCTGTAACAAATGTAGCATATTTGCAGCTCTGGAGGCCAGGATTACTGAATTGGAGACTCGGCTTTGCACCCTGCTCTCACCCTTAGCTAGCCAGGCCCCTGTAGCTGGTGCAGCCGAAGATAGCGTAGGCCCCGCTAGCTGTTCCCCGGCAGACCCCAAGCAGCTGGGGAAAGGCTGGGTAACGGTGAGAAGGAAGCGTAGTCCTAAACAGAAGCCCCAGGTACACCACCAACCCGTTCATGTGTCTAACCGTTTTTCCCCACTCGGTGACACACCCGCCGGGGGTCAAACTCTGGTAATTGGTGACTCTGTTCTCAGACATGTGAAGCTAGAGACACCGGCAACCATAGTCAATTGTCTTCCAGGGGCCAGAGCAGGCGACATTGAAGGAAATTTAAAACTGCTGGCTAAGGGTAAACGTAAATTCAATAAAATCATAATTCACGTCGGCAGTAATGACACCCGGTTACGCCAATCGGAGGTCACTAAAATCAATATTGAATCGGTGTGTAACTTTGCCAAAACAATGTCGGACTCTGTAGTTTTCTCTGGTCCCCTCCCCAATCAGACCAGGAGTGACATGTTTAGCCGCATGTTCTCCTTAAATTGCTGGCTGTCTGAGTGGTGTCCCAGAAACGATGTGGGCTTCATAGATAATTGGCAAACCTTCTGGAGGAAACCTGGTCTTGTTAGGAGAGATGGCATCCATCCCACTTTGGATGGAGCAGCTCTCATTTCTAGAAATATCGACAAATTTATTAAACCCCTCAAAACATGACTATCCAGAGTTGGGACCAGGAAGCAGAGTTGCAGTCTTACACGCCTCTCTGCAGCTTCTCTCCTCCTGCTACCCACCCAAAAACCCATCTCCATAGAGACTGTGTCTGCTTCCAAAAAGACAAAAAACAAACTAAAAACCAGCAACAAACAACTTAAACAATCACAAAGAAAGAACAATACAGTATCCACATCTGAACCAAAGAGTAAAACAGTGAAATGTGGATTATTAAATATTAGGTCTCTCTCCTCCAAGTCTCTGTTAGTACATGACTTAATAATTGATCAACAAATTGATTTACTCTGCCTTACAGAAACCTGGTTGCAGCAGGATGATTATGTTAGTTTAAATGAATCAACACCCCCGAGTCATTCTAACTACCAGAAATCTCGAAGCACAGGTCGAGGGGGTGGTGTGGCAGCAATTTTTCACACCAGTCTATTAATTAATGAAAGACCAAGACAGACTTTTAATTCATTTGAAAGCCTGATGCTTAGCATTGTCCACCCCAGCTGTGAAACTCAGAAACCAGTCTTACTTGTTATCATCTATCGTCCACCTGGGCCTTACACAGAGTTTCTGTCTGATTTCTCAGACTTTATATCTAATTTAGTTCTGAGCTCAGATAAAATAATTATTGTGGGTGATTTTAACATCCATGTAGATGCTAAAAATGACAGCCTCAACATGGCATTTAATCTGTTGTTAGACTCAATTGGTTTCTCTCAAAATGTAAAAGAACCCACCCACCACTTTAATCACACTCTAGATCTTGTTTTAACATATGGCATAGAAACTGAACATTTAACAGTGTTTCCTGAAAACCCTGTCCTGTCTGATCATTTCTTGATAACATTTACATTTACAATAATTGATTACGCAGCAGTGGAGAGTGGACTTTATCAAAGTAGATGTCTTTCTGAAAGCGCTGTAACTAAGTTTAAGAATATAATCCAGCCACTGTTATCATCGTCAATGCCCTGTACCAACACAGAGCAGAGCAGCTATCTGAACGCTACCCCAACAGAGGTCGATTATCTTGTTAATAATTTCACCTCCTCACTACGTACGACTCTGGATACTGTAGCTCCAGTGAAAACTAAGGTCTCTAATCAGAAGTACCTGACCCCGTGGTATAATTCTCAAACACGTACCCTAAAGCAGATGACTCGTAATCTGGAGAGGAAATGGCGTGTCACAAATTTAGAGGATCATCATTTAGCCTGGAGAAATAGTTTGTTGCTTTATAAGAAAGCCCTCCGCAAAGCCAGAACAGCTTACTACTCATCACTGATTGAAGAAAATAAGAACAACCCCAGGTTTCTCTTCAGCACTGTAGCCAGGCTGACAAAAAGTCAGAGCTCTTTTGAGCCAACCATCCCTTTAACGTTAACTAGTGATGACTTCATGAACTTCTTCACAAATAAAATTTTTATCATTAGAGAAAAAATTACCAATAATCATCCCACAGATGTAATATTATCTACAGCTACTCTTAGTTTCATTGATGTTAAGTTAGACTCTTTTTTTCCAATCGATCTTTCTGAGTTAACTTCAATAATTACTTCCTCCAAACCATCAACGTGTCTTTTAGACCCCATTCCTACAAAACTGCTCAAAGAAGTCCTGCCATTGATTAATTCTTCGATCTTATATATGATCAACCTATCTCTAATAATCGGCTATGTACCACAGACCTTCAAGGTGGCTGCAGTTAAACCTTTACTCAAAAAGCCATCTCTAGACCCAGCAGTCTTAGCTAATTATAGGCCAATCTCCAACCTTCCTTTCATATCAAAAATCCTTGAAAGAGTAGTTGTCAAACAGCTAACAGATCATCTGCAGAGGAATGGTTTATTTGAAGAGTTTCAGTCAGGTTTCAGAGTTCATCACAGCACAGAAACAGCTTTATTGAAGGTTACAAATGATCTTCTTATGGCCTCTGACAGTGGACTCATCTCTGTGCTTGTCCTTCTTGACCTTAGTGCAGCATTCGATACTGTTGACCATAATATTCTATTAGAGCGATTAGAACATGCTGTAGGTATTACAGGTATTGCACTGCAGTGGTTTGTATCATATCTATCTAATAGACTCCAATTTGTGCATGTAAATGGAGAGTCCTCTTCACACACTGAGGTTAATTATGGAGTTCCACAGGGTTCGGTGCTAGGACCAATTCTGTTTACATTATACATGCTTCCCCTAGGCAGCATCATTAGAAGACATAGCATACATTTTCACTGCTATGCAGATGACACCCAGCTCTATCTGTCCATGAAGCCAGATAACACACACCAATTAGTTAAACTGCAGGAATGTCTTAAAGACATAAAGACTTGGATGGCCACTAACTTTCTGCTTCTTAACTCAGATAAAACTGAGGTCATTGTACTCGGCGCTGAAAAGCTTAGAAATATGGTATCTAACCAGATTCTTACTCTGGATGGCATTACCTTGGCCTCCAGTAACACTGTGAGGAACCTTGGAGTCATTTTTGACCAGGATATGTCCTTCAACGCACATATTAAACAAATATGTAAGACTGCGTTCTTCCATTTGCGCAACATCTCTAAAATTAGAAATATCCTGTCTCAGAGTGACGCTGAAAAACTAGTTCATGCATTTATTACTTCCAGGCTAGACTACTGCAATTCATTATTATCAGGATGTCCAAAAAACTCACTGAAAAGCCTTCAGTTAATCCAAAATGCTGCAGCAAGAGTACTGACAGGGACTAGAAGGAGAGAGCATATTTCTCCTGTTTTGGCTTCCCTTCATTGGCTTCCTGTTAAATCCAGAATTGAATTCAAAATCCTGCTCCTCACATACAAGGTCTTAAATAATCAGGCCCCATCTTATCTTAATGACCTTGTAGTACCATATCACCCTATTAGAGCACTTCGCTCCCGCTCTGCAGGCCTACTTGTTGTTCCTAGAGTATTTAAAAGTAGAATGGGAGGGAGAGCCTTCAGTTTTCAGGCCCCTCTTCTGTGGAACCAGCTTCCAGTTTGGATTCAGGAGACAGACACTATCTCTACTTTTAAGATTAGGCTTAAAACCTTCCTTTTTGCTAAAGCATATAGTTAGGGCTGGACCAGGTGACCCTGAATCCTCCCTTAGTTATGCTGCAATAGATGTAGGCTGCCGGGGGATTCCCATGATGCATTGAGTCTTTCCTTTCCAGTCACCTTTCTCACTCACTATGTATTAACAGACCTCTCTGTATTGAATCGTATCTGTTATTAATCTTTGTCTCTCTTCCACAGCATGTCTTTATCCTGTCTTCCTTCTCTCACCCCAACCGGTCGCAGCAGATGGCCGCCCCTCCCTGAGCCTGGTTCTGCCGGAGGTTTCTTCCTGTTAAAAGGGAGTTTTTCCTTCCCACTGTCGCCAAAGTGCTTGCTCATAGGGGGTCATATGATTGTTGGGCTTTTCTCTGTATCTATGAAGCGCCTTGAGGCGACATTTGTTGTGATTTGGCGCTATATAAATAAAATTGAATTGAATTGAATTGAATTAACAGGCTTTGGAGAATTTCAGCCACTTTGGTTTCATGGATCTGACTATGAAAGTACAGGGCGCTCCTACGGTCACAAGAAAACCATGCCATGCCATGTACATTGTTTTATTTTTCTTCTGGATCACAATGGGTGCCATAATTTTATAGTCAGTGTCATGTTGATCAAAAACCATAAAGTCACCACTTTCCTCTTAGACTTTCATACAACCAGACGTGTTTTTTGCAACCACATTTTTCACAACCTCCTGCCCATTTTAAACAATCAAGATTTAACACAATTTCATATTTATTTTTTCAAATTGCAGACTTGGAGTATGTATTCATCTCTTATATAAAGTTTATGCTCTGTACTTTGAGAATTTTGTGCTAACCTATTTCATTTAAGTTAGAGTAAGCTGCTTCACTTAATTTACTTGAAAGCTGAACAGTTTTTTCAGCTCAATTCAATCAGTCCCCACCGAGCAAGCCCTTGGTGACAGTGGAAAGGAAAATTTCCCTTTTAATAGGAATAAATCTCTTCCTGCTCAGGGAGGCTCAGAGAGGGGCAGCTATCTGCCTCAATTGGTCGAGGGTGGTGAGGCGAAGAAGACAGGACAAAAGATACTGTGGAAGAGAGCCAGAGCTGAATAATAACTGATGTTTAAATGCAGATGGGCATACAAACACACAGGTTTTAAATATTCACACTAAAACTTCACTGAACTGCATACAGCACAGTTTTTACCTGTGAGATAATAGTTATAAATATAAAAAAATGTATATATTCATAATTAAAGGGACAGCCTATTTTTTTTTTTCAATAAACATCTACAGATTATTAGTGAACGATGCACATATCAGGTGTCACTGCAGTGTTTTCACTCCCAGGGCACAATTTTGTTTGATAAGGTGTCATCTGGCATCTGCAAATGTCTGTTTCCACAATATTTCATTGTTACAGTATTCACTCTGTTAATTCATGTTCCTAAACCTGTTCCTTTGTTAACATGAAAACATTTTTTCATCAGTGCACATCTCACATCTTACAGATCTGTGTCCAGCTTTAAAGACCAAAACAGTCTGGATTTGGAGGCTGGAGCTGTTGGAGATGATGTAACTGCGAGTCAAACTAATGTCAAACAGCAAAAACAAAATCAAATCACATTTTGTGCAGTAGTAACTTGTACGAGGCACTGTGTAAAATGCAATAAATGAAATAACAAAAGCATGAAAATCAGACCAATTTTTTTTTTTTAAATAAATTTCATTTATTGTCATATATATTTTTAGATCAGAGTTCCCATGATTCCCTCTGACTGGTTCTGTTACCCCTTTGCCACCCCATTAAAAAAGAAAAAGATCCTGGAAACGCCTCTGCTTCACATTCAGAGAACTGAAAAGAGCGTTTTATGGGTCATAAAGAGGGAAGTCGCTGCAGTCTTCGATGGGTCACTGCGTGGCTTTCTCCCTCTCCAACAGGCTTGAATGACACACATTTACCAGCTTTTGTCATGTGATGGTCATTTATTTCGTTTTTCCTTCTTTTGTGTCTTCCATAGTCAACAAAACCCAAGTGGCTGTGATGTCAGGACACGCTGCTCTTCCTGTTGTGGTGCTTTAAATACTTCTTTACAGTGCTTAAACACTGATGCCTTAATTTCCTTTGAAGAGGATATTCTTGTTCTTAGCAGAGGTAACCAGGTTAAACAAAGAACAAATTTTGATTAAGTTGCATGTCAGTGGTTTGGAAAATCATCAAACTGTCAGACTGCAGAATGGTCCTAAGTCCTTGCTTGTGAAAATCTGCTGGTCCATTCACTTGAGCATGTGCCTGTTCATTCAATAATAAAACCAGATTTACTATCAGCCCGGTGGCCCCATCCAGCTTTGTCTACATCCACCTCTCAGTGAGACCATTTTTTTTTCTCTCTTTTCCTCTTTCAGCCCATTGATGTCTTTCTCTCTTTTCTCTGTGTTGACAGGAGTTTTAGTATCTGCTCAGAGAGCTCCATAATTCAACTGAGCTCGGTTCAGAAGAGTGAAAAACCTTTACCGGATGGCCTTACAACACTGACACACACATTAAAAATGTGATGTTATAAAATATTAGCCAACTGTGATAAATTTGGCTTTTCCATATATTAGTCTTTCTTTTCCTCCCTCTATTATAGGAATTATTTGATATTAAAACATTTTATACAAGATCAAGCTGACAGAAGTTACTAAAATTATTTATTTATTTTGTGTAAGTCATTTTAACCATAACATGTATTTTGGAGCACAAGGGGAACTGGAATGTTTGAGCCATTGTTTTTATGGCCACAATGAAAGTAACAGGGATACATGGGCTCCCTGTTCTTTAAAAGGCAACCTGCCACTGTTTTTTCTTTAGAAAGTTTCATCTTTTCAACCACTTGCAGCATCTCCCTTTGTATAATCTGACAATCTCTCAGCTCCTGTACTGGTATCACTTATACCAGCAGTTCCCAACCCCCGGGTCATGGACCAGTACCACTCCATGAGTCGTTTGGTACTGGGCTGTGAGAGTTGAGGCTCAGGTGTGAAATTTATGGTTTTCAGGGTTTTTATCATTAACTTGGTTTCCCCGGGGCTTTTCCTGTGTTGTACTTGTGTGTCTTATTTTGAAAGAAATATTTACGCGTTACCATAGCGACCAGAGAGCATTAAGAGGCAGAGAGGAGGATGTTACTCTCAATCTTGTTGGCACATTTCAGGAGGACGTTGCTAATAAAGTTACACAATTACACAGTGAATTTGCGTTTATCATTCTATTTACAAAATACAACCATTTTTGTCTTGGTCATATCATTTTATTTTGATGTATTTATCCACGGCACCTTAAAGGCAGGTCCGTGAAAATATTGTTATTAAACCAATCTGTGGCGCAAAAAAGGTTGGGAACCGTTGACTCACATCATTAAAATGGCAGTAAAAACTCGATCTTCGACTAGGCCATGCTAGCTGGCCTCAGAAACTGAGAGGTGAATGACACCAAAGGTGGTGCATCAAAAGTGGTATCACAGTTTTCAGCACTTCTGATCACTCTTGTTTTCACTTACTTAGAAAAAAAATCTGGTGTAATATTAATAAACCTGGATTTAAATAATGTTAAAATTGGACTTGAAATAATCTTCATAATAAGAATCTGCTTTAATGACAAATGGAACTGTTTCGCCAATCAACAATGCCACCTGTACCCAACTTTATACAATGCAGTGCAATGTAAGTTGTGCTAAAAAAGGTTCAATGTTTGCTCCTTTGCGAGGGACATATTTCTTGAGTGCAACTTGAGGACATTTTATCGTTTTGAACTTCCATTTTTTAAACTTCCTGTCAAATCTGTCTCTCCCACTCACCATCATTTCCAAGATTATCATCTGCTGACCTTTACTGACCCTGTTCTTGCATGCAAACTCTAGCTGATCCTCTTGTAACAGTAGCATTTGATAGCTCCGCCTATAATGAAAAGAGATCCAGCTTTTGTTTAAGCGTGTATAGTAAATGTTTTTAAGTAGGAGATTTCCTGATTACCAAATTGACACATTTTTTCAGTATACTACAAAGACAAGAAACAAAGAGATTCAACATGTAGATTAGATTGCTAATTCTGGCTTTTGTAAGGCTGTCACAGTATATAATAGATATTCATCAATTTATTACATATCTAAAGCATTAAAAATAGCAAAAATACTCACAACCTAACATATGCAAAGTAAGTATTCCAAAGGACCTAAATGTTATCTATTTGCAGATGCTCTTGCTCTCTTCTGCTATCACAATGGCTCTTAATGGCTTTGTAGTAAATGAGAACACAACCACAGAGGGATTAAAGAGAGAGAGAGAACATGCTAGAGTGACATGAAAAACCCAGAGCGACTTTGCTTACAGCCGCATGTGACATCAGGCTTAATCTCTGCACTCTGGTGCACTCCTGCAAAATAGCTTAGAGGAATGTCACAGTTCTGGATGGCTCGCTGGATCTGCACAGGGGGTCGATATATAATGCCATGCGGTTTAATGTTGTGTAATAGTACTGTGTGACATGATATCAGCTGAGCTGGACACAGGGTTGGAGTGCCTACACACTCACCTTTATCCGTTAACAATCCAACTCCTACCCTTCAGCAACTCCATCAGAAAGCACTTAACCCCTGGGATGCTCATTCCCCTTCTCTATTTAGATTTTCCCGTTCAGCCACACGGCTGCTTTCCTCTTTGTGTCGCTCAGCGGCAGCAGCAGGCCTTTTGCTTGGCCCGACCAAAAACAATGGCATAGCTACAGGGAATGGAGACGATGATGAATGGGGGGGGGATGAGAAGAGGAGGGGGGTTATTTTGCTGAGTGACTTGGAGTGGTTGACAGCAGGACGGCGTTTTTGATGTGTTTGTGCATGTGAAAGAGGCTTATGTTGTTGAGAAAGCTGAGCTGAAGTCAAACAGTGAATAGCAGAGCAGGAGGTCTGTGGCCAAGAGGTGAATTTGAGGGACTATCTCGATAGTGATCAGGCTGCAGTTTTTACCCCTGAGGCGACACAAAGACCTGCAGCAGCCAGCGCCAGGTTCATACTTCATGTGGGAACAAACCCAAGGTCAAAATCATGGAATTCCAGCTGAAGCAAATGTGTTTTAGTTTAAGGTTGTCCTATCCTTGAAAAAAGCCTTCCCATGCCAGTTAAACGTAAATTTAAGGTTTGTCTACTCTTTAATCAAACTCCAAAAACATTCCTCATCAAACAAGAAAAGCACAGCTGATGTTATTTAACAACCAGCACAGACATTCTGATGGAGATCATTCAGTAACTTAAAATGTTAGAAAATATTAATCTCACTCAAATGCTTCTGTGTAAATGGTAAATGGCCTGTATTTGTAAAGAGCTTTACTTAGTCCCTATGGACCCCAAAGCGCTTTACACTACATTTAGTCATCCCCCTATTCACACACACATTCACACACTTCTGTATGAAGTGTTTTAACATCTGACAGCATTTGAGAGTCACGGTTAAACTACAGCAAAAAATTTGAAGCACCCTGATAGGTTAACATATTCATCAATGCAAAATCAATTTGTTAATTTGGTTTTCTTCTTTAATTTTCTCAATTAAAGTCTCTTAATTTTACTTTCTGATCACTGGGTGTAGAAAAAAAATCACAAAAATCATTGCAGAGCTGAAGAAGTTAAACTACTGTAAAGTTGTCCCATGGGTGAAATGTAGTTTGGTTGTTGTTTGAAATACTTTTTAATTTAAAAAACTGGCCCTGACAAACTGATGAACAGTCAGGCTGTAGCCACCATTTCTACCTGTTCATGTTCAGTAGAATTACTGTGGAGATCGCTTTGAAGTCTCTTTGCGCTGATTTTTGTCTTTTTAGCTTTGTATTCATAACCACATACTAAGAGAAAAATTGTATGTCTGGGTTCATTAGGATAGGAATTTGTGTCGGTGTGGGGGACTGTAGCTTACACGTTTACAGGTTTATATTGTCAAATCGTGATGAGACGATGTGTTTCAAGTCATTTTAGGGAGAAACTGGACAGTAATGTAATGAGTAGTTTAAAGAATTACTTCCTCCTGGGAATAATTAAGTAAAATGCTGCATTGCTTTTAACAGAAGTGGTTGGTGTAATACTTGTAATACATATTACCACCCCAACACCGATCACAACAAAAAGGGGAAGTCGTTCCAACATGCTCAAACATTAGATGAAAAAAAATGCATCCAGTTAATTTGCAGTAATGTCTTTAATATCCTGCTTAGCGATGGTGATAACTTCCAAAGCCAAAGAGCACCCAATGAAAATTAATAACAATCAATCCATAAGCAATATTGAGAATGGAACCAGAATATCCAAATTCTTAAAAACCAGTATGTTTTAATTAAGATGACATTGTTGTTGTGTGAGCTGAAAGCAACACATGACCGCTGACGCGTGTACTCCAAAGTTTCTGCAGTGGGCATGTCTACACAGAGGTTAGGATCTTGTCAGAAAATGTGGGTGGAGCTTTTGATAGGGGGTTAGCATGAACCTAGTTCAAGTACAGTTCACTTGTCTTCAAAGAAAAAAACTGCACGGTATACCTTACAAGTGTCTGGAAAGCATCACATGATCATACTAAGCTAGTCTTCATTGATGCCATTTACCTGTCAAATTATATCTGACTGCTTTGTCCGGATACTGCTTTTGCAGCACAGAAAATACAGTAATAATAAAGGTCAGTGTAGGGACCTTTGTGTATGCCTGCCTTCTCCAGGGTTTCATATGTGTGCCTGTATTCTGGGAAGAGCCTGGCACTGATGGCAGCTGGTTTACCTGTAGGGCTTAAATGAGAAAAACAGGAAGGAGGAAAAATGCAAACAGAGGAAATAGGAAGACCTACATGTAGAAATGGATTTGTTATGCCCTGTTGAAACAAGAAAAAGATGACTGAACTATCCGACCCTGCTGCATACATTATGCCAACACAGCTTAAACCTTGGGGGTGACAATATTCTTTCAAAGCAAAGTAAATCTGGGAGAACTCCTCTTCAATTTTTAACATGTGGAGCACAGATGGATAAAAATGTACACAATCAAGAAGCAGGTAATAGAAAACCAAGAATGTAGAAATTTGCTTGTCTGTTACCTTCTTTTTTCTGCCTCTTTCTTTGAGTCTCGAAGTTTTTGTCTTTAATATTTTGGACAGATATCATTCGCACATATTCAGTGGAAATAAAACCCTCTCTACAGGATCCAGCACCAAAACATCAGCCTTGACCACACCAGCAGTAAATCTTAATCCAACTGTATGATGCCAAACCTCAGCTCCAGTTCTCCCATCCCTGCTGGATCCTGCGGTGGGAACAAGCCTGATGGTGGGAGGTGGACGTATTTATCTGGTAAAGCAGCTCTTTGTGACACACGGAAAGGAAAGGAGGAGATGAAGGAAGAGAAGAGATTTAAAAAATGCACATTTTTAAAGAATGGGAAACTGGGAAAATGTTTTTAAGTTGTTTTTTGTGACATACATAGTACTGTGCAAAAGTCTCGAGCCACCACACGTCTGCCTATTTTGATTTCAAGGAGCCATCCTTTGAACAGTAGTTCTTCAGGCTTTCTAAAAAGCTTTCCAAGGTTTCTTTAAACACTGTCTGCTTTCTCAATTATTTTAATTCCAATGCTTCTACCTGACCCTTTTCAGAGAATCATTCAAGCATAAAAAGGGCACTTAACTCAAGCATTGTGTCTACACATCACAGACAATGTAGCAAAGAACCAATTCTAAATTGTATCTTTAGACATTTTGTTACAAGCAGCATGCTGCAAAAACACATAATTTGTTACCAGGTTCTACAGTTTATTGTAAAATGTCAATCATATATATTTAATCTCTGTAATATTCTTGATATTTACAGTTGAGCTCTTTACGTTTAGAGAGATAATTTCTTCTATTAATATAAGTTTATACAATATGTAATATATTGTATTCTTTTAGTTCAGTCTGTTGCTCTTTTTATTATCTATGCTACAGAGGAAACATATCAACAGGCATTCAACAGTATTTTTGTACCAACAAGGGGATTCCCAGTGAACATTTAGCTAAAATCTTTGTATATCCTACCATGGTGTTCAGTGTGTCCTTAAAAAAGTTGAAGCTGGAGGCTCTGTCACAGTTTGGAGCTGCATTTCAGTCAGTGGTGTTGGGGATCTTGTCAAAACTGATGGTATTATGAAAACAGAAGAGTACCTTCAGCTGTTGATCCACCACACAATCTCCTCTGGAAAGCACCTGACAGGCAATCATTGTTCACTATGACAATGATCCCAAACACAGTAAAACCTGGATACGGATCATCTTAACAGAACAGAACAGAACAAAAGATGACGATCATCCTTTAAGAAGTCTGAAGTATTCCTGAAGACTTTTTAAAGAAATGAGAGTTCAAGCTGGGTTGGAGATTGAAAGTAGTCAAACCAAATATTGACTCCCAAGCAATTTAGTATTGAACAAACTCTGTTTTTAAATGCTGTAAGTGTGCACATTTTAATTAAATCACTGTATTTATTTCTCTAACAAAACAAAGGAAGACTTGCATAGTACTGTATGCACAATGTTGTAATGGTGAATGCTCATATTAAAAGGGACAGAAATTTCAAATAGTGAGGTCTGCGAGTGTCCGAGTAATCCCTGCAGGGCAAACATTCAGTTTCACACAGTTTTTTTTTCTGTTCCTAGATCTTTCATATCTCTAGCTGTGCGCTTCTGTGGCCACTGAATCCAAAGAAAGCTGAGTTAAAGGGAGGGGAGACTGAAAGGAAGATTAGCTTAAACAACTTGTTTTAGACAGAAGAGGAAGTGAAAGACTGTACCAAAGACCACGATGAGATAAAAAGGGATTATTTCAAACTGTGAATCAAGCAAAGCTACTCAGTCCGAGAGCATAGATATTGCCCCGACATTAGTAGGATTAGAGAATGTGTATTCCCCAAAATGTTAAACTAATTATTTAACTTTAAAATAAAAGAGACCAGAGGACAGCAGTAGTAAAGGCCCTGGAGGTGTTTTACCTAAACCTGCTGACCCTAACTCAGGTATACTTCCAGCATTTTAATGCCAACGTATAGGAATACGGAGGTTTGGTAATCTGATCTGGGATCTGTAGTAGAACAGGGGGAGCTGGACTTCCACGAACTTATATCAGGTTTAGGGTTGCCAACTCCCTGAGAAATAAATAAGGGACACCTCGTGGCCAGGGCCGGGCGACCCAGTTGTCTTCACCCTTCCCAGTGTGGTGAATTTTTTAGCTCTTTTTTTGTTGTGAAATTATTTTTTTTAACCATTTGACTTGAATTTGATTTAAGTAGATGCGTATTCTTTGTGATATCAACACATGGGAAACAAAAATCATTTAGCCATTTATTTTTAGCTCAAAATGACAACATTAACACAATAAAACAGGTCTCTTTCTTAAACAGAAGCCTGTCATGCTTAACTTTTGATAATAAAAGTAAATCTTTCTTTAAAAGAACTCTGTCCTGCTTAACTTAAAATTATATAAATTAATAGAAAACAATAGAAAGAAAAATATTCTTGTAACAGTGCACATTTAGTGCATTTAGTGCAATTGGCTTCAGCAGAGGCATTATTTCAGCTTTTGCTCCCGTTTGTAAACCCACTTGTTCCCATGATTACGCGTCATAACTCATCATCATTATTCATCTATGTATTACTTTTATGTATTACTCATCTATTTGTTGTAATCATCTATCCTTGCAGTTGTTTATTACACAAAATAAATTATATTATCACACTTCTGGCCACATAGCGCTGATATTCACTGCACATGCCCATTTTAACCTTAACCAGAGGGTTTAAAAACAAACAAACCAGTGTTTACCATATCTGGTTCTGCCGTGGCCTGGTAGACAAAAATTGGTTAAGGGTTCCCCGAGCTTTCACGCCCCTCATGTTCTTCATGTGCCCACCATTAGAAGCACGCCTATGGAAAAAGTGCGCCGGCACACAGTGCAGTGCGCTTTATAGATGTTATCGTGCACTTTTCCAGCCAGGTGTTTTCCTTTTCCCATTCTTCCCTGCACTTTTGCAGCCTTTTTTTCTTTCTCTGAGAGGAACAAACATTGCTGGTCTAATGCCTGGCTCACACTGTGCGATTTTTGGCCCATTTTGAGCCGATTTTTGAGTCGTGCGACCAATTTGGTGATCGGCCCGATTTTGGCCTTCATCGTGCATCGTGTAGTATACGTGGGGTAACGAGAAGCGATTAACACCTCACGACCAGCTCCCGATCATCAATCGCTCGTGAGGGTGTCACCGCAGCCGCTCACACTGCTCACGCGCAAACACGTAAACGTCGGTGAAAAAGACGGCGCAGCACGGCTGTGCAGCGTGTGATCTGGACTCAAGCGATGGAGGCACAACTTGTAGAACTTTGGAAAGCTCATCCGAGCCTTTTCGATGTGGCATCACCAAATTATCACGACCACAACAACCGTGAAAATAGTTGGATTTACATTGCTGCTCAATCACAGCTGCCTGATCATGTTTGTCATTAGTAATTTAGCAAAGTTGATGGTGGTGTGTGTCTGTGTGAGTGAAAGACAAAGAGGGAGAGCGAGCGACAGATTTTCTGTTATAACCTTCATTTTATGGAGGCACAGTGTGACTCAGGTCGCATCAGAGCATCGGGCGGTATAGTGTGAGACCTGCATCGTGACCTACGAACTTATAACCCATGCGAGCCAATCGTGCAGTTTGAAAATCGCAGTGTTTGCCCAGCTTCAGGTGTACTGTCGTCTGAGACTTGCACCGCAGTGTCGGCGTTTGTTTCCCTGTTGGCCATGCTTTTTGTTGTGGTCATCTGTTGTCTTCCGGTATTTTCTCCGCAAGCGACCTTTCCTCAACCAATGAGATGAGCGGTAATCTGAATTGTCATACTCGAATTGTCATAAGTGTGCTGTCAGCTCATTGGTCACAAAGCAGGGGCGGGGCTGGGAATTATGTTTTCAAACAAAGCGTTAATTACATTAAAACTTATAGACTACTTTTGATTCTCACTGTATTACGGGACAAAGTGCGTCCCTTATTAGCTCAATACGGGACGTGTACTTTTGTTTCTAAATACGGGACGATTCCGTTTTTTAAGGGACGGTTGGCAACCCTAATCAGGTTGTACTTGAACTACAGAGAGGTCAGCATTTTAGCTAGCCTGTTGTTAATCTGCTTAACTGAGCTTTAGAGAGATGGAGTTTCTCTCTCTGTTTCACACACACAAACCCAGTTTTATCCCATCTCACACACAAAGGTGCACTTACTCTGTTTTACTTTCTCTTTCTCACGCACACGCACACGCACGCACACACACACACACACACACACACACACACACACACACACACACACACACACACACGATCCCTGTATTCCATCCCGTTTTCATTTCCGCCCTCTCACCTTTCAAACCTTGTTACACAGTCTTAACCCATCTGTTTCCTCTCTCTTTCTTTGTTCTCTCTCACACAAACAACTGTGCTTCATGTGCACACGATACTTTCTGTTTTATGCATTAACGTCTCGGATATGGAGTTCGGGTCCTGAGAATACAGCAAATGAAACTGCAGCATGTGTGTGATTCTGCTGCTGCAGATTTGAAAGATTGAAGCTAAAAACCAACCTTTTTTTTCTTCCTTTTTTAAGTTTTCAAACAGCGTCGTCTTTGTGCAGCTCGCACAGAACCACTCAATTATGAAATTTACGTATTTATAACAGCGGCCCACTCTGGTTACACTATTGGCCAATGTCTACACATGGTTTATGCCAGCTTCTCCAAGAGCAATATACCAGCAAAGTGAGTTACACAAAGTGACCCCAAGCTTGCATGAAGTCACTCGTCTGTCTGCTTCGTCTGCCTTTTCCCCACCTCAGCCGGCAAACATTTGTTTTGCATGTTTGAAATGAAAATGTAGCTGATGAAGCATGTCATAATAAGTGTTTCATGTCTGAAACACAAAGAGCTGTTTGAGGTGGATGCAGGCTGTGTGGTTTGTGGGGTGCCAGCAGGAGCTGGAACGGCCCCGCGAGCACACAGTTCGGCTCTGTGCTGCAGGTTCAAGAAAGGAAAAACATTAAGTCTTCACCACACAGCATAACACACTCCACAGTCTCTATTTTTTGCTGTTTAGTTGTGACATAAGGCAGCTGTGGTTCCTATGTTAACATGTGATAGCTTTAGCCAAAGCGATGAAGGAGACTAGACGTTTCATGTGCTGCAGAAGACTGTGAGCTGCAGCTACAAGCTCCAGAGAAAAAAGATTACACGTGAAGCTTTATTCTCAACGATATCACACATATGTGTCCAAGTTAAAGACACTCAAGCTAGTTTTGACTGCTGATTGAACATTTACTGTACAGCATTAACCCCCTAATGATCATCTGCAGACAAAGGTCATATTATCATGAAGCAAGGTAGCTAAGAAATCCACAATGTGCAAATTTACTGCACTCAATGTGACGTCTTGCAGAAACACAGCATATGTCCATGTAGTTTTGTGAGCATGTCTGGAGTCACTGCAGCCACTGCTGTTGATATGCTACCTACCAGCAACCACATGAATCTCACAAATCTGCTCTTTCTAACAATACGTGTTTCAATCGTTGTCGATGAATGGATTCAGAAAGCAATTTAAAATCAGTTGATTCCTTCTGATATACCTTGTAAATACCAAATGCTAGTACTCTACATACTAATAAAGTACTAAATATACTTTTATAATTATAATTATATATAATATTTGTAATTAATCCCACTGAAATCGAGTTTGGCTCTTTCTTTCTTCCTTTGAGGATAACAAAATTTATACATTTGTGGCCTGAAGATGTTTATAGTCTACCTTCATTGTCCCACAAGATACATTTTAAATTACAGTAGATGTGAAATATGCACAATTTGAGTGACTTGAGAACAGTCCTTGGTTAAAACACCCATTCTGTTAAAATTATATAAGGCTTCCCCATGTATTGCATTTCCTTCAGGCAAGTTTACTGTCACCCCATCTGCTACCTCACAGACACAGTCTAGGGACAAAGGGCCTCCCTGTGGCACCCTTGATAAGATAAGGTCGGAGTTCCCTTTGTGTATGTAACTTTGAAACCAAATGATCAGAATCCTTAATATGACCAAAAATGTATCACGTTCAATGATAAGATTTCCGTAATAGAAGTGGATTCTCACTCTTAACTGATGTTTGTGTCCACAAAGGGCATTTTTAGTTTCACTAGATCTATTAGATTTACTAAGGTCGCTAACTTTTTACAGGAGGTTTGGCTGAACGAGTGCATATCTAAATGAAACAGAGCTCCTTGTCAGCAGTAATGAAAATGAATATGAAGAAAGTGGTTTGATATGAAGTCCCCTTCTCCTCCTTCTGGTTTAGTGAGTCAGCAGATGAGGTCACCAATGAAAACATTTGACTTCCCCTACGCCACTATTAATGTCATTTTCTTGACCTGTTTGAAATAACACAACTCTTTAAACAGCACAAAAAGATCACTTGTTAGCTGTTGGCTATTCCGCTCCATAATCAGCATTTTCATGCTTTTCTGTTTTCTAGTTTCACTTTTGCCAAGATTCAGTGTGTGTGTGTGTGTGTGTGTAGGTGGGTGTGTGTGTGTGTGTGTGTGTGTGTGTTACTGTCAGTTGCAAATCCAATGGGGTATTAGAATCTTCCAGATAATCTCTCCCATGGAAACCCTTCGGTGACAAACCTGTTTGCTGCAAGCTGTTTTCTGACCACCACACCCAATTTGTTTTCATATAAATATTTTATTAGTATCAGTAACATGTCGGAAGGATTATTTCCCATCCATTCTTTATTTGGGTAACATATCAGAAAAAGAACTGATAAGCAATAGAAATAGAAAACGAGACGTTATAAAAATAAGAGGATATACGTGCATGTGTGTGAGTGCTTTTCTGAGGAAGAGTAAATCTTGGAGTACAAAAACTAATCCCAGTCACTGTTTCTAGAAAGGATTTTGCCCCAGTTTATAATCCGAGTCACTGAGCGGTTTATACTCTGGAGAAGGAGCAGGATACAGGCAATATGCCCTTCAACATCCTAGAACCAGAATATCAGTTCGCTTTGTCATCGTCTCATCATTTCTCGTCTCCATCAAAAAAAAATTGGAGTTCACTTGTGGAAGTTTGATGCTTTGCTCTTTTTTTGGAAAATGGTGAGTCAGTAATCCTCCATCAAAACTCCAAAAGGTCGTGGGCAAAATATGCTCCGTTAGACCTTTTCACTGTTACTTTGACGGCAGGTGTTAAAGGAGTCACAGGCAGAAGGTGCTTGTCCTTGCTTTCCATTACATCATCATCCTCAAGGTGTCCTCCACTCCTACATCTGTCTGCTGCTCTTCACCTGATGCCTGTTGCAAGAAAGGAACATGAACATAACTTATTTTATTAGCATAAAGCATTAGCTTTATCTTCTACTGAATAACAACACACATACACACACACACACACACACACCTACACACACACACAGGACTGTTTTCTGCACCACTGCTGGACATTTAAATTGCATTTTTTTTCCCCTTTTTGGCTTATCATGAAATAGAAAGTAATTGCATTTACACAATGAGCTGCCAAGGTCTGAAATGGACAAAGCATTACATATATATATTGCTTTAAGTTCAGCTGATGTAAGTGCGACCTGCAGGAAGTCAGCAAGTTCAACAGAAGTCACACAGTTAATGATGATAGGATGGTTAAACTCCAAGAACCTTTGTGCACTACAACAATGTTTTTTTAACCCCTGTTTACGTCAAGTAGGAAAGATTTGAATAATATAGAATGGGGGTCTTTGAAACATATGTCTGTGTGTGTGCACACATGTATGTGTGTGTGTGTGAGTGGATGGGTTAGTGTGTGTGAAGGGAAATGCTGCCCTGAGGGAGAATTAACTCAGGCAGGAAAAACACTGTAAATGCCTCAGATGTTATCAGTTCTGTTGGTGTCAGTCGACACATTCAGAGAGGAGCCGTAACATGTGAAGTGAGCCAACCTAAACCCCCACGCCCACGCCCAAACACATGCACGCACACAAAGATACGCAGCTATATGCTCACCATTGTCTGTGTCTGAGTTTGGGCTGATATGGCGTTTGTTGGTGCACATGCACTCTAAGTGATCCTCCACCCTCACCTGCACCTCCCTCAGCTTTGGCCGCCTTCGCACGTACTCCACCTTCGCCACCTGAGGGGAGAGAAAGTGAGACAGAGAGAAAACTTTATTGAGGAGTGAATTAAAGCATGTTTGTTAATACTCTTTAGCATAGGCAAGCCCGGCTAACTAGCTCACTGCATGAATTCGTACAGTCAATCCTACTGCCAGCTTTGAAAAATAAAAGAAATACAGAAATTACATAAGTTCTGTGTAGCTATCTTGAGTGGTAGTTGTGTGCCTTTACCCAAAGTTCCAAGTTAGCATCAAAAATGCTAACTTGCACCTTGCACCAGATGCACCTTGCTAGCCAAACCAGCTGTCTAGTGCTAGTGCTAGGTAATAACTTAATCAAATTTATAAGCTGAGTAGATTAAGTTTTTAAAGAATAGGAAACACAATGAACTGGCTACTGGAGAACATATCTGACATCAAAGTGTAGTCTCAGGTTTTTTTTTTTTTTGTAAATTAGCATAGCTGTTGCCATCCAGTGGATTTTTAAGATCACATTTATAAGGTTTTTGTTTAAAACTAGTCTGCCAGAAATATTCAATAGAAAACATGACAAAGACAGTGAGTCCTGAGTGATTCGCTTACGCTACAATTCAGCGCAGGAAGGGAGGGGGTGAGTAGGGTTGCCAACTCCCTGAGAAATAAATAAGGGACACCTCGTGGCCAGGGCCGGGCGACCCAGTTGTCTTCACCCTTCCCAGTGTGGTGAATTTTTTAGCTCTTTTTTTGTGTGTGAAATTATTTTTTTTAACCATTTGACTTGAATTTGATTTAAGTAGATGCGTATTCTTTGTGATATCAACACATGGGAAACAAAAATCATTTAGCCATTTATTTTTAGCTCAAAATGACAACATTAACACAATAAAACAGGTCTCTTTCTTAAACAGAAGCCTGTCATGCTTAACTTTTGATAATAAAAGTAAATCTTTCTTTAAAAGAACTCTGTCCTGCTTAACTTAAAATTATATAAATTAATAGAAAACAATAGAAAGAAAAATATTCTTGTAACAGTGCACATTTAGTGCATTTAGTGCAATTGGCTTCAGCAGAGGCATTATTTCAGCTTTTGCTCCCGTTTGTAAACCCACTTGTTCCCATGATTACGCGTCATAACTCATCATCATTATTCATCTATGTATTACTTTTATGTATTACTCATCTATTTGTTGTAATCATCTATCCTTGCAGTTGTTTATTACACAAAATAAATTATATTATCACACTTCTGGCCACATAGCGCTGATATTCACTGCACATGCCCATTTTAACCTTAACCAGAGGGTTTAAAAACAAACAAACCAGTGTTTACCATATCTGGTTCTGCCGTGGCCTGGTAGACAAAAATTGGTTAAGGGTTCCCCGAGCTTTCACGCCCCTCATGTTCTTCATGTGCCCACCATTAGAAGCACGCCTATGGAAAAAGTGCGCCGGCACACAGTGCAGTGCGCTTTATAGATGTTATCGTGCACTTTTCCAGCCAGGTGTTTTCCTTTTCCCATTCTTCCCTGCACTTTTGCAGCCTTTTTTTCTTTCTCTGAGAGGAACAAACATTGCTGGTCTAATGCCTGGCTCACACTGTGCGATTTTTGGCCCATTTTGAGCCGATTTTTGAGTCGTGCGACCAATTTGGTGATCGGCCCGATTTTGGCCTTCATCGTAGGCCATCGTAGTATACGTGGGGTAACGAGAAGCGATTAACACCTCACGACCAGCTCCCGATCATCAATCGCTCGTGAGGGTGTCACCGCAGCCGCTCACACTGCTCACGTGCAAACACGTAAACGTCGGTGAAAAAGACGGAGCAGCACGGCTGTGCAGCGTGTGATCTGGACTCAAGCGATGGAGGCACAACTTGTAGAACTTTGGAAAGCTCATCCGAGCCTTTTCGATGTGGCATCACCAAATTATCACGACCACAACAACCGTGAAAATAGTTGGATTTACATCGCTGCTCAATCACAGCTGCCTGATCATGTTTGTCATTAGTAATTTAGCAAAGTTGATGGTGGTGTGTGTCTGTGTGAGTGAAAGACAAAGAGGGAGAGCGAGCGACAGATTTTCTGTTATAACCTTCATTTTATGGAGGCACAGTGTGACTCAGGTCGCATCAGAGCATCGGGCGGTATAGTGTGAGACCTGCATCGTGACCTACGAACTTATAACCCATGCGAGCCAATCGTGCAGTTTGAAAATCACAGTGTTTGCCCAGCTTCAGGTGTACTGTCGTCTGAGACTTGCGCCGCAGTGTCGGCGTTTGTTTCCCTGTTGGCCATGCTTTTTGTTGTGGTCATCTGTTGTCTTCCGGTATTTTCTCCGCAAGCGACCTTTCCTCAACCAATGAGATGAGCGGTAATCTGAATTGTCATACTCGAATAAGTGTGCTGTCAGCTCATTGGTCACAAAGCAGGGGCGGGGCTGGGAATTATGTTTTCAAACAAAGCGTTAATTACATTAAAACTTATAGACTACTTTTGATTCTCACTGTATTACGGGACAAAGTGCGTCCCTTATTAGCTCAATACGGGACGTGTACTTTTGTTTCTAAATACGGGACGATTCCGTTTTTTAAGGGACGGTTGGCAACCCTAGGGGTGAGTAGCTAAAATGTGCTGTTAGCATGTTAGCAGAGCGATGCTACTGTGAACCAAGGAGCTATTGTCTTGATGTGAGCTTCTACTCAGGGTTTTTTCTTCCAGTTCAGAGCAGAAATGTTTTTGTTAAGAAACTGGCTGTTGTTTTTTTCCCCCACAATTTTAATTATAAGCTAGATATATTTCTACTAATGAAATTAGTTTGCTAACAGCAACAGGGATGAGTCAGTGAGTCAATTGGCCTTGTGAATCACACAGGTGTGTGTGATCTCGTTTGGAAGAATGAATGGAACACTGATAGGAGGTTTGATTTCACTTACACTAAGTGAGGTATATGTTGTTTTGTGTCACACTTGACATCAACACTAGAGCCCCGAGCCTAGCTACTCACATAGCAATGGGTCTTTCTAGTTCATGAACAAATACACACCCAACATACTTTTATCTTACATAAACAATAAAAGAACCACAAAAGCACAGTACATGCGTAATGCTAACATCCTTGTTAGCAAGCCAAGTCTGCACTTTGCCAGGTCAAATTGCACAACCATCTCTGCTTCAAGTCTTAACAGACTGAGAAATAGCAGAGCTAAGACTTCGAAAAAACAAAAACCCACAAGGAGGTTCAGCTGAGGTGAGCAGCTGTGCAGCTAAACAGCACACATGACATTGACTAGACCTTGACAATATGCTAGAAGGGGTGAGCCATCACTTCAAATAGTCGAGATCTGCTATAATCGTTATATATATGAGTAGTTAGATTAGATTAGATCAGCTATTAAATGAATAGTTCTTTCCTGCAGACTTACACTACAGTTGCTGCTGTAGTTCTAGTAAGAAAAATCTATGTTTTTTGTAGGTAACTTGGCAGTTGTTATGCATCCATTCAGTCTACTGATGTAGTTCTTCCAAACCTGTGAACGTTAGCTAGGTGACAAAGCAGAGGCTTCAAGTGGAAACTTTACATGGCAGTGAGTGATCTCACAATGATTATATCCATCTTTTATATACAGTCTATTCTCAAAAAACAAGTAAACATCATTTCAGGACAGCAGCTTTTAAAAGGGCATTACAGATTGACTTCCAGCCTGCTGTAGTCTTCATATATATATATATCAGTACTGAGGCTCTTTCTTTGTTTTCTCACATATGGACACACCCCCTAAACCTTCACCTTGCCATCTTCCCTTTAGCTTTAAGTGAGTGCAGTTGCAGTCGTGACCGTTTACCCTCTAAGCACTGAATCTCGGCACATGCGAGTGACTTTATTTTTGATTTCCTCTGTGAGCAGACAAAGGATGAGCCCTTTCATCTCAGATTGGGTTTCAGCGGGCCAAAGCACAGAGTATCAAACTGCCCTCCCCTCCTGTTTTATTCACGTTTTCCCTCTTGACCTCTGGCAGCACACTCTTACACGTCTTTCCCTCTCACCCCAGATTATCAGTCAAACATCAACCAATCAACCTGCGAAATTAATATTTCATGTTCATATTATTAAAGTAACTATTAACATCAACATCATCAGCACAGTTTAAAAGTACAATAAATGCACTTCCTGTGTGCCAAACACACACACAGACACACACTCCTTGGGTCAGCTCCCACTTGGACTCTTGTGACTGTGAACCAGTTGGGGTTTACTGAGTCTTATTTCCAGCTCTGGATGAGATCAAAGGGAAGCTATTATGTTCATGTGCTACCTCACTGCCAGATTTTCAGTCACTGGCACACACACACACACACACATACACACACACACACAATGGTTAAGCTGGGGAGAGTAATTGTTTTTGGCAGGTGTAGAGTGTATACCTCCAGTAAGTGGCTGCGTATTTACACGTTCTGTGCCATTATTCGTTTTCTACACTTTCCGGGTCAGTGCCAGTAAAAGACAAGGAACAGAAGCCTTTTGCTAAATGTTTACACAGAATATATCCCTTAAACTAATTTGAACCACTTCTATTGTCACAGGATATCCCTGCGGATGAAAACTCTTGTCTCTGGCTACTGTATGTGTCAGACACCAAACAACAGTCTTTGTCCTCTTCCTCATAATGAAAGTTGAAGGTGACATATAAGAAGATACAGCATGCACTGAGACAGACAAGTGCACTAGAGAAATGTAATAATAGGTTTTTGAAATTCATGACATCCTTGTGAAAGAAATGAAATAAAAATTGTGCCAAAGTGCATGAAAAACAAACTTCGTGCGAGCATCAAAGCTCTTGGCCACAATTTTGCACTTCATATACAGTTAGTCTCTATTAAGGGACTCTAATTTAAACAAAGAAAAACAACAGATAAATGGCAGATTACTTAGACGTGATAAAAAGACTGCTTCTACTAAATACAACAAAGCCTTTTCCAGATACTTTTTCCTAACTTCAACTCCTCAGTTTCACATCTTATGGGAAGTCTCTCAGTTGCCTGGCTTCAATAGGAAATGGTTTATGACAAACTTGGAAATACAAAATTTGTGGTATTTGGTAATGGCTCTTCCACTCCGGGTGTACCCGGCTCCAGCCTGGCCTGGCTCCAGCTCCATAAACATATCTACAGTTCAGAAAATGTTAAATAACAGTATGGTTACACAGTTTTGGTTTATGGCAATTATATTCATTTTCTTTGATTCCTAAGAAAAATTTAAAGTAATGGCAATGAGCAAAGATTAAAATGAAATTGATTTATTAATGAATTAATGATGGATATCAAAAATTGAAGCAGTGCATGTGTGCACGTACAGTGTTGATATAAAGTCTTATTCTTTCCTTTGACCGAATTATGTCTTTGACAGCACAAAGTTATTACTTATATTTGTTTTATATGTGAATATATGCATGTGTTTTCATTACCTAACAGGTCTCTGTTGGAAGGAACGTTTGAGGCAGAAAGAAACAATTACAAAGCTAACCCTACATGCCAGGGTCTAGCTGTGCTCATCAGTGCAGTGTAGTGTCGACCTGTGCTACCTGGTAACCCCCAAGACTCCCTATATGCAAATCTTTACCTCTTCCAAATGTGGTGTGAAAACAAAGCTTCTTTTGAACACAAGAGTCTGAAACAGACACACAGGTGGTCACATGTATAGAGAGAAGCAACAGAAAGCTACCTTAACAGTGCGGTAGTGTTTGCGAGCCGCCTGGCACCTCATGTTGCTGGTGTTGCAGCAGCCGGTGCAGCGTTTCACCTCGACACAGGGAGGCCAGATGATGAAGTTGGCTGATGTGGAATCCACCTGACTCCTGGGAATTTCATAAATTGCTGTCCGAACTTTGCACACTGCTGGCAAGGCCTCTTCTACCACTGCAGGTGAACAAACATGGCTGATCAAACCTGCATCAATGGTTCACTTTTTATACAAATACTAATATTTCCTATTAACGTTATACAATATAGAATTTTTGGAAACTACAAAAGAATAGTTAGATAACCAGTGGACCTGAGGCTCAAGCTGACTACGTGTGTGTGTGTTTCTCACCAGTGCTCCTCCTGTGTCTGGTATGTGTGTGTGCTCTCTTTAGGTCGGGGAAGCTGTGAGAGAAGTCCTTGTGGTAGCTGTGTTTGGTCTCCTCGATCACCTCGTTCTCTGAACAGAGACAAAATAACACAAGCATACTGAGACAATACACACTCTAAATGTTAACAACAAAGATCCTTGTGTCAAAAACACAGACACATACTAACGCACTATTGTGGATAACATGCATGCATAAAGTTCATTTTCTGAGAAGCACAAATGTTCTCTTGGGTGACATTGGATATTTTTTATTTTGCTCATTTCCAGCTCTACATTTCCATCCTTGGACACTACTGGACTAACGTTGCATGGTTCAGAATTAACCATGCAACGTAATGGTTAATTCTGAACCATGCAACCTATTTATTGTAATCTTGAGCCATGATGCATCACTTCAGTTGATCCTGGTTCTTTGGACATCAGAAGTTGTCCCTTAAGTTTCATGAAATCTTACGCGCCACATTGTTGGCCGAGCCAAAATAGAAAATATTTGTAATTTATCCTCATGGGACCATGAATCTCCTTATCAAGATAACTTGACAGCTGACTGACCAAAATAAAAAATGGTGGCATGTTTACATGCTACAACAAGCTGCTCATTACAGATGTCTTTATCAAGTGTCTCCTGATCAGAGAAGCAGTTTAACCAGGTTATTCTAACTGAGTTATGATGTCAGTGAGCTACTGAGTTCTCTGCATGTACACGAGCCCCAAAAGAAACAGTTTCAGTGCCTATTCCAGGTACATTTGAATGTAATCCACACACACAGACACACAGCAAAGATTTTGTTAAGTTGGAAATGACATCACATTGCAAGCAAACTTGAACTTTCTGAGTAGCTTCTTTGTGAATTTTGAGAATTATTTGCTGTTATGTGACTTTAATGCAGTTTTTTTGCTTCTATTACTGGTTAGATGTACAGTGGAGAAAGCAATTATTTGATTCCCTGCTGAATTTGTATGTTTGCTCACGTACAAAGAAATATGATAGTAGACAGAATATCAACTAAAAATCCAGAAAAATAATTACATTAAACTTATAAACTGAGGCGTTGATGAAAGATGTAACCAGAATTTGATTGGATGAACAGAAATGCTTTGTATGAGCCAAAGAACACCATCCTCACAGTCAAGCACGAAGGTGGAAACGTTATGTTTTGGGCAGCGCATTTAGAGGCCAAAAGACAGGAAAAATCTTGGACTACAACCTTCTTCCATCAGCCAGAACACTGAAGATGGGTCATCGATGGGTCTTCTGGCATGACAATGACCCAAAATATACCACAGAGGCAAGAAAGGAGTGGATAAAGAAGAAACACATTAATGTGTGGAATGGCCTAGCCCACAGGTGTCGAACTCCAGGCCTCAAGGGCCGGTGTCCTCGATCCAACACAGCTGATTTAAAAGGCTAAATGACCTCCTCAACATGTCTCGAAGTTCTCCAGAGGCCTGGCAAAGAGCTAATCATTTGATTCAGGTGTGTTGACCCAGGGTGAGATCTAAAACCTGCAGGACACCGGCTCTCGAGGCCTGGAGTTCAACACCCCTGGGCCCTAGCCAGTCTCCAGACCTCAGATCAATAGGAAATCTGTGGAGGAAGCTGAAACCTTGAGTTACCAAGCACCAGTCACGAATGTTTTCATGAAGAGGAGGGACCCAGAGTTATTCCTACAAACACAGAAACATCTTCTATCTACATTTAATCTTGGAAACTCTGCCACTCATTGACACTTGGCCATAAATTGTATTTGTCAGTTCAGTTTGGTTTGGTGGTATTAATGTGTGGTAGTGAGCTTAGTTTAATCTTTTATTTATTTATTTTTCTGTGCAAGGTTTTTGCAGGTTGTGACAATACTACACCTGAGATTAGACAAACATCCAGTTTACGGAAAGTTTCCTAAAGTGGATAATATTCTTTAGGTAATAACTGATGATTTATGGCATAAAGATTTATATTAGCCAATCTTGCCCTCAAGGCTTAGTTTTAAATCTTAGCTTTGTGTGTGTATGTGTCTTCTAGAGATGTGTCCACATTTTTCGCAGATTCTTCAAGCCATTCAGTCATTCCAAACCACAGGATACCCACAGACATGTTTAAAGCCAATAAATTCTGAGCAAAGATTGTGTGTGCAGTGTGGATTTGTGTAGATTTGTGTGTCTGTGTGGGTGGAAAAAGGGAGCAAGGTTCCAGGAAATCAGAGTAAATGATGTCTAGGCAGGACTCTTTTAATTTGATCCTGAATACCAAGCCTGATGCTTCTTTTTGTCACCGTGTAGATGTCTGCATGCGCTCCTCATTCTTGAGGCCATATGTGCATGCAAACAGTCACACACACACACACGCCTGCCTACATACACAATGTGCTTCTAAAACACAACAAAGTCCACCTTCGACATTTCCCTCTCTGTCTCTCTCTCTCTCTCTCTTTCTGAGCCTGTGTGTCTCCTTCTCTCACCCTGACATGCAGGAATTTGAGCATGAATTATACATAGCAACACAGCAGCCTTCCAGCGAGCCCTCCTCTCAAACCAATAATGGGCAGCATGACAACAGTATAATGAAGTGAGCCACTTGACCCCCACAGAGCCGGGGAGCCGTCACCCTCGACATTTGCATCTCAATGATGCCAGGATTAATGGTGGCACCACTCAGCACTGCAGACATGAAAAAAAAAATAAAAAAAAGTTCATGAAGCAAAAAAAATAAAAATATTTGGCTGAAATGTGGATGAATGGATCCAATTGGTGTGTTTTATGCCACAGTTATTTCCTCCTGTCTCACCTCACTGATTCAATCTGCTCAGATTTATTACCTGCATAATAAACACAGACATCAGTATTTATTGAAGGAAAACGACGGTGCCTTTTTTTTTTTCTTCAAAAGTTGGAGACTGTTTATGATTGAACTGCACACAAAGCCTTCTTTTTTGTGATCTCAGCTACACAGTCAGCTGCTAGCAGAGCATAAAGGATACAGATGGTTTTTTTTAATAAAAACAAAAGTTGCTGCTGGTCTTTCTGAGAAACATCCAGTGATGAGATGAGAAGACAAAGAATCTTGAACCAGATGCAACTAATTCCTCAAGTCAGAGTCTTTCAAGGCACTGACAGGGAGGGAAGCAGCCGTGACTATCACATTTAAGCTCCCTGTGCCTGATGTTTATCTGTTACTCAGTCAAGTTAAGGCCTGCTTGGATCTTTGTATGACTAAAGGTACATCATTTTTCAATGACATGCTAAAATAAGACAAACATGTGCAAGGCTCCTAATTTCAGAAGTAGATTAAAGATAGATTAAAAAAATCATAAGTGTTGATCTGGTGCAAAGAAATATGAGTTTCTACAGTAACTTCCTGTGACTTTTCAAATTTCATTAAAAAAAATTGTAGCCTACTATTTAGCTTTATGCTACAGAGGTTTGGCCCCAAGTTATGTCTGCTCCCACTTGGTGCATGAAACCCTGACACTGATCACAAGCACAAACGTGATGTAGCCTTGTGCAGTTAAAAATTACTTCCCTGAGGAGATTAAAATTGCATACTTGGCATTATGTTTCACATCACTTTAAAAAACACGTCTGATCTTATCTGCACTATGTTTATTTATTTCTTCGTATATTTTATTAAAAATCTGTCACAGGCATCACATGAGCAGATATTTCAATGAATAACCTCATTTTTCTGTAAGGATCATTAATCCAGCTTGTGGCTGTGGGAGACTTGTATTATAATGAAGTGCTTTACCTACGGAGTCTATCTCTAGCAGCCGCTGGAGGTCGCTGATGCTGCGGATCTCGCTGCGAGAGAGCCGCTCCAGAAGCTCCTGAGGGAGAGGAGACTCCTGTGGGAATAAAGTGGGTGGGTTTATTGGGGGGTGGGAACACAATACTGCCATAGTTGGTGCGTAAATCACGATCACGCAAACGTTACTTATCTGCAGCTGGCTTTCAAGCTGACTCGGTGGCGGGTTTTCAAAAAGTATCAAACAGGTAACTGTGCGTAAGATTAATGTTCGTGCGTAATTACGCAAATAAACTAGATTTCATCTGTTGTATTTAGTACGTTAACCTTCAGGACTGAGTCTCTGTGAGTTTTATTACTTGTTTACAAGCTAAATAGCTGCGAGTAAAAATCTCACAACGCGCAGCAGAAAAGATTAAACACAGAGTGTTTTGATTCAGCTCACCTGAGCAACGGTGCGTAACACGCAGAGGTAGCCGGCAAGGATGTGGTAGACTGCGGTTCTCATCTCCTCTCAGATCCACTGCATAGGCACCGAAATAGGTCGAAAATCCACCGAAGGAGCCGGGCTGTCGCTCCCTGCTCTCATCATCCCTCGGGAGGACAGAATACCTCCTCAGTTTTAATGAAAGAGCTGTGAAATCCCGAATGAAATTAAAAGGATGGAAGCAAACCTCTGCTTGTTCTGCACGCGGTGTAAGTCACTGCCAAAGAGATTATTTTTTAAGTGAGTTTTAAAAAGATAAAACAAAATAAAAAAGTACAAATCTTAGGATCCCACCGATATTCGTCCACAGGTCCGAAGTTTAAAGCAAATCACACAATCAGACTTGACATCGAGTGTATGTCCAGTTGCTTTTCATTTTGGTCTAGACAGAACAGGTGCCGATGGAAGCATTAGGCATTTTTTTGCATTCACATATCCAGGAATATCCATCATTTTGTCCTCAGTATGAGCCTTTCAAAAATCACCCATTTGTGCCCTCTGCAGCGTTTGAGCGTGTTGGCACTTCAGGTTGGTAAATTTTCAAAACTCACAAACCGAGGGCAGGTCTGTCTGGAAAACGCAAAAGAACCAAAAGCCTTTATCTCCGCTCTGAGGAGTTTGATGGCAGCTCCCAGCAGTCCTGTGATCTCCGGGGTGAATGAAGCTGGGATGCTTTCAGTCACAGGATATAGCTGTGCGCGCCCGCGCGACTGCGACCGCGCTTTGCATAAAAGGCTACCGAGCACTGCAGCAGCAGCAGCAATAAACTACATCACGGAACAGCCTCAGTCTGAGCTGCTTAAGTTGATCACGCTTGTATTGGACACTTTGCTAAAAAGAACTCGGGAAATATTGTTACAATACCCAATACCTGACCTTTAGTTTGAATTTGATGATTTGTGATCATCACATATTCAGACCAATGCATTAGAAGTTCCCTCAAGATAAAGTTAAAGGTCCTGTTTGGACTATTTTATACTGACATGCCAGAATAGTAAGGACTGATAATGATAAACTGGTATATGATAAAGTTATCCACATCACTAAGAATTGAGCAGCCCATTGATCAATAGCTGTTTTCATGGAGATTGATTCCTAGACTACCTAAAGGAATACCAAGTGCCCCCCACCCTACACACACATGCACAGGTGACAGTGACATTGTGCCATAAAATTGTAAGAATTTTATTAGTGCTTTGTTCATGTAACAAAAGTTCACAGCAATAGTGACCTCAAGGAAACATTATAGATACAAACCCAATGATCCAATCTTTCCCTCTATGAGCAAACACTCAGCAACAGTGGGCAGGAAGTAGGGAGAGCGGAGAAACAGGAAAAAAGCACAAATCACAGGAGACAGAAAACATTAAAGTTAATAACATGCAGTAGGTGGGGTGAGAGAGGTTCTCACCCCAGCAGCCTGAGCCTGTAGCAGCATAATGCTGGCAGAGGGTGACCTGATCCAAGTTTTTACAAATGCACAAATTAATTTTTATGTGAGCTACGTAACGCAAATGTCTGACACCCCTTTAACCTATCAGATCCCCAACACAAGGTGAATGTCATTTCAGACAGCACTGATGTTCAAAGAGCACAGAACTGAACTTTTAGCAAGAGCATGTCGTGTGTGCTGTCTGCTGCATGCTTTCTCCAGGCAGCACCTTTACTTCGGAAGTGGACTACTTCCTGCTGTGCGATAAATGTAAGAAAGGACAAGAGAGGGTTCCTACCTCTCGAATCATAACCAGAATCTGGTTCCACAAGAGAGGAACCTGAAAGCTAAACGCTCTACGGCCCATCTACATTTTTAAAGAATAGTTGACACACCAGAAAGTCTGATCTACAAATAAAATGGAACCTACAAAAAGTTCAATGTGATTAACAACATAAAGCAAACTTTAAAGCATCTGTCAAAGGCTGCCTTAAAGGTCAGTCTCCAAAATCTACACTATCCTGTGGTTGGTTATGCTTAGTTGGTTATAATGTTAACACGTTTTCTGTAATTTAACAAATGGACATTAAATGACATTCAGTGAAAAGGGAGGCAGTAAAAACACAGCAAGCATTTTTGTGGGTCAGTGACAGAAGTTTTTGAGGGAATGTAAAACAAATAAATTTCCCCCCCCTAGAGCTAAAGCTTCATGAAGCAGTGCTGGAATCTGGAAATCCAGCCTTAAGCATTCCAACATGCACATACACATTTATGATCCTTACACGTAACATTTAAAGTTAGAAGGCTGAAAGAAAGTAACTATGTTCCTGTGAGGCAAAGAACAGAGAGCAAAACAGAGGAAAGACAGGACAGGACAAGGGAAGAAACAAGGAGAAGAGATTAAAAATCTTCAAAAGAAAAGGGAAGAAAGCACAGATATGGTGGTGATATCAAGATGAAGCTTATTTGGATGAAAGAAGTCAAAGCAGGGTCAGTTGGCACCTCTGTGTGTGTGTGTGTATGTCTAGAAAATCCAGCCTGTGTTGGACCAAACTTCCCCCCAATTAAAGCCTATTTAGGCTGACAGAGGCTAATACCCTAACACAAAAAAATCCACCTCGTTCCTTGCATCTTCTGTGAAAGGGTTTAGTGTAACCAACAGGCAGACAAATGAAGACAAAGAACCGGAATGATGGAGGGGAAATGGGTCAGAACCGATTCTGATCCTGAATGGCCTCACTGGTACCATGACACTGTCACTTCCTCCTGGCATACAGCTTCTTCTCTGAACTCCCTGATGCATCCCACTTGCTCTTTTTTTCTTCCCTCCATCTTATCCAATGTTGTCTGTCTTTGTGCCAGCAGCACTCTGTGCCATCAAAGACTCTTTGAAAACATACTGGTCACATTTTCTTGGAACATGAGAGCTTTCTTGAAGGCCCAGAACATTAAAAAGAAAAACATTTGATGACAAAGAGACAGCATCAAATAGGTTAGTCTGTATCATTCACAATAACTCTCAGAGGGTTAGTCTTTCTCTGTACTGCCCCTGGCGTTTTGCCTTTATTGCACATCATTTAATCCAATAAAAAGAACTGCTGAAGGGGGAACTGGTTTGCTAAGCAAGCTTGATTGCTTAGTCGGGACAATATAAAGCAGACTCCTGCCATTTTACTGCCTACAAAACATTCCTTTTGTGTGGAGCAGTCAATACTCCAACAGATTAGGGTTAAATGAACTGGTGCACAAAGCTGACAAATTTCTGCACTTCAAAAGCACTGATCCAGAGAGCCAGATTAGAACACTTAAGACAGCTTGCTATTACTTAACATATAATTGTGGGGATTTAGCTCATCCCTTCAATTGGATCCACTGACTCATATTAAATCACTTTATAGTCAGCAGTAAGTGGAAGTTTTCTGCAGACAAGCTCGAAGTTAAACTATGCAAAGTAGTGCAAAGCAGATGACTTCTATTTCAAGGCAGTCAACATCAGCAGTGCATTAAGTTCATAGAGGCTTGTTTGCAGAAACCAAAAACCAAAACACTGAGCTGCCCTTCTTTTGGCTAATGTTAGACAATGTTAACGCATTCAAATTCAAGTCGATCTTGTTTTGTTCCAGGGTTGATCTGGTTAGCTGGCAATGTTAAAATTTCTTTATCAGCAGATTTTACGAGCTAACTGTCTTCAAACTATGTGCAGCTGGATGAACATATCTTGCTTTTTAATATTATCCCTGGTAAAATCATATCATTATTCTTAAATTATATACACATACAGTAATGTTCAGGGCTGTCAGACAACGGTAAAAGAAGGTGAAAAGCTGGGTGGACATCAAAAATATGACTGGTTGGCAAGGGGTTGCTTGCTGTTGCTAGGTGAATTTAGTGAAATTTACTTGCCATTAATTATAAGGAAGATGATGACTCATTTGAAAACACTCACCAATTACTCACGAAGCAGTAGTGATACTGTGAAGAGTACAATGCAAAGGGGAAGCAGTAGCTGCTCGCCCAAAAGTTGTTTCTTAGTTTGTTGATTTCAACAGTAAGGCACAGATTTTATTTCAAATGAGAACCTTCCCTGTTTCTGTTCTAATATTGCACTTTAGTTATAAGGGTCAGTACTACTCTATAGAGAGTTAGCGTTTGTGTTTGCACACAAAGAGGTTTTTGGTGAAGCACCATTTTTGAAACCACTTTCACCCAACAACTGCCAACAACCTCTAAGACATATATTCACCAGCCAGTAGGGTAATACAGATTTTTCCAAGCACCAAGGAATTGCTGACTGATTGTAACCCAATTTCATGGCAAAGCATGTAATAGACATACCAGTCCACTGTGTCCAGTTCACACTTTGCCTTTTCAAAGCATGACATGGACACGTATGCAGAAGTTGCAGTACCAGCAGGGGAAGCCGTGATACTGGATTGGCTAACTGGTCTCGAGGTCTGTGTGTGATGATCCTTAATTTCTGCATCTTAAAGTCTTTCCTCCATAAAGACAACATTTGACAACCTCCCCTGGACCCTTAATGATCAATCATGACATCTCAGTATATCAATAAAGACTATCAGAGTAGTTCGTCGGGTTTTCCAAGGGTAGTTAAATAGGCAGCTGATGCACACCCAGTCATTTTGTTCAATGAGCAGGCCTAAAACATGACAACATCTCAGTCCAGAAAAGGCTTTGAATGGGTAAAGAGTTAAACACAGGACAAATAACATGCCGCTTATCATGTTTGTTCAATTTTGGGAATTTCTGAGGGCAGCAACAATTTCCACAACTATATATGACATATGAGAATCAGCATTGTGAGATGAGAAAAAAAGTGAATCTTGGTGAAATCACACATTAAATGTTCTTGGATGGTGTGAAAATGTCTCCTTTATGAACTCCAGTGTGTTGCTTTATAATCTTGAATCTTTTTTGATTATATTTACTTTTGTTAATAGTTATATATTATATTCTAACTAGGAGACTTTTTTCTTTACACTCTCTTCTCCTTCTTCTTTCCTCCTCTCCTTCTTTTTCTCCCACATAAATCTGTTCTGTCTTTCTCCCACATAACTTTCCAAGATATAAAGTTTATTTATACGAACCCAGGGGAAAAGTTAGTTGTATCATGTTTTTTTTTCTTCTTTTCATTTTCCTTTTCATTTTTTTTACAGTTCCCAGACATGTCACCATGTGTAGTGTCTGTGTTCAATGGCACTTCAGCAGGGTTTGCTTTACTCAGCTCCACCGCCCAAACTGTTGTTTTCTAGAATATGGGAATGCCACCAGTGAAACCAGAGTAAAATGAAAACAGAAGAATTAAATGTTGGAGATAATGAGCAGCAAGCCAAAAAAAAAAGTGTTTAAGAGACACAGAGACCGTTACAGTTAATCCAGCAGGGGATAAAAAGTTTTATGAGCAGGGCGGGGTTTAAGGGTTATCCCCAACTTTATTCACAAAACCAAACACATGGTGGAAAAAAAAAAAACCCTTTACGCACATTTTCCCTTCCAATCTCTCTTCAGGCCAGGCGACATTAGTTATTATGAGCTCTTTCAAAAGAAAATAAAAATTAAAAAGGTCAGAATGGATTGCGCTGACCCAGAGCAAGTCCACTTTTGGATATGTGCCAAAACCTATTGTGTTACGCAGGAATATTTGGTCCCAAGCCAGCTAGAGAGACTTATCCAGGATTGCAATCTCATACGTGCGGTACGGTGTACATTTTAGGACATTGTCAGGTCTCAGGAAAAAAGTTGTCAAGTATCAGTCTCACACGAAAAAAATGTCAGGTATCAGTCTCACACGAAAAAAATGTCAGGTCTCAGACTCACATGAAAAAACGTCAGGTCTCAGAGTCACACGAAAAAATGTCAGGTCTCAGACTCACATGGAAAAAAATGTCAGGTCTCAGACTCATATGAAAAAACGTCAGGTCTCAGAGTCACACGAAAAAATGTCAGGTATCAGAGTCACACGAAAAAATGTCAGGTCTCAGACTCACATGAAAAAACGTCAGGTCTCAGAGTCACACGAAAAAATGTCAGGTCTCAGACTCACATGGAAAAAAATGTCAGGTCTCAGACTCACATGAAAAAACGTCAGGTCTCAGAGTCACACGAAAAAACGTCAGGTCTCAGAGTCACACGAAAAAAATGTCAGGTCTCAGACTCACATGAAAAAACGTCAGGTCTCAGAGTCACACGAAAAAAATGTCAGGTCTCAGAGTCACACGAAAAAATGTCAGGTATCAGAGTCACACGAAAAAATGTCAGGTATCAGTCTCACACGAAAAAATGTCAGGTATCAGTCTCACATGAAAAAACGTCAGGTCTCAGAGTCACACGAAAAAATGTCAGGTCTCAGAGTCACACGAAAAAATGTCAGGTATCAGTCTCACACGAAAAAATGTCAGGTATCAGAGTCACACGAAAAAATGTCAGGTCTCAGAACACGAGCGATCAGACAGAGAGAAAATCTTCCTGCAGGTGGCGCTGTTGTCACGTCCTACCCGAATTGCTTTCCAAATACGTCATCAACGTGTGACAGTGGGAGAGCGTAAGGTCATTGACCTCACCGGAGTTTTACCGCGGTTCAGGCTCCTAATGACACATGGTAAGTTTAACTTTTTCTCACTTTTGTTCATATTTTTGCCACAGCTGTGTTATATTAAGTTGCGGTTATGTTGTGAAAGTTACATCTCAAAGAAGGAAATCTATTCTTGTCTGGCCAATTGTTCTAGCTAGCGACAGTGGTGTGAAACGTGATTTAAATTTAAACTGTTCAGTAATTGTTTTGTATACGTTTCAGCAAATGGACAAGCTGAAAGCTTACGAGCAGCCTGCATCCTTTCTCTCGCTGTTTTCTATATTGCTACTGTTGAGATATTTTGTGATCCCGATATGTGTTTTTTCTGTGCTTGTTTTTAGACTTTGCTGCAATATGTCATCCGGTGATGATGAAAGGAGTATCCGACTCTGTCTGGTTCTTATGACTGTACCAAAAATACTTTTTTTAAAAAAAAAAAAAAGAGCATTAAAAATAAATGACGAAAGTACAACTTATTAACTACTGTTCACCTCTTTCATATCAAAGAAGTGTATTTTTTGCTACACATATTTTATTTGTGGGCACTGAATAGACTGTGCTTTTAGTACAATTGCCACCTAAAAAGATTTAGTAATTTACTGGTTAATTACTTATGTTCAGTGTAAGAGGTGGGTGATTAATTAGACTGTTGTTGTTACACTTAACCTTTCAAGATACGATGATAATAACATTGTTCAACAAAGGCTTAAAACAAAGGGAAATCAGCTGTGTACTCAATTCATATGGGCATAAAATAAGGTAAGTCTGCATTTCAACAGTTTCCATGACAACTCACTAAAATTACAAACCATGCAGTTTTCCTTTAATATAATGTAAGTCAGTGTTGTCTTTTAACAGTGAGAGGCATCTGAGACGAGTTTTAAAACTTCTAGGGTTGAAGCGAAGATGCCCCCAACGACCTTTTACTGAAATCCACAAAGCAGTGGAGGTAAGCGTTAAAACATCAGTGCAAAAAATACATATTTTCCTGAAGTCTGTGTTACCAGCTATTGTAGAAACAATAAATGTTATTTTCTGTAGTTATTTAAAAAAACATTCAATTAATTGTTTGTTTGTTTTTTAGAGTGAGATGAAACAGTGGTCTCCTGAACAAGGAATCAGGGCAATGGTAAAGCGGGTAAGGGATGTCAGAGGAGTGCGGCCTTGTTACAGGTTGGTTTCCATAGTGTGTATTTAATATAATTAAGTATTCTCTTGTTTTACTGTTGAGCTCAGAGTAAAATCTATTGTTACTGTAGAGACGATGTTGCTAATATAATGAGGGATATGGATGCAAGTGGTCTTCAGAGGAGATCTCCTGGAAAGAAGAAAATTCCCCGTCGGAATTACATCAGCCGTGGTCCAAATGACACCTGGCACATTGATGGTATTTATTTTATCTTTTCAATTAACCTTCCTGTCATGTTTTGATGGTACTTCTGTCGAAACAAATTGTAATTTTTATTTGTTGTTTCATATAGGCAATGATAAACTGAAGTTCTTTGGAATGTGGATACATTTGGGGATTGATGGGTAGGTCTGAATGTGGCATTCGCTACTTAATTTATTATATTCAGTGATAGTACAAAGTTGCTTCAAGATAAGGATGTGAGGTAAACTGAGGTGTTATCTCTCCTGAGTAGTCTAGGGCAGGGATGGGCAACTCCAGGCCACGAGGGCCGGTGTCCTGCAGGTTTTAGATGTGTCCTTGATCCACAGCTGATTCAAATGGCTAAATTACCCTCACAACATGTTTTGTAGTTCTCCAGAGGCCTGGTAATGAAGTAATCATTGTATTCAAGTGTGTTTACCCAGGGTGATATCTAAAACATGCAGGACACTGGCCCTCGAGGTCTGGAGTTGGCCAAGCCTGGTCTAAGGGACCAAGATAAAGTATGAATAGTGAAGGAGGATTCAAGATGGCAGTTTTTAAAAGGTTTATTTCCTGCTAGTCTTAAAGTTACATTTCAGACTGGCAGTTAATTTCAGGGAGGGCCAAGACCAACACAACAAACAAAACATCCCTGATATAAAGTAAACAGAATTTAACTCCAAAGAAAATAAAATGCACAGTTTACGATAACCTACCTAACCAACATATAAACAGGAGAATACAAGGGATTACAAAACAAAAGGCAGCTCTCGCGTCAGTCTGAACACAGTCAAGAGTCACATTCAATTCCAAAGGCATGTAAGCCTACACAACTATGGCAGTCAAAATGGCCGGAGGAACCAGAAACAACGCCTAGACAGAATACAATGGAAAACCAGCATACTCTTGGGGAATGTAACAAAAACCAAACATAGTGCCAAAACATGATTAAATCATATGTACGAGTGGCCACTTTTCTGTTTCTTTCTTTTCAGATTTTCCAGGAAGGTTCTATGGCTAAAGGTGGGCACATCCAACCGCAAACAAAACTTTGTGGCCAGATACTTCTTTGAGGCTGTTCAAGAACAGGGTAGTATGCAATATACTAAAAAAAGGGAGGTTAAAAAAGATTGCATTTTGGTAATAAATTTATTTTTTCATCATTCACTAATTATCTTCAGTTTGTGTCTTTAGGCTGTCCTCAAATGATTCGGGGGGACAGAGGAAAGGAGAACCTTGTTGTGGGTCAAATGCAGATGGCATTTCACATGCGAGATCTTGGGAATCAGGCATGGAGGTGCTTCAGAATGGGGACATCAGTGCACAACCAGGTATGTCTTTAAGCTGGTAAATGACTATTTCTAAAGTAACAACCTGACAACAAAACTGATAATGTCATGTTTCTGTTGTTTAGAGAGCTGAATGTTTCAACAGTATTTTAAAGCGGACATGGATTAAGAAATGACTGACAACATTTGAGGTAAAGCAAATCTTTCACCTGTAAAACCTATTAACAAAGACTAGCCATCAAAATTTCGCTAAACATACGATGGATTAGTTTATCTGAAAACACAAGGCCAGAATCTGTGTTTATGTACATCTGTACCTTTTCACTGATGAAATGCTCACCTTCACAACTTATGTCTTTTTCAAAACCACATGCTTAGGCCATGATGGAGTCTGGGATCCTTGAACTGGACAATCCTGTGCACATGTAAGTCAATTTTTTAGACATGAAAAATGATCAAGCAGCAGTATGAAAGTATGTGGTCTAGAAATGCCTTTGTTTTTTGAGTACTGATTAAAGTTTAGCTTTTACTTATTCTACCTCAAAGAAGCAGATGAACATATATAATCATTTTTTAATTCTCCTTTTTCATAGCAACTGCTTGCAGTACTCACACTTGCCACTGCTTCAAAGAGACTTAAAAACGGAGCAAACAGTTTGGAACACCCATGACATCCGCAAGCAACGCAATGCACCAGGTCCATTTGGGAAACCCGACCTTCTGTTTACCTCACCACCTCCTGGTATGTCATTTGAAAGCCTGTGGGTCTTTTTTTTTTTTTTTTTTTTTTTTTTTAAACTTTCATTAGTTTACTTTTACTTTGATATAGCACTCTTCACAGGATAAAAACCACAAAGTGCCTTCACAATAATATAAAACAGATAAACATAAAACAGCACAATCGAACATACAGAATAAATACAATCAAGGAAACGTAATGATGGAGGCAGAGCATTCCATGACCTGGGAGCCACCGCTCTGCAAGATCTATTGCCTCTGGTCTTCTGGTGGAACTACTAACAGCCATTGATTAGATGATCACAGGCTGGGAGAGGGAGCGTGGGGTTCTATAAGATCAGAAATTAAGGCAGGAGCTTCACAATTTGGAGCTTTGAAAGTCATTACTAAAATTTTAAAATGAATTTTCTAAAATATACTGGAAGCCAGTGTAATGAGCATAAAACTGTTATAATGTGCTTTCTTTTCTGTCTTCCTAAGAAGCCTACTTGTAGTACAATAAGAGATTTCTGAATTTCTACTGTCAATACAAAAATGGCTTCATATTGGCACCTTTAACTAAAAATTAATCTAAATGTTTGAGTGATATTTCCATCTTTAAGTTTCTGCAATAACATCTGTAAACACTGACTGCTTATTATACAGGTTCTAGAACAGCTTTGTGATTATTCATTTATTTTTAACATTCAAAGTGAACATCTTTTCAATATTGTCTTTCATTCGCAGGATATGGCAATGTGCTGCACATAGTTGACCCAGACCTTTTAGACTACGCCAAGCAATTAATCTGTGAGAGGGAAGAGCCTTCACTGGTAGCAAACCAGGAATTCAGAGACATGTGCCAGAACATTTTACAAAACAGCCAGTTTCCCTGCACACCTGATGGTTGCCTTGCTGCATACCTCATGCTAGTCCAAGAGCTCACAACTGCAATGAACAGAAATTCAGTTCCTACACCTTCTACGTTTGCAGAGGCAAATGACATATACATCTTTCTGAAGAGAGAGAGGATGGAAGGTGTACCAGTAAACATTTCCAATGACCAATAAAATCATACAACATTGTTTGTTAACATTTTATTTATCCTTGTTTAAAATCAACAGGTAATTTGAAAACTGTCTGACCAACAAAATGTACAATAAAATTGGCAAGGTGCCATCTTTCATAATGATTCAGTGTTTCATTTACCACAACTTTTGTTAACAATAATGTAGAACATAATTAACATTGAAAGACTTTTGAACTGCAGACTGTAGCAACATTACCACTTGTAGCCATATCGGCTCGTAAGATCAAGGCCTGACTTGAGAAACTTAACAACATCAGATGCGGAAGGCCTTGAGTCTGGGTCATAGCTCACCAAACCACCAAGAAAACTGTTTTTGTCACTGAGATGTGATAGGGCATGTGGTGGGGTTTTGGTGGCCATTAGTGCAGCCAGTTCTCTTTGTTTTTTAATAATCCACGGAGCGGACCCCGTCAGGATCTCCAGATATGTGGCTCTGAGGGACCACATGTCTGTCTGGAACGAGGCCTCTTCAAACATCAGTATGCATTCCGGGGCCATGTAAAGATATGTGCCGCCAGCTGGACCAATAGCTTGGGCAGTGAACTTACTCCCTTGACGAAGCATCACAGTGTCTCTTATGTTTGCCATGCCCCAGTCTGTCAGGACTGCCTTCTTAGAGGGGTGGTGAACCTATAAGGTATACATTTGAGAATTTACCAGGTTGTCTAAAATCTCACTAATGTTATCAAAACTGTCATTCCAAAGACCACAGCTCATAATTGAAGAAAAAAAAAAACCCTCAAAGCTTTTAGCACCCAGATCACCCAATCACTGCAGATTTATTCTGAGATTGTTTATTATACACAACATTAAAATTAACAAATTGGTTAATGATCAAACACGGTTTTATAGTCCTGTGCATTTTTTATCCCCATTCCAATTAAGAAAGTGGTACAGACTAATAAAATAATAGAAACTTTCAGTTTGTAAAGCCTAAACTTATTACAACATGTTTGGGAATTTTGTAGGTGTGCAACAACCAACATATTAAAGAAAAAATGTAAGGCTTCTTACTTTAAAAAAAAAATCCTTTATCCTTTATATGAATATGCCAGAACAGTTTCTCATTGTTCAAATGTAGTGTTTAATAGACTGAAGAGAATAAAGTAAAAGAAATAATATAGTATTTTTATTTTGATCTTCAAAAACAAAGTAAAGAAAAAGAAAAATACAGTATGGCTTACCATGACATTTGCTGGCTTTATATCCTGGTGAATGATTCTCTGTGCATGGATGTACTCTACTGCCATGGATAAGTCCAGTGATATGAAACCAGCATCATCCCCTTCAAGCTATCAAGACAATATATAATATTAATAAAACAATGGGTAGCCAGGTGTGATAATCTAACATGTCTACCACTGGAAATGTATTACTTCAAATAGGATTAGTATTCAAATGCAATTGCAATTGCAATTGCAATTATAATAAATTACAATGGGACCTAAGACCAACAAAGTCAATGTTTGGAAGTGACCATCAAAAAGCCCTGATTGCAGTCCTCTTGCAAAACTGTAAGCAGAGGTGAATGGTGTGTGTGAGCAAGGTGGCCAACAAATCTGACTCAGTTACACCAGTCCTGTCTAGAGGACTGGACCAAAATTCCTGAAAAATATTGTAAGAATATTGTAGAAAAAAAACCTAAAATGTCTGAACTCATCCAAGTAAAAAAAGCAATTCTACCAAAACAGTAAGGAAGCTTATTATTAAAAAGTTAAGATTATTCTTTTACTAAGTTCATACTTTTCTGGCATTTGGCAATTAAAGATCATTTTGGTAATTCCAAATGGTTGAAAACATGAGAGAGAAAAAAGTAATCAGTCTTTTTATATGTTGTACACAAAGATGGTTTCAAGTACATATTTAAACAAATGCCAGCAATAAAAAGTTCATTTTTAATATGAGGGTATTAAGATTATTCACATCTACCTAAATGTATTAAACATAAAATTATGAGTATCGATACCTTCACCAAGCAGCTGTCTGTGTGAAGCACTTGCTGCAGGGTTGCGCCATGAATGTATTCAGCTGCCAACAAAAAGCAGGACTCAGTGCGGGCAACTGCCATGAGTCTGACGATGTTGGGGTGAGACAGTCTCCTAATAAAACAGAAACATGTCCGAATAAAAAAACAAAATAGAGGCATATTATGTTACAACTTGAGGAACAATCGATTTTGACAATGAAACAAACAAAAGTGTGTCAAAGTTCTTACAGTGAAACATTTATCTCATGATGAATGTCGCTGTCCTCCATCCCTTGTTGGCCACACATGATCCTTTTAACAGCTGCTGGAGTACCATGAAAAGAACCTCTATATACCTTGCCAAATGTTCCTTCTCCCAGTAGATTGTCCTCACTGTATGTAATTAAATCCTCTTCCACATATGGAACACGTGGAAGATACACTTGGGGATAAAAAACACAAAGTAACATACATTAACATACAGCTACTGCTAATCATTCTTCGATTAACTGCTGGATCAGTAATATCTAGGTTTACTCCAGGAACTTGAGTACCAAATAGTGAAGAATGAAAACCTTTATTTACAATTTTGTCTGATGATGTGATGTTAGCCCTAAATGGGAAAGAATGCTTACATGATGGCGATTTTGGAGTTGTGTTGAAAGACTCTGCAAAATCTATCAAAAGCCCACTATTTCCAGCACCTTCAGATAGCTCTTCAGCTCTTTCCATAGCTTCTTTTGCCTCAATAACTGCATGTGGTAACATGTCTTGGCTCACTGCTCCACCTGGACCTAGAGATGACCCTACATTTTCCTCCTTCCTTTGCTTGGACTGGCTTTTCTTTCTGACTCTCCCTGTTTCAAATTCAGCTGAGCTGGATGTTTCTGGATGGAAATCCTATGAACACATTCAGCCAAGATATACTTTTTGCAGGGTGCACTGTGAAAACATCCACATTTATGACAATGATAAGAAATTAATTGGTCTGTTCAAAAAGAAGATATGGTTTTACCTGTTCTGCAACATTTTGTCCTATGAGGGTTTCAGGAAGTTCATCTGCAGAATGCATATTACATACTGTAACTGTGCAATGACCAAGCATAGTAAACAAGTGTGTAAAGGTTGGAAATGTAATGCAAACAAAATAAGAAGTCAATTTTAATGATTTAGTTAGATGTCCAGGCATTCACCTAAACTGCAACTTTCATCACCACCCACTTTAGTTACAGGGTCTTCATCTGTAAAATAACACATTGATTGCAATATATCTGAATGCCCAACATAGTCAGTGTACCATGTTCAATCATAACATCAAAAATATTCAATTTGGTTTGGGCAGGCACACACCTGAGATGGAACTTTGATCATCCAAACACACGATCTCTGTACAAAAAGTAAAATTATTTTATACCATACAAATTCGAGTGCTAGACAGTAGTTAGTAGCAATATTGATCACTTTATTACCCAGTTGTCTTCGCCCGATGTATAGGCTTCTTTTCCACAGATGTGTAATATCAGAAACAGTTCTGTATTCTTTGTGGAAATCCTCCTTACTCCACCTGGTCCCGTCAGAATGGCAAAGAGTGAACTCACTCCCCTCAGTACGCTCTGGCCAGAAGCGTTCTTTGCCAATGGTAATTAAATCATCATAGGTTTCATGGCCTTGCAGGATGATTCGAGGTGGAACTTCGTCCATTATTAACTCCTGGTACCGTCCACACTTTCTAAGAGTTCTTGGCTTCCATGGGAGCCATTCTGACCTAGCATCAAGGGAAAAAAAGCAAAGTTTATGAAAAAATATGCCTTTTTAGAAAGTTATTTTTTAATATATTGCTGATAGTCATACACATAGCTTCACTTTTTAACTAACCTTCAATAATGATTTGCCATGTTCCAAACGTTTATCATTCAATGGAAACTGCCTTTTCTTTACTTGAGGCTGTAGTAGTTTCTTGGCTTTACCAAAGGCCTCTGCTGCACCTGTAATGGATGAAGTTGAAAGTTAATCATACTGATCCACAGAAAGTTATATATTACAACTGATCTAAAAGCAAAAATAATTGGGGTTGTCTTACTGAGAAATTCATTGCCACTTGTTGAAGGAGTGTCATCTGCAATATAAATAGGGCAGTGATGTGAAACGTGGTTTACAGAATTCTACTACAATCACAGACTACTGCACACTCATCTGCTTTCAAAATGTATTGCATCTATAAATAAAGTGGTTAGTCAATCATAACCTGCTAAGCATATCATATTAAATAAAGGAGATTATTTTACATGTTGTTCAAAAGTATCAACACCTACCTGATTTTTCTGCTGTCAGGAGCCTTTTTACGTTGTTATCAAAGCCTTTTTGGGTAATCTCACCTTCAAATAAAATTTTAAAAGGGTAAGGAGTTATAGCTAGACTGTAGGAGCCAGATCCTACATGACTATCTAACTTTTAAATTGCAATAAAGTCTTTTAATTTTGTGAAAAATCCATCTTTTGTCAGTTTTTTAAATAGGGCACTCCGACAATATCATAAAGTAATAACTATATACGTCTTTTAACATGTATATTAATTAAGAGAAGTAAATAGGAATACCAAACAATGTTAAACCATTAAAGCACAAAATTGTCAGGGTTCTTGGCAGTTAAAAAAAGGAAATTGCAAGCATTACAAAAACATTTAATAAAGCGTTTGATTACCATTTTCAAGGTCTTTTTTCAGCTGCTCGTAAGCTTTCAGCTTGTCCATTTGCTGAAACGTATACAAAACAATTACTGAACAGTTTAAATTTAAATCACGTTTCACACCACTGTCGCTAGCTAGAACAATTGGCCAGACAAGAATAGATTTCCTTCTTTGAGATGTAACTTTCACAACATAACCGCAACTTAATATAACACAGCTGTGGCAAAAATATGAACAAAAGTGAGAAAAAGTTAAACTTACCATGTGTCATTAGGAGCCTGAACCGCGGTAAAACTCCGGTGAGGTCAATGACCTTACGCTCTCCCACTGTCACACGTTGATGACGTATTTGGAAAGCAATTCGGGTAGGACGTGACAACAGCGCCACCTGCAGGAAGATTTTCTCTCTGTCTGATCGCTCGTGTTCTGAGACCTGACATTTTTTCGTGTGACTCTGATACCTGACATTTTTTCATGTGAGTCTGAGACCTGACATTTTTTTCATGTGAGTCTGATACCTGACATTTTTTTCATGTGAGTCTGAGACCTGACATTTTTTCATGTGAGTCTGAGACCTGACATTTTTTCGTGTGACTCTGAGACCTGACGTTTTTTCATGTGAGTCTGAGACCTGACATTTTTTTTCGTGTGAGACTGATACCTGACATTTTTTCGTGTGAGTCTGAGACCTGACATTTTTTCATGTGAGTCTGAGACCTGACATTTTTTCGTGTGAGTCTGATACTTGACAACTTTTTTCCTGAGACCTGACGATGTCCTAAAATGTACACCGTAGTGCGGGCATTCACCTACATGTAACGTCACCTCATTACCACCACCACCCTTTCCACTCGCCTGTTGATCTCAGGCCACAAGGCTCTGACAGAATTCTTTATTTAGGCCTATTTGGGAAACTGAAAACACAGGGCCCTTGTGCTGTGTGAAGTCAGAGTCATGAAGACAGAAAGCCAGCTTAACTGGAAGGGGTATACAGTAATGCTGGACCTCCCACCCATCAGAAACAGACGTACTGACTGAAGCTGAAAGCACTCGGAGTGCACACCACGAAAAATGCTGCAAACATTGTTGTTCCTTAAAATATATGGGACGTTTTGTAACTGGACAATGTAACTGGATATGTCTTCCTTTGATATAACTGAGGAACATTTCTACTACGGGACAGACATGTTGCTACTTTCTTATCAGAGCCCCCGGACAAAACACCGCTGATTCTGAGCGAGTCTTGTACTGTTGTTACAATCTCTATTCTCTGTCTGCATGTTCAGATGATAAAGACAAAAAAAGCTGCTCGTTCAGATAAGGAAATCAAAGCAACGAGGCAAAAACACAGCTAGGAGATGCTATAGCGATGATCCCCAGCATGTACAGGATTAACTTTGTTACTTTGTTCAAAAAGTGCCTTTCTCTTAACTTCAGGCACTCACACATAGAAGTAATGGAAATGTTTTCCACGACTCAGACAAAGGTAAGGAAAAGTAAGAAACAAAAGATCTGGCACTGCTCACAAAGGTGGGGCACATCTTGAGGTTTGGAGCTTATGACCGTAATTGCATTTGGCTTCACTGCCAAATGGTAATTCACTCTACAACCAGCTCACAAAAGCTAATTAATGGTCTAAACACGAGTGGCACTTTTTATGAAAATGGTGCATGCAGGGAGTTTGGTTGGAGAAACAACCAGCCAAAGAAGAACTGCAACCACAGAAGTTTTTAGCACAATCAACAGCAAACACATGGAAAGACATGTAGTAGTGATAAACCCCATTTATGTCTCTCAGTGTGTAGTCAGTGCTGTGGGTTACATAAATGGTATGTAAAGTTTGTATGTATGTACTGGTATGTAAGGTTTTTGTCAAAGCTATGGTGCTGCTCATTCACATTAGTGAGAGGGCGTCTGGTAATCCCAATTTATTATTTTCCAACATGCAGCTGTTGTGAAGGAACTCATTCTCCTCCAAACCAAATTTGGCTTCCAAAACAAGAAAAATCAGTGAGGGGAAAAAGGGAAAAAAACAAAAAATGCAGTCCCAACAGGATGCATGTTTGCTGAAAATATTGTAGGAGCTCGTACAGCGAGGCACTGATACCAAAGGATACCTCGTATGTGCAGGTGGGATTTCACACACAAGTATTATATTGCACTCTAGGATTAGCATGCATTGAATTCTGAGTTACATGTGTATGTGTACAATCAAAATAGTCTATTTATGATCTTATTGCTACACTTTTTGTGTTTTGCTTAAAGAAAACTGAAAAAAAAACAGAACAAAAACAATTCAGCTGTTTCTTCCGTGATTATTGTGTGAGCATGCAAATTCTGCATGACTCAGAGGATCAGCGAAGATTTTATGATGCTCTGTCTGAGCCTTCTGACCCCCACCCTCCTGTGGTAGATATTAGACTCAAGGCAAATTTTAATTTCACATAATTTCACAATTATCTTTGCATCACTTTATCAATTTCTCTTCGATTATTACATTGCCATTCCTGCAAAATGTTCCAAAAAAGATCCTGTGCAAAATATACTGGTTCACTGATGTATTGACCAATTGTTGCTATTAGTATGTCGACCTTGTTGACTGACCTGGTTAATGCAAAATGTGATCGATGGTGACCAATATTTATGTGTTGCGTCAAATCAGTTTTTGTGCTGGCTAAATGTTTAGAGATAGTGAGATGAAACGCTACAAAACTATCAGAAAGCATCATGATGACAATTTAAAGGGTACAAAGGGAAAAATGCCTAACAGGATAAACTTCTTGAGATGAGCTCAGGATTTCATAAGTACTGTAGCCATAAGAGATTTTGAATATAAACATAATGCAGTGATTTGAAAATCACGTACATTTTTTAAAAAAATAGTCCAAAGTGAACATATCAAATCCATAAACTGTTTTCAGAGGGTCATGCCACGTGTGCAGTGCACTTCTGTAGCGTCACAGATGCTGGCTTTTGAGATGTGCGATGATAACAATGTAACTGTTATCTGATGACTCTGATCTTTAGTCTGTAGGAGGAGGGGGGCTGTGGAAGTTATGATTTCCAAATGAATTTCAAAGGCGAGTACTGGTAAGGAATCGTCGCCCTCACTGTAAGAAGAGCTGGGCTCCTATCGATGATCCTGCCGTTTTCAACACTTTTCAATTTGTCCAAGGCCACATCAGCTCAGATTGTCAGTACCACTTTGTGGTGGCATGACGTCCTCTTGAACTGTTTTGCTGCCACAGCTCATCTGCTCAGCCACTGCGAGTTCTTCTGCTACCTAAAAATGAATATCAAGTTGGGACTTTGACAAGGTGAAGGCAGGGGAACCACACATAGGGGGCCTAGGGTCCACTGGCCACCCCACAAAATTTAAATTAGGATCTATTAATAAGAAAATAAGATCTATTGTATACTGCAGAGGCACAAGCGCAAAGTAGTGAGTGGGACTTTCACTGAGAGACCAAAAAATAACTGAGATGCTAAAGATTGCATGGGCGTAGACAAGAAGATTACCTTAGACATGAACTGGTCCAGTTAAAGATCAGGTAAAGTTCAATCAAAAGACTCTTTGATTGAGTCTCAGATTTTAATCACACCTCATATATTAGTGATAACGTGATAACATAGAGCATGTGTCATCTTTTCAGAACACACTGTACACAGTATTTATTCTGTTAGCATTACATATAAATTCTTGCCTCTGTACATCGCTACTGTTGATTTTAAATCAAACAATAAAGATGGCGAATCACTCAGAACAATAACAATTACAACAATCCTGACATGTGTACCCTTTAAGGATAAAGAGGACAAACAATCTGAAAAAGAAATAAGGGACAAAACTAATGATTATATTTAACATATGTTATAATTCAACCCATTTAGAACTTTTTTCCCTAATGTGTCCTGATACAGACTATCTGCCACATCCAGCCAGCTGCAGAGGGTTCACACCTCTTCCCTTTTCCTCTTCCTCCAATTCTATCACCTCCCGTGATAATGTCGGCCAATTGATTTATGTATGTAAGGTGATGATCAACATAACTGTAATTGGCACAGCTGGTTTAGAGTGACCAATAAAAGAAAGAAAAAGAAAACGAGAAGCGCTTCATTTGGATTGACATGCTTATCCCAGCTGACAGCTGGTGGGGAAGCTATGAGTCTACAATGTGAAAACAGACTCCGCTGGACGGTCTGACCAGTGGAACATTTGATTCAGATGATTGTGTGTCCTCGATTGTTCATCGTCTCAGTTGGGAGGCTTTAATCTCCTCTACGGAAATAATTGGGAGGCAGTGAGGGAGTTAATTGTGTTTTCCACTGATGAATCATCAGGAAGTATTGCCCCCCCACCCCCTGTGCACACACACACACACACACACACACACACACACCTACACACACACACACACACACACACACCTACACACACAAACATACAAGTACACAGTCAGGCCGGCATTCATGCACACACACAGACCACACACATACTGTACACTTGCACTTTGTGTGTTCACATACACCGTTCCAGAGTAAGACAAACTGTAAACAACACACATTAAAAAAAGACACAAGCACATGAGCCTCTCTCTTTTTTTATCATTCTCATTTTCAGCCTCTCTCACCCTCTCTGATACTTTATTTCACCCATTTCAAAAGATTAAGAAACCAATTAGTAAAGCTCTCACAGCAGCTATTACCATGCTGGGAACTGGGGAGAGAAGAAATCCCCGTCTCTCCTCTTCCAAAAGAAGGATTTCTCTCTCATTGTCGCCAGGTTGGGAGCGAAGGATGTGGGGTGTATTTGGAGTGCTGCTGATGTGGTAATTTTGGCTCGGAAACAATGCTACGCTGTGTAAAGAAGGGGTTTTGGAGGGAAGTAGCAGAGCTGGTGTTTTTTGTGGTGTGTGTGTGTGTGCTTTTGTGCTCACATGTGATACACACACTCAAATTAAGGTGACATCATGGCATCGCTCCGAAGGCCACACTAGGTTCCAGATGAAGGAGGAAACATCGAATTAACTCCGAATCAGGACGTGGACACAGACGCTTTGTATTAAGCAGCAAGAATAGACATAGTGGGAACAGACTGGGAACAGAAGGGCTTTCCTGTGTGAGTGTTGTTGGAAAACAAATAAAGGAAAAATGATTTAAGGAATAAAAAGTTGGTCGAAATTATGAAAAATAATCTTCTCAAAGCAGCTGTAACATTTCCTTCCCTGTGGTGTCAAATAACCTTCTTTATCAAGCTGCTGAGGAGTCAGAGTGACACATCAGGTTTCTTTAGGTTCTTAAAAAAAGACACATACAGGATACCCTTCTGTAGCCTTCTGACTGTGTGCATGGTGTGGAGAAGATTAGCTTTCTTGTTTTGACTGCTCTGACTTTTATAATGTTATTGTGTTAGTGCAGAAAGCAGTTTGGCTGCAGTGCATCATCATGATTTGATTACTGGCCCATCCAAAAATTTCCTGCATGCTGAAATTATGTAAAGAATTGCATTGCCATAACTCTGCATTTCAGGACTGCAGGGTTCACAATCTATTCAGATTTTCAGCATTTTCTCATCTAACATGACAATAAAATTTAAATAAAAGTAGGCTGACTATCTTTAATTATTATGATTGTAATTGTATTATTTGTAGATCTACATGCATGCCCCTACACAAATACTGCAATGGTTACAATGCATTGCTTAATGAGCACTTCATAGCTGACTGGAGAGCAGAATTTCGGACTGTATGATAATTTTGTTATGGATATTATTGGACATTTCTGTACCTATAAAGTACCTCCTGATCGACTACAGAATAGCGGATCAATAGACTGACTTTTTGATTTTATCTGCAAAAACAAATCAAGTTTGCATTCTCCTCCTGTTGTTATCATTGTACCGGTTAGTTACACTTAAGCCCCGAGGCCTGCGTCGAGGGAAAGAGGGCGTGGCCAAATAAAGCCCATGTTGAGGTCCGTATAGTTCTTCAGAATATCACATGACCAAAGACAAAATAGGCTTTTCTGAAATGACGTGACTGCCTCGTTATGTGATTCAAGCTTTCAAAAACACACGGGAATTATTTATTTGTGTGAACTGGATCTGAGCTGATTCTGAGAATCATCATGAGCTTGCAAGGAGATTGTAAGCACATGATGGTGCCATCAAAAAATATCAGCAGTTAGGGAGCATTTTGACATGACATCACCCAATAATAACATACATCTTCTCAAACAAATCTTAGAGAGGATGGTTAGTTACAGTAGATACATATATATTCTACAGAACATCATATGGTACATAGACCATACATATCCACTGGCTTGTAGCCCACTTGTAATATCACAGCACTCCTGGTGTACAGCGATTGACCAGCAGATGTCAGGGTGCTTCATGTGATCTTTCTTTTGGCGAAACCATTGACCGGAAAGATTCAACACATTCACGAGGCTTCATCACACCATAGATGAAGAAAGAGACAAATGTTAAAACAATAGTAAAATAATACTATTTAATGCTGTTTTAACTTCAGATGTTCTTCTGATGTTCACCTGTGTTTACTAATTACAATAAATCATTTGATAGGTTTAAGCAGGTTTAACCATGTGAAAAGGAAAGTTCTGAATCTGTGCAGTCCAGTATAAAACTAAGTACCCTCACTGTCTCCATAGGCAGAGGGTAGTAGCAAGGTGCTGCTGATAAAATGTACTTGATTAATTAATCAGCAGCAAGTGTGAGCACCTCTGTAGAAGCGGCAGGTTTGGGCAGTTTGCTTCACTGGAGCGTTAAGGTGTGTGCTGACATAATGCAACAGTCTTCCTAGGAGTGAATGTCCCAGGAAATTCACCCTAGGTTCAGACCACGTAATACTCAGAGGAACTGCAAAGACCCAAGAGTCACACCCGAGAGTCTACAGGCCTCAGCTAGCATGTTAAATGTTAAAGTTCATGACAGTAAATTAGAGAAAGATGGATCAAGTATGACTTGTTTGCAAATATTTCAGGAGTAAGCCTCTTCTGTATAAAAAGAACATGGCAGCATAGCTTAGGTTTGCAAACTTATATGTGAAAAAACAACAAAAGCTCGAGTCCTTTGTACAGGTGAGACCAAAGCCGAGATGCTTGCCTATATTACACAGCACCATGGCCAAAACCATACACAGGATCTCAGCACATACACCTCATACCGAGTGTCATGCACAGTGAAGGAAAGGTCATGATTTGGGTTTGCCCTGTAACTGCAGAACTGCAGCACCTTCTAGTTATTGAGTCAACCATGAACTTTGTGTACCAAAATATTTATGTGAGACCATCTCTTTAAACGTTTGACCTGCGACCATGAAACAGGACAATTATCCCAATGATACCAACAAATCCCATGTATATTAAAATAAATAAATCTGCATGGACAGCAAGGGTGAGCAATTTGTTTTATTAATTCGGACTTTTTTGTACCACATTATGCACATATGGACTCTTAATAACTAAAGCAAATTTACAGTTATCATCAAATATTTAACCTTATTTTAGTTTAAGACTTTATCAGAGTTTTTATCATCCATTAAAACATCATTCTTATGGAGATGAAAGACATGTGAAACTGTAGCTATTTTTTTTAATAAAGCATGAAGCTACTGCTACATCAATAAGACAAAAAAAAAAATCCTAAGCCAATGCCAAAATTTATTTTTGGCACAGTGAACAAAACACAGGCATACTTGAGTGTGTTTATGTGTTAATTATACAGTGTTGTTACTACCTGCTTGCCAATTTGCTAGCAGGTGATGGCAGAAAGACAGATTCCCACTTGTGCTGAGACATGAAGTAGCCTGGCTCTGCCCTCATTTCCATCAGCTCTTATTATTATCCTCGACATAACTGTGAAGAAGTCATTAAAAATCCTGCGCCATACAGAGACAAGTGCTTAACAGGCCTGAGCCACAGTGAAACTGAGAGGTTATAAAAGTTCTGAGGCTGCTATCAAGAAGCACTAACTTCTGGTTTGTCTAATTAATCTGTCTGGGTGTATTTGGCACCTGGCTGAGCATTTAACTATCAAAGCTTGATGATACATCTGAATAATTTCTAAACTAATCAGTCAAACTGTAAAACCTACAGTTAAGAGTCATGAATTCATGCGCTCAAAGCTGTCCAGTGGTCCGGATTAGAGTCTTTGGCAAGTCTATGCTGGCCCCTGGGCCTTATGTTTGACACCGCTGCTTTAAAGCTTGTGAGTTGTGTGTGTTTGTGGCTTTTTGCTCCTGCCCAGTGGAGAGGACGCTGTCATTGACTTATTCTTTTATTTAGTGATCAACTTCTAGGTTTTGTTGTATTTCATTCTATTGGTTTAATTATTATTGAAAACACTCGATTTCTTGCCAACACTGCCTCTTTATCTCCTGTTCAAACTCAGAAATGTTTTGTTATTTCCCAAATATGTCATGGTCCTGGGTCGGTGACCCAGTGCTTTAAGTTGATTATTATCATTTTTCTAGTTTATTCTGATTTCGTATTTGTTCTTAGGGTTTGAGTTGTGTGTTTCTATCATCCCTACCTGTGTCTCTCCTCTGTGTTCTGTTCGTGTCCCCAGTTGGTTGTGTAAAATAGTCTGTGTGTTTCCTGTTTTACTTTGTAGGTCTGTGTCTCGTTATGCCCATTAGTTCCAGCTGTGTCCTCTCCTGTGTGCCATTTCCTGATTACCTGGTGTGTGTATTTATAGTTGGTGTCTGCCTGTGCTTCTCGTTGCGTCGTCTGTGTTTCTAGGTATTCTGTGTTTCTCTGTGAACCTCCCGTGTAGTCTACTTTATTCCATGTTTCTTCGTGTCTCTCTGCTCCTCACTCCATGTCCTCCGTTTTGTATTAGTTTTCCCAGTTTAGGTTTATGTTTGGTTCTGCCCACACCTTGGTTTTGTGCACTGTAAATAAAACCCACTTGCACCTCTGCCATTGTCTGCTATTGGATCCTCCTTTCTCACCCTCCACACGACTGCCGCCCCAGTCGTGACAAAATATCCCCTGAAGTTTTATGGAAATGTAACAACTTTGATCTAATTATTTACATTGCTGAATTATCTAATGTTTTTTAATTAAGAGATAAATCAATTAGAGAACAATAAATACAATGAAAAAATTTAAAATAGCATAACCACAGAATCAGAAGTTTTCACACATGCACATCATCTTTGTATGGCTCAGTTCTCATATAATAATAATAATAATAATACATTTTATCTATAGGCGCCTTTCAGACCCTCAAGGTCACCTTACAGTAACACGTAAACATACCATAAAAGACATAAGAAAAATGTATATCTAGCAAACATGGTAGGTAAAATTTAGACAAACATTCATAAAAGTATAAAAGCAAATATAAAAACTGAGCAAGGTAAAAAATGGCCTAAGAGAGATCAGGTGTATGCAATTCTAAACAGATGGGTTTTGAGTAGTGATTTAAAAGTGGTGAGAGCAAGTGGAAGTGCATTCCAAAGTCTCGGGGCAGAACAACTAAAGGCTCTGAGTCCAATGGTAGTCAGGTGAGCAGGTGGAACTGACAGAAGGGAAGCTGAAGAAGAGCGGAGTGTACGAAGGGGCGAGTATGTATGGAGAAGATCGGATAGATATGGAGGAGCAAGGTTATGAAGCGCTTTAAAAGTGAGAAGCAGGATCTTGTAATTGACACGGAGGTGAATTGGGAGCCAATGGAGCTGTTTAAGAACAGGAATATACTGAACACTCCACACACACACACACACACACACACACACACACACACACACACACACACACACACACAGTATGGCCTTGTCTCACTTGGAGACACTTCCTGTTTCTTCACAGTGTTATGGCTGTAAATTATACTAGACAAGGCTGTAACCATAATCAGCTTTAAACACACACACACACACACACACACTCACATACATACACATAAACATGAGCGACAAACAGATTCTGATGTAAACATGTGGGTTTTCTCCCATTTCATGTACTGTGAGCAGATGAATTAACATCCAGAAGAGACAACTTTGCTCCTAAATCATATCAACATATGTGAAATTACAGCATGAATTCAGAGAACAGGAGACAGTATTACTAATACCTGCATGAGCCCTCAGAACAGGTGATTCAAACCCTCTGTAGAGTGGACTGTTGCATAAATTGCAGAAGCTGTTGTTGATACGAGTTATGATAATGGCGCCATCTGGTGGCCATGTACCTAAATGCCAGCGAGACACATTCGGTGAAAAGAGCGATTTCGGTAATGGTTAGTGTTGGTGCTAGAGCATCTTTTTAAAGACTGTTTCACCTGTAATATATAAGTGGGACATTTAGCTTGTTTTTAGTTTTTATGCTTTTTTAATGCCCTGTGCTTGTTTTATTGTAAATAAGTTATGTTTACTGCTACACTTGAGTTTTGTACTCCTTGTCTTCCACCCCCTTATATTTTTTAGCTGAAACAACCACTATACAAAAGAAATATTAAGATGAAATAGAATTTTAAAATATTACAGTTACCTTTGATACCAACAGGTATTGTCTTGGAGAAAAATGAACTACATTAGAAAATATGTGGGGTCATTTTTAAGTTTTCAAGGCTTGCTAAGATTATAGGTGCATCCTCAAAGAGTCATAAGGGATACATCAGTAAGAGCTCATACATATGCACAAAGCCAGGCCATAAACATACTCACTTCCTGTTTTATTTTGGTGACTATTCTTCTGTGTCTTGTGTGTAGTTCAACTTCCTCCAAAGTCATCATGTTAGGTGCTTTTGGGTTTAATTCTTGTCTGAGTCCAGTGTTTTGGGTCCCTCGCTTGTCTGCCACACAGCCAAAACAGGGAATAAGCTATGAAGTAAGATATTCATCCATCAACCAAGCATATCACAAAACTTCACATATGTCAATCAAACTGAAATGTCTTTTTCTGGGGTGTTTGACTGATTCGGTCTCACTGACACTTCATCACAGCTGCATCTTCCTTTGTGACCTTTCCTGTGATTGTGCAGCTTTTGAAAGGTTAAAAGGCAAGGTCGACTCAGTTTACTTCATCATATTTATAATTTTCACAGTGTTCTTTGTTTGTGCCACATCTTCCAAAGACTCAAGAAGAAAAACAAGAAGTTCCTCAAATATTTTATTTTATTTTATTTTATTTTAATTGTAATTTATCTCCAAATTACTTCTACTTTCAAAAATTATTGAGGAAGTGCTTAATGAACACTGATTTTAGCAAAAACCCCAGTGCTGCTTTGCCTGTGCTTATGAACAACAGTTTTATTGAGAGTGCTGTAATCCATAATAAGTACATATAAGTAATAAGTGCACAGGTGTCTCCTATCCTCTTAACGCCTCCCCAACACACACACTCCCTACTTTGAACAAATAATAACATACACAAAACAGCTAGAAACCTGGTTTATGATCAACATCTTAGTTTTTTCACATGAATATCTAAAGTCTGTTCAGTTTTATAAGATTGGAGGCTAAGCTGTTGTATTCAGATCAAGCTGTTTTCATTTTTGTTACTGATGAAACTTTTGGTATTCCAGCCTTGCTAATGAATTCATATTTTCATATGTTTCACATTTTCACCCTTCATTTTGCTGTCTGCATTCATAAAGCCTGCATGAAAAAGAAACAGCAAGAATGCATGAACCAAAGCATCTCTGTAAGAGTCCATCGTCTGTTTTTGTATTTCCTGCCATGCTATTCTTTGCTCTACTGTAACTGTTAATGTGTATAAATAGAAATGCCTCTCTCTGTCAGTTCTTCTCTTCTTCGCTTTTTCATCATGTATTTCTGCTTTTACAGTTACAGTCTTTTCTGCTTGTTTCATCTGCCAGTGCTTTTTGTGTTTTGGGTGCACATTTTTTTTACAGAGCAGTCATTTCACACATGGCTGGTGTTGATGCATAATATGACACCTTTCTTATCTTTGCATGCCATACTTCTTTCATTGTTCAGCATTCACACATGTATCATGCCCTTACTTCTCTTGCAGAGACTTCATGTTTCTTTAAAAAAAGAAATATACAAAAAATTTAATTATTACAGGGTTGAGTAATGCCATCTGTGAGTTGTTCATTTACACTGCATTGATCCCCCCCACCCCACCCCCCACCCCATTTGATACATTGAGAGAAACAGGATACCTTGTATCTGTAATCACACCCAGCAGAGACAACATATTGTCAAGGAGTAAAACAGAAACAGAGGAAGGATCTGTATGTTTGATTTGGCACAGAAACATAGCTATAATTCAGTACGGAAGGATCATAAGAAAGAAATGACCATGATTTATTAATGTACAGAATTTAGATAGAGGTATTTGGCAGTTAGACTCTGATGGCCTGTGGATCCCAGCAGTGATAGGGATTAGAGCAGGACTCCCTGTGAGGGTGGAGATGAATATGGAGGCTTGAATACAGCCTGAGTGATGAGAGGCGGTGATGTGGAGAAGGTGGGTTGCACAAAGGCATCTGCAAAGGAGAGTGACAGATACGCAGTGAGATTTAAAGTATGTGGCATGAGTGCTACTTTGTCTGATGAAGGCTGGGAGAAAAATGATTGGACAACATCAGTGATGTCACCAAACAGCTTCTCACCTGGGAAAGTAGAAGTGATGTGAAGCTTAGAATTAGCAACACCTGGGAGCAGACAAATGTGAGACCTGAGATCTTCCTTATTAAACTTATGCATAAGATTCCTTATAATGCGATGGAAAGATGAGCTAAAGATGAGCTAACTCGGGGTGACCATTGGCAGAACAGACTGCACCTCAGTCTCCACTCCACTGAGAACCACAAAGATGAATCTCTACTCCAAATCTGAGCCTGATAAAGAAAAGCAAATAAACAGACATTAAAAGGCAGTATTCCTCACTAGGTTTTAGCATAACATCAGTAGCTGGTGTATCTGTCAGTAGTTTTTAATCTCTGAATACAACACATTATAAAAATGAGCCAAAAAGAGGAAATGCTTGATAGTGAGATACATCATCTCAAAACGTTGTGGTAAAGGCAAGAAGAAAAATATGATACTGCTTCTCAGAGGAAGTTTTCATGTGGGTGAGCTTGAGATGCTTTTATCTCAAAATAACAAAAGCAACACACAGATGTTTTGTCGTGCTGTTATATGTCATATATGAATAGCTGCTGCACTAATTTGATACAAGAGGAGGAAGTGATCTGAAGGTGTTGCATGCACACATATTTGCCGTAATTTCCATGTCCATTTGGTCATAAGACTTTGTAGTTTTAAGAAGCTGACTTCTGCTTTTAAGCAATCATTCTTTAATAAGACAGCAGCTGAAGTTTTTGAAAGCTCATTAGTCAACGTTCTGATTAGATAGTGAAGTCTGCAACAGCCATGTTCTTCACAGAAGCTGAATGTTTGTTCTGGGTTTTTGTTCTCTGTCTCTCAGGTAGGAAAGATTCAGTTTTACCAGATCCTTTAATTCAATGTCTACTTTTATGTATCAGTGTAAATGCTGCAATAGGTAACATTTTACAGTTGTAGATATTTGAGACATTTAGATATAAAATGAATATTTACCGTTGTTTAGTTTATGCTAAAAGAAGGAATTTTGCTGTATTCCGTAAGATCGTCTTTTCTAGTCTTCCTGTCCTTTCACAGCCACTTGTTTCTAAAAAAGTACACTTTATTATTACATAAGCTGCTAGTTTCTCAGAATTATGTACTAAAAGTGGCCTTGCTTCAGTGCCATGAATCACTGGGTTTAACCCATACTAACTCACTCCCGGCTTGGCTCACATAGCTCCGTAAATGATTATTCTCGAACAACTACAGCACCTAATCAGGATATTTAAGAAAGTAAAAGATTTTCACATTTATTATCTATTAGTGTGCAGAATTATTATGCAACTAAATGAAAAATGAATATTTCCCCATTTCATTTGTTTATTTTCACCCAATGAAGTGAGAATGACAAAACAAACAACTTTAAAACTTTAAATGTATAAATAAACATTTCTGACGTAAAAAAAAAAAAGTTATTGACCAAAACAGTGAATTTACTTTCAAGTTGAAGATTGTTGGTTATTTGATTTCTCAATGATCAAATGTTTTCTGCAGCAGCACCCGGAACCTCCCAGACAATGTTAGGAGAGCTGCACTTTTTTCCTTTACTGTAAATCTTCCATTTCAGAAGGGCACACAAGTTCTCAACAGGGTTTCGGTCAGAAGAAGAAGTACTATAATTTTCCAGTTAATATGAAATCAATGGAAAATAACATGTTTGATTCTTCTCAAATCTTTGGTGGTCTTTTTTTTAATACATTTCTTGACCCTGTGACTTTTTGCAACAAAACATTTGATGGTTCTCTGATAACGTTGCAATATATTAGCAATTTTCAGAGTGCTGCATGGAAAATGCATGAAACTTATATTGTCAGAATAACATATGAATGTTATAGAAATTGTGTAAATCTGCACAGATGCTTGTTAATCAAATGTTCTGTTAAAGGTGTTCAGGGACAAACAAAAAGCATCTGTGCCTTGAAAGGTTCATCAGTGAATCTGTCCTGCTCACATCAACATCCAGCTTCAAGCATGAACTGGTACAGTGTACACAGGGGGGGCTTCAAGATTGAGACCTCTGCAGATGGAAAGTACAGCATGTCAGCAGAGAGTAACTTGACTCTGACAGTCAACAATCTAGCAGAGAATGATGCAAACATTTACTGCTGCAGAGAACCTGCTGACAAATCAGACTGCGGCCAAAGGGGAATTTCTCTCAGTGTTGCAGGTACAGTGGTTTTATCAAACGCGTGAAGAACTCATTTATGAATAATCAATGTATTGATATTTTTTCTATTAACGATCCTCTCAGAGCTGCAGGTAAAGGTGATTCCTGCCACAGAGGGACAGACAGTAACACTGATGTGCAGCAGCAGCTGTCCTCTGACTGAAAAGCCTGCAGCCTACATCTGGTACAAGAACAGAGAGTTTCTCTATGAGGACTGGTCTCCCTGGTACCAAGAGCTGCTCAGCAGTGAGGAAGCAGTCACATACTCCTGTGCTGTCAAAGGCTACGAGGATCTCAGAGCCCCTGAAGTCTCTGTGGGTGAGTCATGATGTTCAGTCAAATGATTCTCAGTAAACATACTCAGTACGCTAATATTTAATTTCATCTAGATTCCATCACACCAACATGCTTCAGTGTGACGTACAATAAAAGCGAAATGTGTCCTTATCAGCAGGGATCAGAACATGAGCTTTGTTCCATCACATTTCCCAGAGGTGAAAACACAAACACGTCTTCTTACTGACCTCTGAAGTACACTGTTTGTATAGTCACTTTTTAAAAATTATTTAATTAACTGAATCACATATGTATTTAATTACATTAAACTGTGTTTGTGTTTGAAGACATGTATAATGGAAATGGGTGCAAGATATAAAATTAAACAAAGCAAAGAGAGGCTTTTCCTTAGGAGAAGACAGAGCATGTACACAAAACTATGGTAATTGAGAAAAATAGTAAAGAAATAGCAGGGTATAAAATATGCATATTAATAATGTAGTGACTGATGAAACTATTCCACATTTTTTAGAGGTACATATCGTGAGGACTAGTGGGAACACACAGACCTGTAGCAGCTTGTGTCCTGTGATCGACCCTCAAACTGTCTATGTGTGGTATGAAAATGGAAAACTTTATAGGGAAAATATAAGAAGCATTTCAACTCCAAGTTCTTTGAAAAACAACTTTTACTGTGCAATTAAAGGTCATGAACATCTTCAATCTGATGAAGTCTGTGAGTATCACAGAAAACTGTTAGTTCTGTTAATTAATAACAAGCTGTTATCTCAACATGCAGACACCACAGTCAACTTTAAATCTTCCATCTATATTTCAGGTGTTCAGGATAAAAACTGCTGGAGAGTGAATTATGTCAGCAGGAGAATCTGTGCTCTGGAAGGATCTTCAGTGAACATTATCAGTAAATACTCACATCCTGATAACATGAAGCCAGACTTTAAATTATGGATTAAAAAATGGAGAACAGGTGATAAGGAACTTGAAAAACCGATTGAGCCTTCAGGTCGTGTGGAGTATCACGACAACATGAAGAACCAACACACCCTGACCATCAAAAACCTGATGAAGAATGACTCAGGAGAATACACATTCATCCTGAAACTACATGATAAAGAGCTGAAACTGCCTGGAGTCTTTTTGATTGTCACAGGTAAAGTCTCCTAACAAGGATTAAGATGTTTTATTCCCAGAAAGTTGACTCTGTTCATCTGGACGTAACATTTTTAGTGGGAGAAACATCTGAAGAAGTCACTCATCCAAGTCAATCTTCCAGAGATTGATGAATGATGAAACGTTTCTCCCTCTGAAAATGCTACGTCCAGATGAACAGAGTCAACTTTCTGGCACTAATGTAAAAGTGCCATCAGCAAAATTTCACTGATCATCACATTTTAGCTGGTCTAAGAATAAATGCTTCTTGTTAAACTGTTGACTGTCCTTTGCTTTCCACACCACTTGACCTGTATCACATTACCCATGAAAATGCTATCCTATATTAAAAAAAAGGTAATTGGGAAATTTTTTATGAGATTTATAGTTTTTAATAATTTAATAATGTTCCTCTTTCAGAGCTGAGAGTGAAGATGAGTCCTTCTGCAGTGGTGACAGAGGGTCAGAGAGTCACACTGACCTGCAGTACCAGCTGTCCTCTGACTGACAACACAAACTACATTTGGTACTTGAACAGTCGACCTCTGAACATGACAGAGAGCCACAACAAACATCTGATCCTAGACCCAGTCAGCAGGGAGAATATAAGAAATTTTTCCTGTGGTGTTAAAACCAACAAGGATAACACCACAGCTCAATGGCTACCAGCAGCTGCAGGAGGTTTTGCAGCTCTCCTGTTAATAATAATAATACTTCTCACTGTGTTCTGCTGCCAGAGGTGAGCATCACTGTGTTCTCTTTTAGATTAATCATGTTCAAACTCTGATTTGAAATCTGTTATTCAGTCATATCCTTTCGTGTTTGACACTCAGAAAAAAGACGGCTTCCAGTCATTCTCCAAAGAGAGAAATATCAGACAACAAACAGCAGGTACATGACAGGTTTATCTCACTAACATTATACCCTCTCGTATGCAATGAAATGTAAAGTTATGTTATTTGGTTTCCTCAGGTCAGCATTAATCCCATATATGCAAACAACCCAAGCCAGCACAGCAGGATGCCTGACACCACGAACCATGAAGCTCATCTCTATGACAATGAAGTTGATCTCTATGACAATGGCGCTAGTCTCTACTGTAACCGCTAATATTGAGGTTAACAATCACACTCTATAGTGGAAATATACAGTAAAATCACAGTAGAAATGAGTAAAAAAATGAATGGGGTTTTCAATTTAACGATAGCCTACGATATTACGTGTTGCAAAAAACCTGGAAAGTGCATCACAACATAAAAATGCTGTTGTTAACTTTGTCAGACACGCTAGCTGTACTACTTTGTGAGCTTTGTGTTGCTTTGTGAATTTATAACATTATCTGGAAAATGACTGTAAAACTGAACTTTAAACTCATCATGTGTGCAGGTTTCTTTTTTTCTGAATCATAAAGTTTCTAATGTTTCTCATGTTTATAATAATGGTTATGTAAAATAGACAAAATAAACAAAGTCGCTCAAGTAGCTAAATTCTTTTGCACAACTATTGTGAAGATTTATCAGAATAATCACTTGTGGATTGTTTCTTCACCTTTTTGCTGTCAGAAGGTGGAGGGTTTATTCAATCTTTTTTCCTTCAATGACTGTACAATGAGTACAAATAAGTACAAGTAAAATCAGACCTGCTTTCAGGTGAGTTTCCTGCAAACAACTTATTGACATTAACTATCACCTGACTGCAAAATGTAGAGAAGTCAGTGAAAACCTGCCACATAACATAACATAACATAATTAACTAATGACATTTACAGCTCAGTTATCTTCGGTTTTACGGACTTATTCAGATTATGCTTTTTTTTAATCAGACAAACAATATCTCACATGCAGCAAACACCAAGAGTGGTTATGAAATATGATTTTTATTAAAGAGTAAAAGTGTTTACATCTGTGAGTGTGGTTGCAAAGCGCTAAAGTCTGGCACTTTCTGACCACACCCAGCACCCACATTCAACCAGAGGCAAAAAAGTAGCTTCACAGCAGACTACAGTCGACATCTCTACAGCTGTTCATGCTGCACGTTTAACTTTTTTTAAAAAACGAGTTTTACCACCTCCACAGCTCTCTGCTCAACAATGACTATTTAATGCATTCAAATACAACTACAAGGAGCAGAGCTGATACTTACAGTAAATCTAATAAAATCATCATTATTATATGGGAAGTGACTGAACATAGTTCAATATAACATGGTACAACATAACATGCAAGAATACTAAAGATTTAAAGAAAGAGGAAGGACGTTTGGTTTTAGTGTCCAAGCTGCACAACCAGTAAATATGAAACATTCGTGTTATCTACCTCATCCCTCAGTCTAACAGAGAGTACTTCTTAGTTTGAATGGTGAGTGACTTTGTCTCTTGTGTCATCTTTACACCAAAGGTTTGGACTAAAAGATCATGTCATTGAGAGATGCTGGCTTTCTGTTTGTGGCTGTCCTCTTTTATATCTCAGGTATCAGTGATTATTCACGAGTCCTGAAATAAGAATAGACATAGACAAATGCATATATTCATCAAGAGAAAAGGCCAAACGTCAACATTCTATCATTTATAGATGAGAACTTTGAATGTTCTGCCCAACTCAAAGTGGTAGAGCACACTTTGAGTCCCTATATGTTTCTGAAACATGCACTGAAATGAACTTAACACTGTTTGAAGCTATTTCTACCGCTTTGTTTTGATATGTTATTCTCAGAAAATCCACTGGATGTAAACCAGTCTTTAAGTTGGAGACCTTTTCAGTTAGCTTCCCTACAGGAAGTTAGAAAAGGATCACTCAATGTTTCCCACACCACAAGATTCAAGATTCTTTGTTTGTCACGTGCATAATTATACAAGTACAACACGCAGTGAAATGTTACCTGATACGCTCCTTGACTGTGCGAAAACAGAGAGAACAGTATATACAGCGAGTGATTATATACAAAGAGGACGTTATGTGCAGTAAGTGAGTGAGTTATATATAAATCATGTCTGACAGACACTGTGAGTGTGACTGTGACACTGTGAGTGTGTACGGATGAGTCAGTTTTGGGGCACATCTACCACCCACTGCATCACAACACCAGTCATTCACTTAATTACAATAGACGCACAGAGTATTATTAGTATATTATAGTATTATTATAAAAATGATCTGGATACAAATATTTCATTTCATTTATTTTTGTCCATTTCAAAGATGCTACAGTGTGACTTATGCTTATAGAATCATGTGTTCATACAAACAAGCATCAGTCGATAAGCCGTCCTCCATCACATATCCCACAGGGAAAGTTTTCACAAACAAACTGTAAAACCATTTGTTTGTATTTGTTGAAACTTATATTTTGGTCAATCATATAAGTTCTTTCAATGTTTCATGAGCAGTGTTGGGACTAACGCGTTATTAAGTAACGCGTTACAGTAACTACGTTACTATTGTGGTAACGAGCACGGTAACTAGTTATTATGCCAAAACCAGGAACGCGTTAGTCGTTACTAGGATTTAGATAGGGTCGTTACTCGTTACTTCGTGTGGTGGCTATCGCGGAGCTTCCACAGGTAAGAAGTTATGACCTGCAGTCTATCTGGGTCAGATATAAACCAAGTTTAGGTGGAGTTTATTTTCGTTGTGCTGACTTTTTCCGTACTGCGTACTAGCTAGCATGACGGAGTTTCTATACAGCTGGGTGGGTGCTATGAAGTTAATGATGTTGAACTTTATTTTGTTCATAAGTTATTAGAGTTGCCAACCGTCCCGTCTGGTATTCAGAGAAAATATTACGCGTTTCTTATTGAGGTGAAAAGGAACAGTTTGTCCCGTAATTCAGCTACAATGAAAAGGGCACAAAGCTGGAGTTATTCTGTGTCTTTGCTGCACAGCTGCCTCTTCTTCTCTCATTCTCCCCCTCCCTCTCCCGTTTCTACTTCAATCATGAAAACTGATCAATGATCAGCTGATCGGCTCTCTTGTTCGTTTATCGCCCACTTTGCGCCAGAAAGAGGAAACCAGCGGATGTCACGCTAAACAACAGCAGCACGTTTAAGCTTGATCAGCTGTTGTTAGAATTTATATAATATTAATTTCTAGTATCAGCTGATGTTTGCTGGAGCCACAGCTGCAAAAAAGCTGCTGGTCATGATGTCGGTTTGGTTATCTGGTGAGAGGGAAACATGAAGATGAAACCAGGAGATGTCCTTACTGAATCATCAGAGCTGAGCAGGTGATGGAGAAACAGGTTTACCTTTTAGGTGACATGAATGAGTTGAAGGGAAGTTATGAACTGTTTCTGAGAGACAAATAACCCCAGGATCCTTTTTTAGGTAGCTGACAGCTGGTAATTGTGCAGGTGCGGATCTAGCAAAGTTTTGCCAGGGGGGCCAGGTAGGGCATTAACAGGGAAAGGTGGGCACAAAGAAATACTTTTCTTTCTTATTCTAATTTAAAATGTCTAGCTTTTAAAAAATAATTATCTGAATCTTGCGAACAAACGATTGATAGATTGATGCAAATATACCATCAAAACAGTGTACATCACTGTCACAACAGTGTTTGTTTTCATTCAAAGGCTTTATGATTTTTCCTATAATGGTGGGCCGGTCTCTAGTCAAAATGCCCGAGCCGATTTTTTGTCCCAGTCCAGCCCTGTATGCAGCTCATCTGCAGTCTGGTGTTACCTACATCTTCCTATTCAGAAGGCAGAATTTCCGAGTTCCGAGTACAATCAAAGTACCACGACTGCAGTTTTTGTGTTGGATGTAAAAGGCGCACATGATGCTGTGACGTAGGCTAGAATCATGGCAGCAGTCAATGATGGTCCGGGTGTGGGATTTCTCTCGTGGAAATATGCACATTATCTGTTCCTTTCTATTGGTAGGTGGCACAGTGCACTTGTGGCAAGTAAGCAAGCTAGAAGACTGGCAAAGTTATGGAAGCAACACATTAACAAGAGAATTCTGAGTAAAACTAAAGTTACTTTCCCTAGTAACTAGTTACTTTGAAAGTAACGAGTAACTTGAAGTAACTGAGTTACTTTTGATAGAAGTAACTAGTAATGTAACTAAGTTACTATTTTAAAGTAACTTACCCAACACTGTTCATGAGTAACACGAAGTGTATTCATCTCGTATCAAAAGAGGTTCACATTCAAAGAGCTTCTTCAACATTGTGATTTGTAGCACCAGCTGTAAACTGACTGACAATCAAACTGCATACATGTGGTATCACACAAACTAAACTATTTTGAGAATCAACTTAATTCAACTCAATACTCAAGAGAAGTTTTTAAGTGTCAACAATATAGGGTGGGCCATTTATATGGATACACTGTAATAACATGGGAATGGTTGGTGATATTAAAGTCCTGTTTGTGGCACATTAGTATATGTGAGGGGGCAAACTCCTCAAGATGGGTGGCGACCATGGTGGCCATTTAGAAGTCGGCCATCTTGGATACAACTTTTGTTTTTTCAATAGGAAGAGGGCCATGTGACACATCAAACTTATTGGTAATGTCAAAAGAAAAACAATGGTGTGCTTGGTTTCAACGTAACTTTATTCTTTTATGAGTTATTTACAAGTTTCTGACCACTTATAAAATGTGTTCAATGTGCTGCCCATTGTGTTGGATTGTCAATGCAACCCTCTTCTCCCACTCTTCACACACTGATAGCAACACCGCAGGAGAAATGCCAACACAGGCATCCAGAATCCATAGTTTCAGGTGCTGCACATCTCGTATCTTCACACCATAGACAATTGCCTTCAGATGACCCCAAAGATAAAAGTCTAAGGGGGTCAGATCTGGAGACCTTGGGGGCCATTCAACTGTTTCCAGGAAACTGTTCATCTAGGAATGCTCGGACCTGGCACCCATAATGTGGTGGTGCACCATCTTGCTGGAAAAACTCAGGGAACGTGCCAGCTTCAGTGCATAAAGAGGGAAACACATCATCATGTAGCAATTTCAAATATCCAGTGGCCTTGAGGTTTCCATTGATGAAGAATGGACCCACTATCGTTGTACCCCATTTACCACACCAAACCATCACTTTTGTTGTTCCAACAGTCTTGGAGGGATCCATCCAATGTGGGTCAGTGTCAGACCAATAGCGGTGGTTTTGTTTGTTAACTTCACCATTCACATAAAGGTTTGCCTCATCACTGAACAAAATCTTCTGTGTGAACTGAGGGTCCTGTTCCAATTTTTGTTTTGCCCAATCTGCAAATTCTGTGCGCTGATCTGGGTCATCCTCGTTGAGATGCTGCAGTAGCTGGAGTTTGTAAGGGTGCCATTTGTGAATAGCTAATATACGCAGAAGGGATGTTCGACTAATGCCACTCTCCAGTGACATGCAGCGAGTGCTACGCTGTGGGCTCTTGCTGAATGAAGCTAGGACAGCCACTGATGTTTCTTCATTAGTGACAGTTTTCTTGTGTCTGCATTTTGGCAAATCCAACACTGAACCAGTTTCACGAAACTTAGCAAGCAGTTTGCTGACTGTAGCATGGGAGATGGGTGGTTTCGTAGGGTGTCTTGCATTGAAATCTGCTGCAATGACCCGGTTACTGGATTCACCAGATATCAACACAATTTCGATCTGCTCCTCACGTGTTAACCTCTTCGACATGTCAATGGCTGTGAACAAAGAGAAGCTTGTAAATAACTCATGAAAGAATAAAGTTATGTTGAAACCAAGCACACCATTGTTTTTCTTGTGACATTACCAATAAGTTTGATGTGTCACATGGCCCTCTTCCTATTGAAAAAACAAAATTTGTATCCAAGATGGCCGACTTCTAAATGGCCACCATGGTCACCACCCATCTTGAGGAGTTTGCCCCCTCACATATACTAATGTGCCACAAACAGGACTTTAATATCACCAACCATTCCAATGTTATTACGGTGTATCCATATAAATGGCCCACCCTGTATATTGGTTCCATTCCTCCACTGTTTCCTGTTGATCTTAGCATTTAGAGTATTAAAATACGTTTTAGAATTTTACTGGTTTTTGTCATTTGCCCACAACTGAGACTGTTCGTCAGACCTAGAATCTGTGTATGTGACACTTGCAGTAACTAGCAGACACGTATTGTTTCTTCGCAATGTTATGGCTGGGCACTAAACAAGCCAAAACTGTAACCTGTTACATACACACACAAACACACACTTGGGCAAGAAATATATTCAGATGTTTTTTGTTGTGTTTTAACCATTTCATGAACTGAGCTCAGATGAATTATCATCATCATCATGAATTTTCACCATTTGTAAAAAAAAATGTGTAAAACATATTTACAAAGTGAAACAGTAACAGGATAAAATATTACCACTACCTGCATGAACCTCAGAACAGGTGATTAAATCATCCCTCAACAGTAGAGACTGTTATATTGAATGCACAAGCAGTTGTTGAAATAATGGGTTATGGCAATGGCTCCATCTCGTGGCCATGTCTCTAACTGCTAAAGAGCAGAAAGAGTGAAGAGGGCTCCTGCAATTAGGAGTCCACCAAATTGTTTGGATTCATAGTGACATTGTGAAGTCAGCATGTGCTGATTTTTCATCGGTTACCCGAAAGAATGTGTTCTATGCAAAGTGAGATTTAGTAAACAGCAAGACTGATTTAAAAGCACAATTCTTGAGTGAAAGGTGTTGAGTGAACAAGGCTGCATGTCACTGCAGCAAGGTGACAAGTTCAACCACTAGAGGGCAGCAGAAATAAAATTTCTATAGGCGTTAATTTTTCAAATGTAAAATACTAACTTGTTCAGACAGCTATAGTTTATAAATGCATGAAGCATTTAAAGAGGAAGGAAGTTTGGGTTCAGTTTGAAACCTGCATGATGTGTAAAACCAATGAACATGAACCAAATGCCATTTTATCATAATGTGACATGCTGGCCAGGAATTTGACATACCAGGGTATGCCCTGTCTGCTTTGTCTCTATTTGACAAATGAATTGCACTCCAAATGAGAGTGATGGAAGTTTCAGGATGAGAATGAAACCATAGCTGTACAAAAGAAAAAAAAAAAAAAAACTACTAAAGTTTTATTTAGAACATAATGCATGTTATTAACATGGAATTGAGTTTTAAACTATAAATGACACTAGTAAATATTTTATTGGAGAAAAAAATAACTGGATTAGAAAATATTAGGGACTAGCAGATTAGTTTCTAGTTTTCAAGGCCTGCTAAGGTTCTAGGCGCACCCTAAAAGAGTCATAAGGTGTCAGGCGTTGTGTGGAGGCGAGGAAGAAGGAACCCAAACGCAGGACTCACAGGTAGGTGAAGACTGGTGAAGGTTTATTATAAGGAGTGGAGGAACAGAGGGTGAACGGACACTGACTGGCTGGATCACTGAATGGCTGACTGAACTGAGAGAACACGGGGAGGACAACATCACACGAACATCAATGACACGACAAAGAACTGGTGAAACCGAGGAACTTAAATACACAGGTTGAATGATGACAATGATTGGAAACAGGTGAGTACAGGGCTGAACATAATCTGACTAATGACACGAGAGACAAGCTGACATGGGAAAAAACAGGAAGTGAAAACATTGATGTGGGAAAACTGAAAACACTGGGTCACCGACCCAGGAACCCTGACATAAGGAATCAATCAATCAATTAATGTTTATTTCTATAGCACATTTAAAAAGGACCTGTGTCCATCAAAGTGCTTCACAAAAGTGCCGCAATGCAGGTTACAACAAAAGACAACAAAAACAGTTATATTTACAGCAACAGTTACAGTTATGTAGCACAAATTAAGCAAGTGAGTTTTTAAGCGCAATTTAAATGATTGTATGGACGTCAGTCAGAGCACATATTCACAAAGTCAGGCCATATAAAAATTAATGAACTAATCTGGCTAAACATGCTCCCTGGGTCTTGCTTTAGGAGTTTTGGGATGTTTTTCTAGTTTTGTATTTTTGATTATCTTTCTTTCATGATTCTATATTCTGCATATATTATATTTACATTTGTCTTGTTTCTTAGTTTTATGGGTGTTGCATTCAGGGTTTTCTTGGAGAGTGTTAACGGTTTCTGGTTTTGTGCTTTCTTGGAGCAGCATATTCTGGTGTGTTTCCTTATATTTGTATTTTCAGGTTTTAATTCTCTTGTTTATTTCTGTTCTTGGTTTTAGTCTGGTTTGTGTTATTCCTTGAATCCCCATTCCTCCCTCCCTTGCGATTCTGTGTCTGGCTTAGTCCATAACTACCGCCCCATTGCTGAGTTACTTTCACTTTTACTTAATGAGCAGCTCTTTAAGATAATGGAAGGCAAACATTTATTATATAAACATCTGATTTTGGGTAAAAAACAAAACAAAAAACAAAACAATGCTGCTTTGCCTGTCCTTATGAAAAACATTTTAATTGAGAGTAATCTATAATAAGACATACGTAAGTACACAGGTGTCTGCTATTATCATCTTACAACTTAACGCCTCCCAAACACACAATCTCCCTACTTTCAACAAATAATAACATACACAAAACAATCTGATTGAAACCTGGGCATTATTTGTGATCAACATCTCAGTTTTAAGCAAAATATCCAAAGTCTGTCCAGTTTTATAAGATTGGAGGCTAAGCTGTTCTCAGATCAAACTGTTTTCACTTTTGTGACTGATAAAATTTGTGATATGGCCTTACTAATGAATTCATATTTTCATATGTTTCACATTTTCACCCTGCATTTTGCTGTCTGCATTCGTAAAGCCTGCATGAAAAATAGACAGCAAGAATGCATGAACCAAAGCATCTCTGTAAGAGTCCATCGGCTGTTTTTGTATTTTTGTATTTTCTTTGCATGCCACACTTCTTCCATTGTGCAGCATTCACACATGTGCCATGGCCTTGATTAGCTTGCAGAGACTTCCTGTGTTTTTGAAGGAATGAGTTATTGCATGAGTCGTTAGATGTCGGGCATTCAATACACTGCAAAGGACATTTTTTTGAATTTTTCCCATTTGATACATTTAGAAAAGCAGGACATTTTGTTGTATCTGTAAACACATCCAACAGAGACAACATTTTGTCAAGTTGTAAAAATGTACATTACTGCATTACAATGACAAGTTGAATCACTGGAAATCAGATGAATTGTTTTCATGGTGTCCCATGATACACTTTTTTCTTCACTCACCTCTTCTCACTTCCTAAGAGTTGACACCAGGTTGCATTTAATCATTAATCTCTGGTTCTCTTCTGTAGTGTGGCTTCTGCCCTGTCCCACTGCCCCCACCCCTAACTGGTCACAGCATATGGCTCCACCCTCCCTGAGCCTGGTTCTGCTGAAGGTTTCTTCCTGTTTTTCCTTCCCACTGGCGCCATGTGCTTGCTCTTACACTACAAAGCACCTTGAGGCACATTTAGTTGTGATTTGTTGCTATATCAATGAAATTGAATTGCATTAGTGAAATATTAAGTTGGATTTGATAACGTGTGATAACTGAAGGTGCTGAGGAAATAAAACTGCTACATCTGCACTAAGATTTGTAACATGATTTAGAAAGAACCGTCCTCTCTTACTCATGCCCCATTCAACTTCATTATCTAATAAGCCATTTCCTGTAGAAGGAGCACAGCAATGTCTTTTTCTGTACTGAGCTCATGTAACACTGCTCACCTTTCTCTATCCCTCTATCACATTTAAAGTTTCTATTCTCCTACACTCTCCTTATCTTTAAAACACAATATATGAATACGTCTCCATCAGGGATTGTCTGTGATTTCTAAAGACTGTCTTTCAATGGGTTCACGGAAAAAGTAATTGGTCTTCTGTAAGTAATATGCCCGCTGATCATCATTCTTTGAGAACTGAGAACTGTAACAACGAAACACCCTCGAACATTTCTTCTTCTTTTTCAACATTTACAGCATTCAAATAACCTGAAATCTTGCTTTGATTTATAGCTTCAGTTTTCATTCACCTTGCCTGTCCACTGCTTGGATTTGCCTCCACTTCTCTTTCCCTTTTGCCACAGCTTCTGCATTTCACTTCGTCATCCTCCTGCACTGTTTACAAGTCCATTTTCACACCACCATGCAGAGCTGTTTGCTGGTTGCTATCTACAGCACTATCTGTGACTAGCTGTTCATTTGCGTCACAACCTGCAGATCATTGATTACTGTAACCACTGTCACCAGCCTTCTACTGCTTCCTTGCAACTCACTTGTTCCATTGTCCACTGTTATTTAGGCAGGCAGGATGAGCACTGCTGTCAAAGCACATCATGTGTAACTGAGCTGGGACAATAATAGTACACGAATCATTGCCATATTTATTTCTTTTAGACACTGAAATGTCTTTCAAAGGGTCATTCATATGTATAAATGTCTGTCTTTAAAGAGACTAAACGTGTTGGAGTCTGATGTCTTTGCAACCACGATGATCTGTTCATCTGGAATTAAGGAGGTGGGCAACAGATCCACACTGAGGATACAAATGCTGGAGAGACAGCTGCCAACAAGTAATTCAATACCACACCTCTCTCAACCAAAACCTGAACATCTTCGTCTCAAAGAAAAATGACAGCCTTGTAGACTTCTCTTACCCTCTCAAGAAATCAATTCTGAAAAGAGAAGCAGTCCAAAAATCCACTCATTCAGTAGCTACACACACCCTCAGAGAGGAAATTGTTTCCATCCTGGTTTTGGAACAGCAGGCTCTACTCCAACTTTCTGCTCAATAAAGTTTGTCACCATATATTAAAAAATAGTATTCCTCTGTAGTTGAGTGACTTTTGTATGACTTCAGCATCACAACTGGTGTATCTGTTTTTAAACTCTGCATAAAACACATTATAAAAATCAGTTGAAAAGAAAAAACATGTCTGACTTCTGACTTTAGAAATATTTGGCAGTAAACGCACTAATTCAAAATGTTGTACTAAAAACAAGACAAAAACCTGTTGTTTCATGAAGTTTTTGTGTGTGAGCTTGAGATGCTTTTGAATTGAACATTAAAAGTTCAAAGTGTCTGTGTCTGTGGGTTTTCTTCTTAGTTTTATCTGGACCACAAAATGACAACCAAACCACATGTAGCTGTTCTCACTCTGAGAACATGGAAACATTAAAAAACAAACAAACAAAAAAAAACCATTAAGTCATGCATATAACTATATATATACACATATATATATATGTGTGTGTGTGTGTGTGTGTGTGTGTGTGTGTGTATACTAATAAATATCTAGATATATAGAGATATAGAAATATGTGAAACAGTTACTTTGACACTTTGGTTGAGGTTTCGTCTTTCCACAAGAGGAAGTGATCTGAAGTTGTTGCATGCAAACACATTTGCCCTAATTTCTTTGTCCATTCTGTCATCAGACTTCGCAGTTTTAAGAAGATGACTTCTGGTTTAAAGCAGTCACTCTCTAATATGATAGCAGTTGAGTTTTTTGAAAACTTATAAATCAACTTTCTGATAAGACAGTGCAGTCTGCAACAGACATGTTCTGCACAGAAGCTGAATGTTTGTTCTGGGTTTTTGTTCTCTGTCTCTCAGGTAGGAAAGATTCTGTTTTCCCTGATCCCTTAATTCATTGTCCACTTTGTATGTATCAGTGTAAATGCTGCATTAATGCATAGGTAACAGTTTATGGTTGTAGATATTTGAGGTTGTTTTAAATTTTACTGTTGTTTATTTTAAGTTATTTATAATAACGATTTTTTTTTACTCTATAAGGTCAGTCCTCCTGTCCTTTCACAGTCACTTATCTCTTTTTTTTAAATCACCACAGAAAAATAGCCTGTTTTTGTATTTGTTACAGCTGGTTTATCAGATTGTTTACCTTTCCATTCTATCAAATACTGCAGTTTTATGAAAGCTGTTAGTTTCTAAAAATTGATGTACTAAATGTTCCTTTGCATCAGTGCTTTGAAGTACTGGGGTTAGGCCATAGTGAGATAAGTCTCTCATTCCAAGCTTGTCTCAGATTCATATCAGTAAATGATCACTCTGTGTTACAATTAAAAACATATGATCAGCACATTTTAAAATGTGCTGGAGAACTACTGTAACCCAAACTGGGGTCTTCTACCAGTTGCAACCATGTAGAAGCTTAAAACTGTGAGAAAATAAAAAGCAAGAACTGTTACGTTCCAATGTGGCATTAGAGCTGTCAACGTTAACACATTAATATGTAATTGCAATATCATAATGACATATTAATGTGTTAACGTTGACAGCCCTAACACACACACACATATATATATATATGCCCCGTGTGTGGAGCTGCACAGCGACAACATGTTAGCGCGGTTAACCCGTTAACGCGTTATATGTACAGAGACATTTCAGGGATTTAGAGCCATTCTGTCCAAACTTTTGACTGGTATATATGGTGTTGCATGCACATGTCTACACATTTGCCTTTATCTCTCTGTACATTCTGTAATTGGCATCTCTCTTTTAAGCAGGACACTGAATTTCACACCTTCACACCTCCTTTATTTTACCCAAACAGCATCTGGAGTATTTAGAAGATCAAACAGTCAAACATTCTGATTAAAAGCTGAAATTTAAAGCAGTTGTGTTTTTCAGAAGCCAGATGTTTGTTTTGGATCTTTGTTCTCCATCTGTCAGGGAGGATATATTTTGTTCAATTTAAGACGGCAAAACATTTCAGGTGTAGCCAAACTGTGCAAAGTCACAAAAAGATTAGATAAAACAGGATAATAGCTTTTAGTTGAAGGGACTTTCACTAATTCTATCTTGATGAGGTCATTTAAGTACTAGTTAATCATTTGCATTATCATTGTGCAACTGCCCTGACTTGTTGGTATAGAGATCAATGTTACAGAAATTGTGTAAATCTGCACAGATGCTTGTTAATCAAATGTTCTGTTAAAGGTGTTCAGGGACAAACAAAAAGCATCTGTGCCTTGAAAGGTTCATCAGTGAATCTGTCCTGCTCACATCAACATCCAGCTTCAAGCATGAACTGGTACAGTGTACACAGGGGGGGCTTCAAGATTGAGACCTCTGCAGATGGAAAGTACAGCATGTCAGCAGAGAGTAACTTGACTCTGACAGTCAACAATCTAGCAGAGAATGATGCAAACATTTACTGCTGCAGAGAACCTGCTGACAAATCAGACTGCTGCAAAAGGGGAATTTCTCTCAGTGTTGCAGGTACAGTGGTTTTATCAAACGCGTGAAGAACTCATTTATGAATAATCAGTGTATTGATATTATTTCTATTAACGATCCTCTCAGAGCTGCAGGTAAAGGTGATTCCTGCCACAGAGGGACAGACAGTAACACTGATGTGCAGCAGCAGCTGTCCTCTGACTGAAAAGCCTGCAGCCTACATCTGGTACAAGAACAGAGAGTTTCTCTATGAGGACTGGTCTCCCTGGTACCAAGAGCTGCTCAGCAGTGAGGAAGCAGTCACATACTCCTGTGCTGTCAAAGGCTACGAGGATCTCAGAGCCCCTCAAGTCTCTGTGGGTGAGTCATGATGTTCAGTGTGTTACAAAATAAACTATAAATAAACTAAGTCAAATAATTCTGAGTAAACATACTCAATACTTTAATATTTATTTTCACATCCAGATTCCATCACATCAACATGCTTCAATGTGACGTACACTAAAAGCGAAATGTGTCCTTATCAGCAGGGATCAGAACATGAGCCTTGTTCCATCACATTTCCCAGAGGTGAACACACAAACACATCTTCTTACTGATCTCTGAAAAACACTGTTTCTACATTCACTTTTTTAACCCCTCAGCTGTAAAAAGGCTGAAGGGTTAAAAGATGTTATTGGCAGTTGGCATGGACACCGAGATTTGTGAATGCGAGAACGAGTAGGATTTCCAAATTGCTACAAAAGGCACATGTACTAAAAATCTTTGATGATTTTGAATCTCAGTGACACTGACCTCGAGGTCAAGGTCAAAGTTCTAGTTTTCTGAAAATTTTGTGATTGCAATAATTCAGGAATGAATTCAACTAGGACTTTCACATTAACAGCATAGGTACATCTACTAAGAAGCTGAGGGGTAGCACTGGCAGTCACCAGTATTTTTTAAAAATGAAACAATTTCATGTTCCAGGTCATACGTGAATGACATTATGCTTTGGGTGAAAAAAGTAGAATGCCAAGATTATTACTGAAGTGTGTGGATGCAGTCAATGAAAATGCGTTAAACTGAAAACTTCCCTGATGAGGAAAAGACAGAATGAGTACACAGATCGCTCTCGTATAATGAAAAGAGAAGTGAGTTCAAGTACCGTTGTTCTTTGAACTCACCTCTATAAATCTGCTCCCATTCACAAAACCATGTAACTGACACACATAAACTTATTAAATATGCATAATAACATAGTGACTGACGAAATTGTATTCATCATCTCTTCAGTGGTACATGTTGTAAGGACACCTGGGAACACACTGACCTGTAGCAGCTTGTGTCCTCTGATCGACCCTCAAACTGTCTATGTGTGGTATGAAAATGGAAAACTTTATAGGGAAAATATAAGAAGCATTTCAACTCCAAGTTCTTTGAAAAACAACTTTTACTGTGCAATTAAAGGTCATGAGCATCTTCAATCTGATGACGTCTGTGAGTATAAAAGAAAACTATTAATTCTGTTAATTAATAACAAGCTGTTATCTCAACATGCAGACACCACAGTCAACTTTAAATCGTCCATCTATATTTCAGGTGTTCAGGATAAAAACTGCTGGACAGTGAATTATGTCAGCAGGAGAATCTGTGCTCTGGAAGGATCTTCAGTGAGCATTATCAGTAAATACTCACATCCTGATAACATGAAACCAGACTTTAAATTATGGAATAAAAAATGGAGAACAGGTGATAAGGAACTTGAAAAACCCATTGAGCCTTCAGGTCGTATGGAGTATCACGACAAAGTGAAGAACCAACACACCCTGACCATCAAAAACCTGATGAAGAATGACTCAGGAGAATACACATTCATCTTGAAACGAAATGATAAAGAGCTGAAACTGCCTGGAGTCTTTTTGATTGTCACAGGTACAGTCTCCTAACAAGATAACCTAAGATGTTTCATTCATTTAAGAGCCTCAATGTTTTACACTAAAAAGCCTAAAAAAGCCTAAAGTAAACCTGAGCAAACAATACTGAATGTAAAAGTGCCATCAGCAAAATTTCACTGATCATCACATTTTAGCTGGTCTAAGAATAAGTGCTTCTTGTAAAGCTGTTGACTGTCCTTTGCTTTCCACATTGACCTGTATCACATTACCCATCAAAATGCTATCCTATATTAAAAAAGGTAATTGGGAAATTTTTATGAGATTTATAGTTTTTAATAATTTAATAATGTTCCTCTTTCAGAGCTGAGAGTGAAGATGAGTCCTTCTGCAGTGGTGACAGAGGGTCAGAGAGTCACACTGACCTGCAGTACCAGCTGTCCTCTGACTGACAACACAAACTACATTTGGTACTTGAACAGTCGACCTCTGACCCCGAGAGAGAACCAGAACAAACATCTGATCCTAGACCCAGTCAGCAGGGAGAATATAAGAAATTATTCCTGTGGTGTTAAAACCAACAAGGATAACACCACAGCTCAATGGCTACCAGCAGCTGCAGGAGGTTTTGCAGCTCTCCTGTTAATAATAATAATACTTCTCACTGTGTTCTGCTGCCGGAGGTGAGCATCACTGTGTTCTCGTTTAGATCAATCATGTTCAAACTCTGATTTGAAATCTGTTATTCAGTCATATCCTTTCGTGTTTGACACTCAGAAAAAAGACGGCTTCTAGTCATTCTCCAAAGAGAGAAATATCAGACAACAAACAGCAGGTACACAACACAGTGCATCCAACAATCCTGTTTTTCTTTTACTTGATCATTTATCCTTTGTGTGGATAGATTTTTTTGTCTTGTTTATCTCACCAATGTCTTAACATTGGTGAGATAAACCAATGTTTTTTGTCTCCTCAGGTCAACCATAATCCCATATATGAAAATGAAAACTTCTCAGCTCACTACAGTAGAATGCCTGTCAATACACACCAACAAGCTCATCTCTATTCCAATGAAGGTGAACTTGACTCCAATCAAGGTGACCTCTACTGCAATGAAGGTGACCTCTACTGCAATGAAGGCGAAGTCTATCCCAATCAAGCTGAACTCTATTCCAATACAGCTGATTTATACTCTAACATCCAATATTGAGTCACTGCCTTTTACACAGAAAAGAACTCAAAAAAGCACCACAGCTGTTGTGTACAGAGTGTAAAACAACCACACTCTAAAATGGCACACAGAATACAGTAGAAATGAGTAGAAAAGTAGAAATGCTTGTGGTTTTAAATTTAAAGATGTTTGATCATGAAATGCATGTGTTGTGTACAAAGTATAAGACAATGTAAAAATGTTATTGCTAACTTTGTATAACATGCAAACTGTCCTACTTGTGAGCTTTGTGTTGTTGCTTTCTGCGTGGTTTAGAGCTTTCAAACCAGTTAAAACTTAAAGTCATCATTTCTTCTTTCTGAACCATACATGAACTGATAACGGCTTAACTTAAATCAATAACCTTTAAGAGTATTAATAAATATTTAAAAAAGCGCTGTAGTAGTTTAATTCTTTCAGCTAAAACTAGTGTGAAGATTTATCTGAATAATCATTTGTCTCTTATTTCTTCAGGTTTTTCTGTAAGATTTTTGAATGTTTGATGTTTGAATGACCCATTTTCCCTTCTATTATTACCTCTTAAAGAAACTATTTGTTATCAGAATGTTCAAAAACATCACACAGTTAGGTGACAGTGTTGATACAGCCCGTGACTTAGGATGTAATTATTATGTAAAAAAATAGTTATTAGTAGGTGCGATAGAATAAATGAGTAATAATTCAAGATCTCTTAGGAGAGAAGAAAAGTGTCCTGAAATACTGAGTAATTCCGAAAAAAGTTTAGAGAACAAGATTACACATAAATTGTATATTTAAGTTGATAACTATGTTTTTCACGACTTTCATTGGAAATACACGTTTATTTTTACTGAAAAATTCCAAGGTTATATAAGCAATGATGTTATTTCTAATATTAATTAATTACATGTTATTAACCTAAACATTTGGAATCTTTGTCATATGAAAATCCACCATTATAACCGCAAACAAATGGCAGAAAACAAGTGCAAATACGTGTAAAACCAGTTCTGCTTTAAGGTGAGTTTCCTGCAACCAATGATTCCATCTATCCATTCTCTTCTGCTGGAGCCTATCCCAGCTACCACAGGGTAAGAGGCAGGGTACACCCTGGAAAGGGTCTGTCCAGTTTGTCACAGGGCTAACACATAGAGACAGACAACCATTCGCACTCAAATGCACAATTTAGAATTACCAACCCCACTAACTGCATGTCTTTGGAACGTGGGAGGAACAAGGACCCATGCAAACATGGAAAGAACATGCAAACTCCACAGAAAGGCTCCAGCCAGGTGGTGGAATTGAACTCCGGACTTTCTTGCTGTGAGGCAACAGTGCTAACCACTGTGAAAACCTGTCATATAACATTTCATGTTATCTTCTGCTGTGCAGACTTGATAACAGGTAGGCAGACAACAATAGAACATGTTACCAATACCAGCAGGATAACTCAGCAAACATGATTAGATCCCTCAGCATTACTGTATCATGAGATATGATAATATTGTCCTCTAGTGGACGTGTCTCTAACTGCAAAACAGACAAAAAAAAAAAAAAAAAAAAAAAACAGGAGAGGAGCCCCCCAGAATTGTCTGGTTTCATATTTTATATTTCATATTATTTTATTTTTTGTCTATCAATCGATATGTCACAACAGTTGAGACAGCAAATAACCACATTCAAACCTTCCTGGCTGATAAACTGATGCATGTGGATGCCTCTCTTGTGTCCTGGATTGTGGATTACCTGACAGAAAGGCCACAATATCTGCGTCTTCAACACTTTGTGTCTTCCACAGAGATCAGCAACACACTCATGTCAGAAAATAAACTGGACTGCGTTAAAAGCACCACTGCATTCTGCAGGAAGGGCCTGAGTCTTATCTATTTTCTGAAGCTGCTGAGATCTTTTAACATGTATCGGACAACGCTCAGGATTTTCTATGAGTCTGTTGTGGTCAGTGCCATCCTCTTTGCTGTTGCATGATGGGACAGCAGGTTGAGGGTCACAGATGCCAACAGATTACTGATAGAAATGTAAAAAGATGGATGAGATAATGAAGCTGTTTTCTAATGAATGTTTCTGTTAAAGGTGTTATTATTTGGAACTTTGTCCATGTTTATTATGAGCATTAATGCTATAACTGTCACGATCCCGGATTTTGTACCCAGCGTTTTCTGTTTGGGAAATATCACTACCATTTGTAGTTTTTAGTTTAAATATTACCTTTGCTTTGGTTAGGTTTTCATTCTGATTTTGTATTCATCGTTTTCTTTGTTATTCTCAAGTTTTTCTGGTCCTCCTGTGTTGTCTATGCCTCATCTACGTTTCTGTGTCCATGTTTAGTGAGTTTATCTTTGTGTTTTCTTTGGCCTGTCAAAATCAGGTGTTAGTCTGAGTCTTAGTGTTGGTTCCCTGTTTTATTTTGATAGTCTTTTGCCCTGTGTGTGTTGTGTTCAGTTTTTCTTTGCTCTTTTTCATTAATTGATTCTGTTCACTTGCACCTTGTTTTCCCCAGCAGTGTCTCTTTCCCCCATAGCCTCATGTCTTTTCAAGTCTATTCAAATTCCCCTCTGTTCAAGTTTTCAGTTTAGGTTTTTGTTCCTGAGCTCCAGCAATAAAGCTGTTTGAGTTTAGTTAAGCCTGTCTGCCAAGTCCTGCATTTTGGGTTCTCTCGCTGCTTGGCACACACCCTCACTTGATAGTAACAGTAAAAATATGACAGTAAAACCAAAAGTATTTAAATTCTTAGTAACCAGCAATCATTAACATCAATTGTCCCTGAGTGTAAAATATAGAAAGATTGGTAAAAACTTGGCACATAACATAAATGAGTAATGACATTTACAGTCCTCACTTGTTGAGGGTTAAGCAGAGAACAATAGAAAATGTTACCAACGTGTGCAGAATGGCTCAGAAAAGATGATCAGATCCCTCAGCATCAAGACTGTTGCATTAAACATGGAGTTGCTGACACAATGAGCAGTAATTATGGTCCCTTCTGGTCTCAAATACTAAACAACAGAACAAGAGAGAAGGTGCTAAAGGAATCTGAAATTGTGCTTGTTTTTCAGCATTCAAACAATAAATCACAGAATTTGAGGCAGGAAACAACAAGAGTGAATGTTGAACACAATTTTTATTTAAAAATTTACAGTGTTTATCTCTGTGGTTGAAGACCTGTTGTCACTTCTGAGTGTTGCTCAAATGTGATAAAAGCTGTCACTTTTAGGCCACACCCAGCACCCATGTGTAACCAGTATCAAAAAAAGTCTGCATTTCCACAGCAGTTCATGTTGCACAGTGAGCTTGAATCTGGGGTTTCTTGATCACCGCAGACATTTGTATTCATCACAAACCATAAACCACCATAATTAGATATGGACAAAAGCTTTAACACACAGCTTTGTTCTCAACAGCTTAAAGCACCCGAGGTGACTATTTATTGCACATTTATTTAAAACACAAGTGCACGCAGCAGAGTCAAAAGACACAAAAGACTGAAAGGAAAAGGAAGGAAGTTTGGTATTAGCTTCAAAGCTGCACAAGATGTGAAACCACTGAATAACAGTCAATCTCCCCCCCTAACCTTTCACTCTGAAAAGGAGAACAGCTTAGGTGACCGATGACTCACTTTTTTTTTTTATTCAAGCTTTCACTGTCAATGTTAAACGTTAAAGTCTGGACTACAACAATCATGCCGTTCAGGAATGTTTGTCGTCTCTTTGTGAGTGTCATCATTTACATCACAGGTATCAGTGATTATTTATTTGTGCCTATTTAAGAATGAAAGTAACCATAGCTAATCCTACTACATGATTTATAGATGACAACTTTGAGTTCAGATTAGTTCCTAATGTAAACTACAGAATATCTCTCTCTTTTTGACAGAAAGGTTTTTTTCTAAAGAAAGTTTCTGTTTAAGGTGTTAATGGAGGACAAACCAGGACCTGTGCTCTCAAAGGTTCATCACTGGATCTGCACTGCTCACATCAACATCTGACTTCAAGCAGAAAATGGTTCACTATCCAATGGAAGGGAAATTATGTTCAGAGTGAGCTCTCTGTGGATGGACAACGTGTAACGTACAACATGTCTGAAGGGAAAAACCCAACGTTAACCATCAATGATCTAAGAGAGAGTGATGCAAACGCTTACTGCTGTATGAAGACTACAGACAGTCCACAACTCTGTTGGCTCAACAGAATTACTCTTCAAGTTGTTGCAGGTACAGTGACTTTTACTCATTTATTACTTTCCAAATGACATCATTGTATAAGTTGTTGTCCATCATCCTCTCAGAGCTGCAGGTAAAGGTGATTCCTGCCACAGAGGGACAGACAGTAACACTGATGTGCAGCAGCAGCTGTCCTCTGACTGAAAAGCCTGCAGCCTACATCTGGTACAAGAACAGAGAGTTTCTCTATGAGGACTGGTCTCCCTGGTACCAAGAGCTGCTCAGCAGTGAGGAAGCAGTCACATACTCCTGTGCTGTCAAAGGCTACGAGGATTTCAGAGCCCCTGAAGTCTCCGTGGGTGAGTCATGATGTTTATTCTGCTATATTATTTGACAATAAATAAATTTGATATGAACAGAAATCTCAATTCTAAATATAAAAATAATCTTGTTACAAATATTTAATTGCATTACTTTTTCTTCAGATTCCATCACAGCAACCTGCTTCAGTGTTACTTATGCTTATGGAGACATGTGTTCTTATAAACAGACATCAGTGGATGAGCCGTGCTCCATCACATATCCCAGAGGTGAAGTTGTACAACAACAACACCACCAAAACTCACATGTCAGATTTGTTGAGTCCAACATTTGTATGAATTATATAAACTTTATGAATATATCTATGCACAGTAACAGGAAGTGTATTTATCTTTTATCAACAGAGCTTCATGTTCAAAGGACTTCTTCCATTTCTGGGTTTGTTACACTGGCTTGTAGTACAAGATGTAACCTGACAGACCCTCAGACTACCTACCTCTGGTACCACAACAAACAAAGCTATTATGAGAATCAACATTATTCAGTTCAAAACTCTTCAAGAGGCACATTTTCTTGTGCAGTTAAAAGCCACAAACATCTTCAATCTCCAGAAGTTTGTATGTGTTAAAAAAAAAATTATTGATTCACTGACATCCTGAAATATAGACCAGTCAGTCATTTCATAATCAATCTATATTTCAGGTGTTCAGGATGAAAACTGCTGGAGAGTGAATTATGTCAGCAGGAGAATCTGTGCTCTGGAAGGATCTTCAGTCAACATCACAAGTGAATACTCACATCCTGATAACACGAAGTCAGAGTTTAAATGTTGGAGTAAAAAATGGAGAAAAGATAAAGTGGAAGTTGAAGAGCTGATTGAGGCTGCAGGTCATGTGGAGTATCAGGACAACATGAAGAACCAACACATCCTGACCATCAAAAACCTGAAGAAGAATGACTCAGGAGGATACACATTCAGATTCAAGAGAGATCATGAAGGATGGACACAGTCTGATCTGCCTGGAGTCTTTTTGATTGTCACAGGTAAATCTAAACTCTTCACTCAGCAGACTTTACTCATTAACAGGACTGTGAAAATATTCCATTACAGAGCAAGGATCAAAAGCAAACAGACATTTTCCTTTTGTAGAAAAATTCACCCTTTCAGTGTTTTTTGTTTGTACAGTCAGATCAAGTGAAAAAAAACATCATTTTTGTCTTTTAAAATATATAAAACTATTTTATAATCTTGATCAAATATTTTCTAATTAGCACTTTGCTATATATATCAAATACACACAAATATTCATTTTCCTATTCACAGAAATTAAGAAAATGATAGTCATTAAAGTTTCATGTTGGATTGAGCAAATATCACAAGGTGGAATATTAAAAAAACATCTATATAACCCACACGTAACCTAGAACAGTAACAATAATGGCATGAATAGCTGAAAAGGAATTAATAACCCCAGTTGTCAGACAAATACAATGAAATAAAGCAAACAATCCCTGTAAAATGTCACAGAAATGAAGAACTGAGCTTCAGTAAATTTTTATGTTTTTTCACTTAAAATATGGCATTACTCTCTAAACATGATTTAAAAATGACACTGGCGGTTTCTGGAGTCTAATAATAATAATAATTATTATTATTATTGTATGTTCTTCTTTCAGAGCTGAGAGTGAAGATGAGTCCTTCTGCAGTGGTGACAGAGGGTCAGAGAGTCACACTGACCTGCAGTACCAGCTGTCCTCTGACTGACAACACAAACTACATTTGGTACTTGAACAGTCGACCTCTGACCCCGAGAGAGAACCAGAACAAACATCTGATCCTAGACCCAGTCAGCAGGGAGGATGCAGGAAGCTACTCCTGTGCTGTGAAAAGCAACAAAGATATCAGCTCTGCTCCAAAGACTCTCACTGTCCAAAGTATCACAGGGACATGGACACCAGCAGCTGCAGGAGTTTCTGCTGCTCTGCTGGTTTTAATACCTCTCACTGTCTGCTGGTGCAGGAGGTAAGCTACACTGTCTCATCTGTCATACCTGTCATGGTTAAACTGTGATATGAAACAGGGTGGCAGTAGCTCAGGAGCTAGAGCAGGTCATCTGTTGATCAAAAGGTTGGTGGTTCGATTCTTGCCTCCCTCAGTCTGCATGCCAAATATCTTTGGGCAGAATACTAGCTCCCACTTGCTCTCCGATGCATCCATCACAGTATGAATGTGTATGCTACTGAGAAAGCATAGAGTGAATGTGGCATGTTGTATAGCGTGCTTTGAGTACTCCAGGAGGGTAGAGAAGCGCTATCTAAAAAATCACTACATTTACCAAATGTTTTAACATTTTATTTATTTATTTTTGTGCAATAGAAAAAAGAGGACTTCCAGTCAGTCTCCAAGACAAGAAACGTCAGATAATAAACAGGTTAAAAAAATCTCTCATTTTCTCTTCACAGGAAAAATAATTTATTCTCCATCACAGAAAAAAACTTTAAAGTCATTCATCATGCTTTTTTTTCTCACTTACATCCTAACCTCTTGTAGCCTTTTTGTCACTGGAGCTCACCACCTACCTCGATCATGTTTCTACTCAACAGTTGTATTTTTTTTTATGTGACTAAAACACATTCACATTATGACACAGTGTCATCAGCTGCATCTGCACACATCTAAAGCTCTTTTGGGGAGGAGACCACTGAACTGTTATCCATAAAAAAATTCTCACCATCCTCTGCACGAATTGCTAGCCATTAGGACTGCAGCTATTGGTTATTTTAGTAATTCAGTATTTCATCAATTATTCCATAGATTAATTGAATAATAAGAAATACTTTTAGCTTCATTAATGACAATAATAAATAAAAAAATGTGTTTTACTGGATACAAAGAATGAAAGGAAAAAAAAACTAACCTATTTAAATCTGATAGATATCATACATCAAAACGTTTTGCAAAATGTACAACGTTTGCAAAAAAGTAATTTCTTTATTTGAATGAGGCAAAAACTGAATCCTTAGTGTTAAATAACCCAGTGCTCATATCATTTGTCTTCTTTCTGTAGATGCACCCTGGTCCCATTTGTGAAAACATCTCAGCTCATTACAGCAGAATGCAGGTTAATATTAAACATCAACAAGATTTCTACTCCAAAGAAGCTGATCTTCATGCCAGCGAAGCTGAGCTCTATGCCAAGGAAGCAGAAGTTGACGAAATTGAAACTAATATCTACTGCAGCATCGAATCGTTGTGATTTAACTAACAAAAAATCATTTAAAGGGAGCATTTACTGATGGGGATAATAATGAACTATCACAGAAGGGACACCACAACTGATAAGTAGAGAGTAAAAATCATACATCATAGTGGAAAATAAAATACAAGAGTAAGAAAAGTAGTAGTGTTTAGAAAAATAGAAATGCTGCAGCTGATGAAATGTGTTGTACATGTCCTGCAAAGTACAACACAACTTCAAATGATATGCACATGCAAGCTGAACTACTGTACTGGATGGTTTAGAGCTTTGGCAAAATGTCTGTAAAACTGAATCGATGAAACATTAAAATCATCATGCTGGCATTTTTCTCTCTTCTTCTGGACCACAAAATAGCTCCATCACTTTACGTACCTCCGCCTTTATACTGCCCGCCCTGAAAAGTTTTTATTAAAAATATATCTGTCTCCTCCGCTTGCTCACAACTTCTATGGGTAGAGAAAAAAAAATTGCACAAATACATGACAGGTGTGCCATTCTTCCCAGTGGTGCTGCTCCAACACTGCCCTTCCTCTCCTTCTGACAGCCAGCCACAAACCGCACCCAGCTGCCATATACCTTAATGCCGCCAACAGAGGAAGTCAGCCATAGCCATCTGTGCCCCCAGCATCTGTACTACCTAAAATGTTTTTGAAAATGTGGTTGAACCTTTACAACATCACATGGTCTGAACAGACGATGAATGGGCACCCCAGCACGTAATAGCGTGAAGAGCTGACCAAACACTCTTTTTCCACAGAGTTATAGTGACGTTCATGCTCTGACAGTTTCCAGAGTGCTTGCTTCAGCCTCTCATATGTGACTTGCCATCAGTCTGTCCCCTGAACCAGATCTAAGCCAATTTTCCACGTGAGGTCAGTCAGGGGACTGGTTAGAGCCACAGAGTTCAGGATAAACCTCTGGTTGTACCCACCCAGCATTAGGGACTGCCTCCCCTATTTTTTTGCCCTTGGCCACAGGCAGGCCATGTTGGCATCTGCTTTGTCCATTTGTCGATCTGGGCCACCCCTTCAGAAGAGGCAGCAAGTGCACAGTCCATTCCTCCATTGACCACTTGAATGGTGTTGCTGTCTCCTCAAACATCTCCATAAAGAAAAATACACCATTTGCTTCTTTCATTTTGAATAGTGTGGATTTGGCAAATGGCATCACTCACCCAGCTGACCATTTCCCAGACAGCAACCTCTGCAACACCTAGATCTGTCTATGCCCGACTACCTGCAGTGGGTCCAAGTGCTGTCTGGTCACTGCTGCCTTCTCCTTGTGGATGGCAGCTTCCTCTACCAACATTTCCTCCAGAGCACTCCCTGTGAAAAAAAACAACACGTTAGTAGATCAGATGTGAAAGGTGAAGCCCAAAGAGGTCCCAGTGGTGGAGTATTATGAGCTGTTGCCCTCAGAACTGGAAGAGGCTTCAGTAGAACCACAGGTACATCTCTCTCTCTCTCTCTCTCTCTCTCCTTCTCTCCCCCCTCTCTCAGTCTCTCTCTTCAAGGACAAGTGAACATCAAAACCATTATCCAGGATGAAACAACAAAGATCCATGAGTACATCAGGAGATGGCCACAGTCCACAGTTCACATGCTTAGTGAATCCTTAAGGCAGCGGAAACCTGAGAAAGAGCAAGAACAAGAACTATCACAGACGGAAAGGCTCCTGCAAAGTTTCTGTTCCAAACACCAAAAAAAGTCCAAGAAAAGGCCGTGGGTGGCAACGGGAGGTTTGTTTTAGAATGCACTTCTGACTCCATTGTTTTAAAATCATATGTTGTTTATTTCGTGCAAAATTATAAACAAAAATCAACCAAATAACTTCTTAAAACTTAAAATTAAACGAAAGTTAACTTAACTTGCTTTAACAACTTCAAAGGTGATCAAAAAATCATTTCCTAACCCTCCCGAGTTCCCATCAGACATTTGGCAAACAAAAAAAAACATCCTTACCACACCCCTCCAGGGTGCTCTTAATCCCGTGATTAATGGGAGGGTCCATAAGCCAATAAACCAATCACTTTCCAAAACCTTTTCTAATAAAATGAATTACAAATTTACATAACAAAAGTAGGTCAGCATATTCTTACAACTTTAAAGAAAAAAGAAAAATTAATACAAATTGCGTTTTATAAACATTCAACAAAATGGCCACAACATGCACCTGGGGTCTTACCTGCTTGTATCTTGCAGGGTATAAGGTATAACGTGTATGTAGTATTCAATTTGTCTCTTTACTTTCTAGTATAACTAAAGTATGTAAGTCATGTAACTATCTACTATTTCCCAACACACAGAGGACAAGAGAAAACAGACAAAACTGAACTCAACTGGTCTGCATTGTTGAGAAAAGTATAAGACACAATATTTTAACACAGATGTGACAATAATTAACCCTTACCTGTTAGGAAGACACGCAGATAAGCAAATTCATTATTAAAAAGCATATTAGCATTTTAACTATGTGGTTTTTAACAAGCAGCAGTCAATGCATACATAAACCTATTTGAGCACGACGGAAAAAAACCTATCAAAAATATGGATAATATTTTACCTGACCCAAACGTAAAATTTTCACAAATATCCAAATATTCTTTTGTAACAAAGGTAGGACTGTGAAAGTACTGAACAATTTGTAATGTAGCTTGGCACTCAGAAGTTTAGGCGACAGATTCCTTCACAATTTATTGATCTGATGACCAAAGTGTTAAATCAAGCTTATGACCATAGGTGAAGATAAGAACGCAGCTCAGAGAGTAAATTGAGATCTTTGCTTTTACACTCAGCTCTGTCTTCACTTCAAACTGGGAGTTTAAGATCTTCTGAACCAGGGCCTCTGTCAGATGTCTCCAGCTCAGCTCCTCTCCTCACCTGAGTGTCCAGACCATACAACCGCAGATCCTCAAGCTGTTTATTGAGGTCAGTATCTCTCAACCCAAGAAACTAATTCAGGCTCCCTCCCCAGTGTCCCGAGAGGTGACATTTCATGTCCCACTCATCAGCCACTGATAGCTCTGATCACCGTCCGACAAACAATAATTTCATGAAAGCATATTTTAATAAAGGGCTTTGCAAATATAGCTATTAACTTTTCGACAGTCCCGCCAGGCACACGACCTGGCCACCCGTGTATCTGGCAGGGAAAGTACCTCTAGGACACTCAGGCCCACCCGAGCCCAGGCTTCTCGTTGAGAAGAGGGTGTCAATTGCATTCAGGGAACAGATGATGATCAAATTCATTATTGATGAGATAGCAGAGTAAAGTTACAGCAAATGGAAAGTGCTCTGTACAAAACCTGGAGCTGTACTCAACTACAATACTTTAGACTTTTTTTTCAAAAGGCATCAACAGCACAGACACAGTGGATATCATTCACAGAACAATGTTTTCAACCAGGATGTAAACATTTTTATTTCTGCTGTTAGGTTGTTATAATTGGACATTTTCACGTTTTAAATGAGATAAAATGTTCACACTTCAAATGTTTTGTTAAATTCAATTGTTTATTTGATTGGTTGATCGTAGTTTTTCATGGGTAAGATGTTATAATACCCTGGTTCACTCAGTGATTACTCTGTCTCCTAAAAATCTTCTTTAATTCAGTTCAATTCAATCCAACAGTATTTACATACAAATGAATTGAATTGAACTGAACTAAAGAAAAAACCCAACAATCCCCTATGAGCAAGCAATTGGCGACAGTGGGGAGGAAAAACTACCTTTCAAAAGGTAGAAACCTCCGGCAGAACCAGGCTCAGGGAGGGGCGGCCATCTGCCACGACCGGTTGGGGGAGGGTGGAGCCCATGACAAAGTTATACACAACTAAATATTAAAGCAAATATGCTTTAAAATGGGTGTTTTGGCACTGGAAGTGACTGATAATATTTAGTTGTATAATACTGTGATTTTATAGGAGACGGAGTGGAAGTCACTTAAGTGAATAGTCTCCAAAACCAGTTGCGCTCCTTTTTCTTTTTTGGTTTTTGTTTTGGCACTTGGTCATCTCGGGCCTCTGGACTTTCTGGTTTGGTAGCGCTGGCCTCCTCTTTTTCTGGCTGATTCTCCTGGAGTGTCTCGTTTTGGGCTGGAGAATTTTCAGGATTAGCAATGTTGGACTGGTCTTCTTGCTTTTTTATTGTCTCTTGCAGAGACAGCAAAAACTCCTGAAGTGTGATCTTTTCTTCCTCTGTTTGCCCGAGTTGGTTGCAGATTGTTGTGTTCTCTAGGTTTTGCTCCACGATTTCCTGGTGGGAAGCTTTGGTTTTCTCCAGCTCTTCTTTTAAATTTTGCACCTTTAAATCATTTTTTTCACAAAGAGCTTCACTGGTGCTGAGTTTGTCTTTCAGCTCAGCGAGCTCACAGTTGGCTCTTTGTTCCTGATCTTTGCGCTTTGCAACTTCCTTTTCAAGATTCTTTTGAGTTTTGAGGAGCTGCTCACGGAGTTGTTCGATCTCTTCTTGCTGTTTTTTGCACTGGACCTCCAACTCAGCTTCTCGAACAGTTTTTACGTCTGTAGAGTCTGTGTGTGGAGCTTCTGCAGTTTGTGTTGAAGTGTCCACTCTCAGCTCTGCAGCTGTGACAGCTGTGTTGCTGTCTTGAACAGGAGCCTCACTTACCTCAGGGGTGAAGTTCTCCTCGGGTGTCTTTCTACGAGCCTCTTCCAGCTGTTTTTGGAGTTCAAGGATGGTTTTTTGAGCGTTTTGTCTGCAGCACTGTAGCTGCAGGCGAACCCAATCATTCTGAGTTTTAGCTGCAGCAGCTTTGTGGTTTGCAGCTGTCATTTTATAAAGATTGGTTTTGCACATGTGCTGAGCCTCCTGCAGGTGGAATCTCAGCGCACCCAGTTCATCAGTCTCATTGTATGGACGACTGCCATCATTTGGTGTTAAGTGAGGCTGTGGCTGAGGTGGCCAATCGTTGGTGTTATGGTCAGGATGGGGCTGATGTGGCACAGGCCCTCGTTTTGGCAAAAACCATGGATTTTGCCAGTGTTGCCCAGGCCCATTATTGGGTGTAAAGGGGGTATTGGGCTGATGTTGCACAGGCCCTTGTTTTGGCAAAAACCATGGTTTTTGCCAGTGTTGCCAAGGCCCATTATTGGGTTTAAAGTGGGCATTGGGCTGACGTTGCACAGGCCCTCGATTGGGTCCAGGGTTTCTGGCTCTGGGGTTTGGGTTTGCATTTTTCTGCATCTTCTTCTTGTTTGCACCCTTTGGTTTGGCAGCATCAGATGGAGTCCCCTCATTTGGTGCCTTGTTTTTCCCTCTTGGGTTTGGGTTTTGCTGCTTAGGGCTAACAGCGGCCGATGAGGTCCCTTCCTGGGGATCAAGGTTTTGCTGCATATGTTGCATTTTTCTTGTCTTTTGTCTTACAATGTCGAATGATATTTTTTTCTATTCGATCGGGGTTTGGGTTTGGGTTTTGTTGCATACACTTAACGTGTCAAATCTTTGTCTAAAGGTTGGCTCGTGGTGTGTTCCTATACAGTTGCACAGTTCTGAGACATACTGAGAGCACGCTGGTGTTCTACTTAAGGACTTTTGATAGAATGTTATTGCTCAATTTCCCTTTGATCCTTTGATCTGGAGTGTGATGTCAGGGAGTGCAAATGGAGTGTGATGTCATCCACTTAGAATTCAAAATGTGATGTCATCAACTTAGCAGAGAGTCTTGTTTTTCTTTGAAATAGAATTCTACCAAACTTAAATAAAAGTCTTTAACTTTGTACGAGACGTTAAATTCCCAATCGAAAGGCCAAATGTACCCGAGAACTTCAGGAGAAGATTACACAAATAGCTCAGAAGCTTCAATAAATGCTTCCGGATCAACATGTTTTCTATATACACCTTTGGGATGTTGCGTCTTCAAAAAATAAAAATGAAATGACTGAGCCTCACACAGGCTTATTTCTGCTGCTTGTATCCGTGATCTCGTTCTTTCCATCTTTAAATCAAGCTGATGACCATAGGTGAAGATAAGGACGCAGCTCAGAGAGTAAATTGAGATCTTTGCTTTTACACTCAGCTCTGTCTTCACTTCAAACTGGGAGTTTAAGATCTTCTGAACCAGGGCCTCTGTCAGATGTCTCCAGCTCAGCTCCTCTCCTCACCTGAGTGTCCAGACCATACAACCGCAGATCCTCAAGCTGTTTATTGAGGTCAGTATCTCTCAACTCTAGACACTAACTCAGGCTCCCTCCCCAGTGTCCCGAGAGGTGACATTTCATGTCCCACTCATCAGCCACTGATAGCTCTGACCACCGTCCGACAAACAATAATTTCATGAAAGCATATTTTAATAAAGGGCTTTGCCAATATAGCTATTAACTTTTCGACAGTCCCGCCAGGCACACGACCTGGCCACCCGTGTATCTGGCAGGGAAAGTACCTCCAGGACACTCAGGCCCACCCGAGCCCAGGCTTCTCGTTGAGAAGAGGGTGTCAATTGCATTCAGGGAACAGATGATGATCAAATTCATTATTGATGAGATAGCAGAGTAAAGTTACAGCAAATGGAAAGTTCATTTTTTCTGCATGAAGCTTTTAAGTAACTTCAGTTCTTTTCATAAATAGAAAATAATTATTACTTTTTAAATTTTTAACCCTTTAAACACCAGTTTGTTTGTCCACTGCACTAGCTGGAAGACAAACTTAAATTTCACAATTTTATATAATTGCAGTGCTACTGGAATTTCTTGTATTATTAATAGTAGAGTCTGGGACATGTAATTGATTCACATCAACATTGATTATAATGCATTGTTATTTTTGTGCAGGGAGAGCAAAAACATAAAAACTCCCTCTCAGCTTGTTCGTGGCCAAAAATGGCCACCCCTTGTTTACCTTTACAAAATGCTATAAAATTCATATATATTAAGAAAAATTTCCACTTTTTTTGACTTGATTTTTTAGATTTGCATCAGTGCTGTTCATGAAAATCAAAATTTCATTCAAATTCAGAATTTTAACCCTTTAAATACCAGTTAGATCACATAATCCTAGGAACTCATAAATGGAAAAAATCACAAAACCCCATTTTTTTTCCAAATAAAACATGTCATCTGATTTATTTTCTAACCATGATGTAGGTTAGATGCATAGCAATAATTAAAAGTATCAATGACTTTTATGCATCTTTGTTTTTTTGTGCAGTGACAGAAAAACAAAAAAACTCCCTCTCAGCTTGTTTGTGGCCAAAAATGGCCACCCCCTGTTTACATTTACAAAATGCTATATAATTCATATATATTAAGAAAATTTTCCACTTTTTTTGACTTGATTTTTTTAGATTAGCATCACTGCTGTTCATCAAGACCAAAATTTCAATCAAATCCAGAATTTTAACCCTTGAAATACCAGTTAAATCACATAATTTTAATGATTTAAATAGGGATAAAAGCATACAATCCCCATTTCTTTCTAAATAATACATGCAAACTGATTTATTTTCTAACCATGATGGAGGTTAGATGCATAGCAATAATTAAAAGTATCAATGAGTTTTATGCATCTTTGTTTTTTTGTGCAGTGACGGAAAAACAAAAAAAATCCCTCTCAGCTTATTCGTGGCCAAAAATGGCCACCCCCTGTTTACGTTTACAAAATACTATAAAATTCATATATATTAAAACATTTTTCTACTTTCATCGACTTGATTTTTTAAATTAGCACCAGTCCTAGTCATGAAAACCAAAATATAATTCAAATTCAGATATAATACCCTTTGAATCATAGCTGGACTGGCCATCGGGCATACCGGGCATTTGCCTAGTGGGCCGATGGTAATTTTTCGTTTTAAATGGGCCGATGTTTTGTTGTTGTTGTCTTTTTTTCTGTAACAGTGTAAACAGTGAAAGGTGGCGGATTGGACAGATGCTGGCAGACGTGTAAAAATAACTCAATTGTTTGGTAGTGGCTATGGTGGAGCTTTCACAGATTCAGTAAAATTAGCAAGTGGTGGAGGCCAGCAGGTGGATGGGGGAAAGGGGAGGCGGAGGTGGAGAGACCCAAGGCGGCTGCCGGTCCGACTGTCAGGTGAAATGAGCTTCAGGTAAGAAGTTATGACCTGCAGTCTATCTGGGTCAGATATAAACCAAGTTTTGGTGTAGTCAAAGGAGCTTGCAAAGAAAAGCGTCTGGACTTCTTTAAGTTGCTTGAAGACGTTTCACCTCTCATCCGTGAAGCTTCTTCAGTTCTAAGGTCAAATGGTGGAGAGTCCCAGATATAAACCTAGTGGGAGTATCCCCCCACAGAGGGACAAAAGGACCCCCTGATGATCCTCTAATCGCCTGAGCCAAGGTGTGAAACTGGGTGTGGGTCCCAATCAGCCAGAGTTTTGGGTGAGTTCATTGTGAAACCTGGCCCCACCTTATCATGCGAATTCCTGAGGTCAGATGGCCCAGGATGTGAGTGGGCGTTAAGGCGTCTGGGGAGGGAACTCAAAACTGGATTATAGATGGCAGAGAGTTGGTGTCGTAAACCACCGCCTCTGTTCAAAGATGGTTTGCTCACAGTGGACATAGATGGCTTCTTTCACTCCTCTTTCAAACCATCTGTCCTCTCTGTCCAAAATGTGAACATTGGCATCCTCGAAAGAGTGACCTTTATCCTTAAGATGCAGATGGACAGCTGAGTCTTGTCCTGTGGAGGTGGCAAGCTCCTTTGACTACAATGACCTGGATGACTGAGAACCTTCACAGACAAGTTTTGGTGTAGTTTATTTTCATTGTGCTAACTTTTTACAGCCAGTTACAATAACTCGTACTGTGTACTAGCTAGCATGACGGAGTTTCTATACAGTTGGGTGGGTGCTATATGTTACTGGTGAACTTTATTTTATTCATATGGTTAGTTAGTAGAGTTGCCTACCATCCTGTAAAAAACGGAATCCTCTGGTATTCACAGTTAATATTAAGCATTTCACATTGAGCTGAAAATAAATGCGATTTGTCCCGTACTTCAGCTACTATTAAAAAAAAGACAAAAAGCTGGAGTTATTCTGTGTCTTTACGCTGTCAGCTGCCTCTTCTTCTCTCATTCTCCCCCCTCCCTCTCCTGCTGCTACTTCAATCGTGAAACTGATCAATGATCAGCTGATCGGCGTTTCTGCCGCCTCTCTCCTGTCTCTCTTGCTTGTTTATCTCCCACTTTGCGCCAGAAAGAGGAAACTAGTGGAGGTCGGGTTAAACAGCAGCAGCGCCTTTAAACTTGATAAGCTGTTGTTAGAATTTATTTAATATTACTTTCTAGTATCAGCTGATGTTTGTTGGAGCCGTAAAAGCTGCTGGTCATGATATCGGTTTGGTTATCTGGTGAGAGGGAAACATGAAGAAGAAACCAGGAGATGTCCTTACTGAATCATCAGAGCTGAACAGGTGATGGAGAAACAGGTTTACCTTTTAGGTGACATGAATGGGTTAAAGGAAAGCTATGAACTGTTTCTGAGAGACAAATAACACCAGGATTCTTTTCTATGTAGCTGACAGCTGGTAACTGTGCAGGGGCAGGTCTAGCAAAGTTTTGCCATGGGGCCAGGTAGAGCATTAAATGGTAAATGGCCTGCATTTGTATAGCGCTTTTCTAGTCCTTAAGGACCCCAAAGCGCTTTACACTACATTCAGTCATTCACCCATTCACACTCACATTCAGTCATTCACCCATTCACACACTGGCGATGGCAAGCTACATTGTAGCCACAGCTGCCCTGGGGCGCACTGACAGAGGCGAGGCTGCTGGACACTGGCGCCACCGGGCCCTCTGACCACCACCAGTAGGCAAACATGGGGTTAGTATCTTGCCCAAGGATATTTGGCCTGCAGCCAGGAGGCAGCCTGCGATCGAACCACCGACCTTCTGATTAGTGGCTGACCTGCTCTGCCACCTGAGCTACAGCCACCCAATTAAAGGGAAAGGGGGGCACAAAGAAATACTTTTCTTTCTTATTCTCATTTAAAATTTCTAGCTTTTAACAAATAATTATCTGAATCTTACAACCAAAGTTTTCATGTGATGTCAAATTTATAGAAATCCATTATTGTACATAGTAAGTTTTTTTCAGGGTCCCAACATAATTTCTTCAGAAGAAAGTACTGTACATGATGCCAGTATTTTCCCACATTTTCTAGATACTGTACTAGTACTTTGTGTAAAATGCCATCAAAAAGTCAGTTAAGTTTTATTCTTTCTCACCTGTCTTTCTGTCTCCTTTCACTTTTAAAAGGTTGCCATGTTAGAAAACATATTTTGCCCTGCCATGCTGTTTATTGATGTGGTAAATAAATAGTTTATGAAAATTATCACTAAATCTGTCATTTATTATTTTTAATATTCAGTAATGGTCATGTCTCACCTCTAGTCTGCTCTGTCTTAATTTCAGGTTTCCACCATATGTTGTAGATAGTTCAGGAAGTTAACTCAACCAAGCAGTCTTTGGGTTTCGGCTAAGTACTGTTTAGAATACCAGAATAGGGAGCCTCCAGCCTCCAGTCCCTCCTGCTCAGACTATGAAAACTTCCAGATGGTTCCCACTCTGGAGACCTCCTACCTTGCGCGGGCTGCAAAGAACGAGTTCCTCAACTTGGTGCCTGATATTGAAGAAATGCGACCAGGGTGAGTAATGCCATATTAACCTAAATACTGTCACTAAGACATGTGTCTCACAGACCAAATGTAAGTCGACACTCATGTTCTCTAGTTCAAGCAGAAATGATGTGGATTGATTCAAATTCCTGAGCCTGGATGATTTCAGCTGGAAACAAACCAACTCTGCTTCTTCCTCAGAAAAACAAGCGCTCTCTTAAAAAAAAAATAAATGAATGAAATCACTTCTTTTCAGATCTGTTGTGTCCAAGAAGGGTTTTCTAAGCTTCATGGAGCCTCGCTCTACCTCATGGGTGAAGCATTTTGTGGTTGTTCGCCGGCCCTACGTCTTCATCTACAACAGCAACCAGGACCCCGTGGAGCGAGGCGTCCTCAACCTCTCCACAGCACAGGTGGAATACAGCGAAGACCAGCAGGCCATGCTTATGGTTTGAGGCAGGATAGAGAAAGGCTGGATGTAACACGCTTGTCTTTAATGAGAATTCATTCAAATTGTTTTGGTGCACGTTGGCCAGTTTTGGACACATTGATTGATGAAATGGCAAATGGACTGGGATTTATCATTTGAATGAACATAAATATAATGTGATGTTTTCTTTTCAGACGCCCAACAGATTTGCAGTGTGCACAAAACATGGAGGCATCCTCCTGCAGGCCAACAACGAGAATGACATGAATGACTGGCTGTACGCCTTTAATCCTCTGCTAGCAGGAACAATAAGGTACACACACACAGACACACACGCACCTCTCACACCACAGTCAAACGTACAGCTTCTGCACCCTTCAAAAACATTCCCTTCTCCTCACAACGTAAAACTCTCCCCACAGATCTAAGTTGGCGAGGAAGAACTGAGCGGGCGGAGCGGTACGCGGGAAAACCACCGCTTCCATCCTTTATGAAAAGCCTTTGAAAATACCGAAAATACCAAGTGTTAAAACGTATTAATCATTGTGATTCTTGACGGTTTTCTCTTGTAAGTAGACTTGTGGCTTAAGTCTCTTTTCATGCGACTCAAACGTTTAAGTTCCTCAGAACTTTTACCTCCCTGCTTCCCTCCAGCAACCCCGCTGCCAACTTAGCTTTCCTCCTCTCTATTCCCTCCCCTCAGCTTTTTGTGTTTTTGTTTCGATGACAATGTTTGGGTCTAATTTTGTTCCGCTTGGTTGTCATTCCCAAACTCCCCTAACTAAGTAGCATGTTGTAGTAGTCTACTTGTGTGTGCACGACTCTTTAGAAACTTTCGGTTTGCCAATCATCTGTACAAAAAAATGTCTCTATCAGTTTTATTTGTCTCCTGAAATGAGTTTAATTCTATTTTGGGGGTTTTTGCTGTTGGCTTTTTATTAAATTAACATGCTTGCATGATACCTGCAGCAGTCCTCAGGAGAAGACCAGGTTTGCTCAGTTTCAAACGAAAAACAAAAATTAACCAAATCAACCAGCTTACATTTGAAACCATGAAGAAAAAATCTACAGATATCTCCAAGTGACGTGTTAGTTTACGCTCTGCTACCTAAACTATAGCTGCTAATAGATTTATAGGGTATTTTTCTTCTTGCAGTGAATTTGCATCAGGCTGAACCGTCTCTGAAACAAAAACTCAAAGTGGGAATGAACTTTGACAGGAGGGCCACGCCCAATTTCCTCTGTCATCCACGTCATACTTAGATCCTCCTCAATCTGTGTACATACGCCGCCTCTAAACCCCCGATAGTGCCAGTCAGTTAGTGAGTCAGTAAAATACTGACTCACTAACAGGGTTACAAGGAGATGAGGAGGAGGACTAGGAGGATGAAAACGAACTAAGGAGAGAACTTGATTTGTACATGCAGTCTGTTCTGGGATGAGTGTGGTAGTTAACCCTCGTTTAACACATCCCTCTCTGCTCCTCTAGCTCGCTCTATCTCACTGAGAATCAGAAAGCCTTGACATTTACTGCTATTAACTTTACACTCTTGTTGTAAAGACGCAAAGAAAACACAGTGAAAAGGTTAGAAGGACGTAAGGAAAAAGAATGAATGAATGGTTTAATAGAAGGAAAGAAGTTAAAGGGACTACATATTCAAAGGTCTTATTTCTGATACTACTGTTACTTATTTCTGATTACTATGTAGTTTTAGTTTGCATTATTCTCCTGAATTAGAAGAAGGTGATAACTATTACATTTGGTAAACTGATTTGCATTACATTAGACTGTTGATTTATTGTGAATGAATGATATTGTTTTATGATGCATTATACTGCTGAGTTATAAGAAATACTGTCACAGAAAGTCATCGCCTTATTTGTCTGATTAGAAGAGAACAGAGCATACTGCCCCATCTCAGTAGGAGCAGATAAACAGGGAGCCAAGGTCGTAGCTTAGGCGCTGTGTGAGAGAAAGAATGTGAATGTTTAGGCTTTTATGATTAGGTGGGGGCCACTAGAGGCTATAAGAGTTTGATCAATGCTCCACCATTTTGAGATCTGATGCTGTCTGCTGTATGGTGTCCATCTCCCACGCGTGTATTCATTAAATCATCGTTTGACTCAACCTGGCCGGACCAGTGTTGTTATTTTGGTTTTCCTCTTGTATCCATCCCCAATATTTGAATCCGTAACACTACCCCATGAAAATATTTGCTATTTTAGTGTGAACTAAGAGAGGGTTTGAATGTAAGAGAGAGGAGGAAAAAGGAAAAGGAGACCTAAAATGTAACCCCCTGCACCTTGACTGAGGAGGTGAGTTACATTAGTGCTTCCTCTTTATTAGAAAGCGGTTTAAGTGAATTAGAAGTCTGTTGTTTTTTTGGAGGAGATGTACTCATTAGTCATGCTAGACATCCATCTGAACTCTATCAAAATAAAGGTGTATTTTAACTCATTTTTATTTTTTCTAATATCAGAGGTCTAGGACTATACAAAGTAGCTGGTGAGATCTAAAACGACAGCAAACTTATTGTGTCTTTCTTCACCTCATCACTTTTTTCTGTGTTTTTCTGTTGATGCCTTTCAAACAAAACTAGCCATGATATTTTCCACCTTCCCCCTCTGACAATTAATATCAGTTAACCAAGCCCCCTTTCAGATTTGTTCACCAAAAGAAAAGAAAAAAAAAAAAAACGTCATTAACGCTGTTTATTATTTGTCAGACCGGTTTTATTTTCATACTTTGTAAATATCTATGTTGTATGGAGCTTGAACTAAAATGTAAATATGTTTACTGTATTTGTAATAATTATAATCCATTCACTGTACAGCATAGATGTGTCATGCAGATATCCTAATTCTGTGTATGGTAATCTTGCACCATTGAACTGTTAGTGAATGAGGCAACAATAAAAGTGGGAAACGTGCATTAGCAGATCAAGTGCTGCCTGCTTATTTCCTGCTTTATGTGAGCTTCTGCTGTAGTTTATTATGTGCTTTAGTCCCAAGAAACCACCCTTTTACTGTGGCGCACAATAAGATCTTCTGATGTTTGGTGTCATCTCCCTGTGATCTCCTGTGAACAGGTGGATTAATTCATTCCAAGTTTATGTATGTAGCACCAAATCACAGCAGGGGCTGAACACTGTAAAGACTCTAGAATAATTATGGAGGCACAACATTTAAAGCTCCCATCCTTCCATCCCACAGACCTAAATGTTAGTTATATGATAAACAGCCCCGTGTTTGTTTACTTGATTTGTAAAATGCAAAGTGGTGACGTCCTCATATGGAGACAGTTTTTTTAATAGGCCAAAACATTGTTTACAAAAATGTACATTTTATTGGGCAAAATGAGGTAAACAGTGAAGAAAAGTATGAGAAAACGGAGCATAGGATCTCCGGAGACTGTGGCAACTAGAATTATTGTATACATGTGTGTGTATTAAGGACTGACACAGACAAACAATGAATCAGACAATGAAGCAATGTCCTTTTTAAATGTTTATTTATAAACAGGATAAAACCATTCAAGTATTGAGTCATGAATAAAACATCAACCTCTGATCTGCTAATTGGGAAACAGAGGATGTCAGTGTATTTTTCAGTGCTAGTCCAAATTGAGTGAGATGACTTTACATTTGAATAGATTCGATTACAAGTTATATTTGGTTTTAATTGAATGAGTTCAATTTGATTTAAATCAAGCCAATTCACAACATATAAACTTGAAATATATGATAAGATAAAGGTTGTGCAATAATACAGAGAAAGCCCCAACAATCAAATGACCCCCTATGAGCAAGAACTTGGCAACAGTGGGAAGGAAAAACTCCATTTTTGGCAGAACCAGAATCAGGGAGGGGCCATCTGCCTCCACCGGTGGGGGTAAGAAAATGAAACTAAACTATAGGGAGACAAAGAGGAAAGATGTTTATGATATATATGAAACTTTCCGCTAGCCTTGACTAAAATATTGGTTTTGACAGGAAAGTATTGTTTCATTCATGTTTATTCCACGAGGTGGACAGCAGGAATAAAACAAACCAGATACTAAGAAATAAAGTATACAATGAAATTTTCTCGATATGCTAAAATTCCCACTGAGACTGGATAAGATTATTCTAAAACTGGTCAAAATACAATTCTCTTCATGCACAGAAATCCCACCCAGTCCCACAACCCAGGACGAATATTCCTTGTGTGTTCTTGAGCTGGACAGAAATTCCTCTTGCTGAGCGGGGTCCACGCCAGCCTCGTGTCAGGCAGACGAGGAGCCTCCTGTCCCAGTCTCATCCGTCCACTGGGCCCATCACATCCCAGCCCAGTTCGCATTCTGCATTGGAGTCCGTCGCTCGATACCACCGCAGCTCCCCTCACGTCATCACCTGTAAGTAAAAACAAATAGGAGCCAGAACCATCATCCCGGAAGCTGCCCTGGCTTATAGCCATGGCGACCCTCTCCCAACACGGCTGCACCCAGTGAACAACAGTGAGACGCTACTGACAAATGCAGGCAGTGGTATACATCTGCCCTGATGTCAGTCACACACGTTGTCTCCTACTGTCGCCGTTCCTGCTGTCGGGACTGGGTCACCACATCACACTGACCGGTCTCCAGACAAGGCGTCGCACCCCCCACGATCACGCAGCGGCTCCCTCTTTTCCACCTGGCCTTCATGCGTTCCTCTTCCAATCTAGGGCCTCTCTCCTTCCAGTGCTCAGCTTGCTTCCTTTTAATACAACCTTTAAACAGCTGAAAGGACACCTCTGGACACACCCATGCCTCAACATGTGATCACTATCAGCTAATTTTTCCCCTGCCCAGCTAATCCACAGTGGATTAAAAAAACGTAAAATGACACACTAAAAACATGCGATACAAACAGAATAAAATCATGCAAATAAAAACTACACTCACAAATAGATACTAAAATCAGAAGAAAACCAAGATAAACGATGAATACAAAATTTCTAGTGTGTGCAACTCTTTCACTCTTTGATTATTTTTCATTTCTTACAAATAGAATTCTCCAATAGATTTGTAGAAGAAAATTATTTTCTTTCATGCATCACCAACTGAACCTGTTATGTTAACGTCTCAAGCTCCAGCCTAACCTCATTGAATTTTGCTTAGCAAAGTACTTTTCAACTCTAATAATTAGTAAGATTATATTTCTTATCATCTGTTGGTCGTCTGACCTGATAAACTTCAATGAACATTATGACACAGGAGTGATTGTCTCTAAAAATGGGCTCCTGCACGCTTGCAGACATTTTTCCATCACAACTTATTTATGATGAATGATTTGATAAAAAGCTGTGAAACATTACTGATAAACTTCATGTGATGTTACATTAAAGCCAATTTTCTATTAAAATCAGGGACTTTTCTAACTGACCTCTGACCTTTGAGCAGTAGTGTGTACTGTATGCTTGTATGTAACTGTATCTGACCTGGATTTTATCACCAGTTTCAAATAAGAATCTTCTTTAAAGTCTGTCTTTCAATACAAATGAAGTTAAACTTTATCAAGGCTGATGGTAAACTGTCCCTAACAAGTCCACTTTATTGCGTGCTCATTGACTTTCTCCTATCAGAGCTGTTTAACAAGCCCACTTTATACATGCTTATTAATCTATCACGCTTATCAGTGGCTCATGGTTGCTTAAAGCCTATGTCTGAACTTGACCACAGAGGCAGAGCATCATTCAATCTTGGCAGCAGCTCCAGGATGACAAACTCCACTTTCTCTGCATCAAGACAGCTCATAACTTTTTAACAGTCTCCCTGATAGTCTCATATCATCTGCTCTAATCAATAACGGTACACTATCAATACAATGTAGACTACAGCTCAAAAGTCTGAGGTGAATTAGAAATGTCTTGTTTTCTGAATAGACTCAAATTAGGTTTCAGATTGAATCACAGCAATTTTTAAAAAATAATCATATAAATGCTTAATATTAACACTGATCACAAATCATGAATGATTTTTAATATTATATCTACAGAGGTGTTCAGAGACCCATTTTCAGCAATAATCCCTCCTGTGTTCAGTGGTACATTGTCTTATCTAATGCAAGCTTAACACATTAAAGCCTAACTTATCACTCAAAACAGCTTTTTAAAAGATTTTTGCACAAACTGAAACTATTGTGCTGATTAAAGAAACAATAAATGTGTCTGGATCATCCCAGTGTTTGTTTTTAACCTCATGAAACCAAGTTTCCATTTTCCTCTAAAGGGGCTGCAACACCCAGCTGCACAAAACCTTCACTTTTTTTAACAGTTTCACTCTTTGAATATTTTTCATTTCTTACAATCAGAATTCTCCAATAGATTTCTAGAAGAAAATTATTTTCTTTCAGGCATCACCAACTGAACCTGTTATGTTAACGTCTCAAGCTCCAGCCTAACCACACTGAATTTTGCTTAGCAAAGTACTTTTCAACTCTAATAATTAGTAAGATTATATTTCTTATCATCTGTTGGTCGTCTGACCTGATAAACTTCAATGAACATTATGACACAGGAGTGATTGTCTCTAAAAATGGGCTCCTGCACGCTTGCAGACATTTTTCCATCACAACTTATGGATGATGAAGGATTTGATTAAAAGCTGTGAAACATTACTGATAAACTTCATGTGATGTTACATTAAAGCCAATTTTCTATTAAAATCAGGGACTTTTCTAACTGACCTCTGACCTTTGAGCAGTAGTGTGTACTGTATGCTTGTATGTAACTGTATCTGACCTGGATTTTATCACCAGTTTCAAATAAGAATGTTCTTTAAAGTCTGTCTTTCAATACAAATGAAGTTAAACTTTATCAAGGCTGATGGTAAACTGTCCCTAACAAGTCCACTTTATTGCGTGCTCATTGACTTTCTCCTATCAGAGCTGTTTAACAAGCCCACTTTATACATGCTTATTAATCTATCACGCTTATCAGTGGCTCATGGTTGCTTAAAGCCTATGTCTGAACTTGACCACAGAGGCAGAGCATCATTCAATCTTGGCAGCAGCTCCAGGATGACAAACTCCACTTTCTCTGCATCAAGACAGCTCATAACTTTTTAACAGTCTCTCCTGATAGTCTCATATCATCTGCTCTAATCAATAACGGTACACTATCAATACAATGTAGACTACAGCTCAAAAGTCTGAGGTGAATTAGAAATGTCTTGTTTTCTGAATAGACTCAAATTAGGTATCAGATTGAATCACAGCAATTTATCAAAATAATCATATAAATGCTTAATATTAACACTGATCACAAATCATGAATGATTTTTAATAGAATATCTACAGAGGTGTTCAGAGACCCATTTTCAGCAATAATCCCTCCTGTGTTCAGTGGTACATTGTCTTATCTAATGCAAGCTTAACACATTAAAGCCTAACTTATCACTCAAAACAGCTTTTTAAGAGATTTTTGCACAAACTGAAACTATTGTGGTGATTAAAGAAACAATAAATGTGTCTGGATCATCCCAGTGTTTGTTTTTAACCTCATGAAACCAAGTTTCCATTTTCCTCTAAAGGGGCTGCAACACCCAGCTGCACAAAACCTTCACTTTTTTTAACAGTTTCACTCTTTGAATATTTTTCATTTCTTACAATCAGAATTCTCCAATAGATTTGTAGAAGAAAATTATTTTCTTTCAGGCATCACCAACTGAACCTGTTATGTTAACGTCTCAATCTCCAGCCTAACCTCATTGAATTTTGCTTAGCAAAGTACTTTTCAACTCTAATAATTAGTAAGATTATATTTCTTATCATCTGTTGGTCGTCTGACCTGATAAACTTCAATGAACATTATGACACAGGAGTGATTGTTTCTAAAAATGGGCTCCTGCACGCTTGCAGACATTTTTCCATCACAACTTATGGATGATGAATGATTTGATCAAAAGCTGTGAAACATTACTGATAAACTTCATGTGATGTTACATTAAAGCCAATTTTCTATTAAAATCAGGGACTTTTCTAACTGACCTCTGACCTTTGAGCAGTAGTGTGTACTGTATGTTTGTATGTAACTGTATCTGACCTGGATTTTATCACCAGTTTCAAATAAGAAGCTTCTTTAAAGTCTGTCTTTCAATACAAATGAAGTTAAACTTTATCAAGGCTGATGGTAAACTGTCCCTAACAAGTCCACTTTATTGCGTGCTCATTGACTTTCTCCTATCAGAGCTGTTTAACAAGCCCACTTTATACATGCTTATTAATCTATCACGCTTATCAGTGGCTCATGGTTGCTTAAAGCCTATGTCTGAACTTGACCACAGAGGCAGAGCATCATTCAATCTTGGCAGCAGCTCCAGGATGACAAACTCCACTTTCTCTGCATCAAGACAGCTCATAACTTTTTAACAGTCTCTCCTGATAGTCTCATATCATCTGCTCTAATCAATAACGGTACACTATCATTACAATGTAGACTACAGCTCAAAAGTCTGAGGTCAATTAGAAATGTCTTGTTTTCTGAATAGACTCAAATTAGGTATCAGATTGAATCACAGCAATTTATGAAAATAATCATATAAATGCTTAATATTAACACTGATCACAAATCATGAATGATTTTTAATAGAATATCTACAGAGGTGTTCAGAGACCCATTTTCAGCAATAATCCCTCCTGTGTTCAGTGGTACATTGTCTTATCTAATGCAAGCTTAACACATTAAAGCCTAACTTATCACTCAAAACAGCTTTTTAAGAGATTTTTGCACAAACTGAAACTATTGTGGTGATTAAAGAAACAATAAATGTGTCTGGATCATCCCAGTGTTTGTTTTTAACCTCATGAAACCAAGTTTCCATTTTCCTCTAAAGGGGCTGCAACACCCAGCTGCACAAAACCTTCACTTTTTTTAACAGTTTCACTCTTTGAATATTTTTCATTTCTTACAATCAGAATTCTCCAATAGATTTGTAGAAGAAAATTATTTTCTTTCATGCATCACCAACTGAACCTGTTATGTTAACGTCTCAAGCTCCAGCCTAACCACATTGAATTTTGCTTAGCAAAGTACTTTTCAACTCTAATAATTAGTAAGATTATATTTCTTATCATCTGTTGGTCGTCTGACCTGATAAACTTCAATGAACATTATGACACAGGAGTGATCGTCTCTAAAAATGGGCTCCTGCACGCTTGCAGACATTTTTCCATCACAACTTATTTATGATGAATGATTTGATAAAAAGCTGTGAAACATTACTGATAAACTTCATGTGATGTTACATTAAAGCCAATTTTCGATTAAAATCGGGGACTTTTCTAACTGACCTTTGACCTTTGAGCAGTAGTGTGTACTGTATGCTTGTATGTAACTGTATCTGACCTGGATTTTATCACCAATTTCAAATAAGAATCTTCTTTAAAGTCTGTCTTTCAATACAAATGAAGTTAAACTTTATCAAGGCTGATGGTAAACTGTCCCTAACAAGTCCACTTTATTGCGTGCTCATTGACTTTCTCCTATCAGAGCTGTTTAACAAGCCCACTTTATACATGCTTATTAATCTATCACGCTTATCAGTGGCTCATGGTTGCTTAAAGCCTATGTCTGAACTTGACCACAGAGGCAGAGCATCATTCAATCTTGGCAACAACTCCAGGATGACAAACTCCACTTTCTCTGCATCGAGACAGCTCATAACTTTTTAACAGTCTCCCTGATAGTCTCATATCATCTGCTCTAATCAATAACGGTACACTATCATTACAATGTAGACTACAGCTCAAAAGTCTGAGGTGAATTAGAAATGTCTTGTTTTCTGAATAGACTCAAATTAGGTTTCAGATTGAATCACAGCAATTTTTAAAAAATAATCATATAAATGCTTAATATTAACACTGATCACAAATCATGAATGATTTTTAATAGAATATCTACAGAGGTGTTCAGAGACCCATTTTCAGCAATAATCCCTCCTGTGTTCAGTGGTACATTGTCTTATCTAATGCAAGCTTAACACATTAAAGCCTAACTTATCACTCAAAACAGCTTTTTAAAGATTTTTGCACAAACTGAAACTATTGTGGTGATTAAAGAAACAATAAATGTGTCTGGATCATCCCAGTGTTTGTTTTTAACCTCATGAAACCAAGTTTCCATTTTCCTCTAAAGGGGCTGCAACACCCAGCTGCACAAAACCTTCACTTTTTTTAACAGTTTCACTCTTTGAATATTTTTCATTTCTTACAATCAGAATTCTCCAATAGATTTGTAGAAGAAAATTATTTTCTTTCAGGCATCACCAACTGAACCTGTTATGTTAACGTGTCAAGCTCCAGCCTAACCTCACTGAATTTTGCTTAGCAAAGTACTTTTCAACTCTAATAATTAGTAAGATTATATTTCTTATCATCTGTTGGTCGTCTGACCTGATAAACTTCAATGAACATTATGACACAGGAGTGATTGTCTCTAAAAATGGGCTCCTGCACGCTTGCAGACATTTTTCCATCACAACTTATTTATGATGAATGATTTGATAAAAAGCTGTGAAACATTACTGATAAACTTCATGTGATGTTACATTAAAGCCAATTTTCTATTAAAATCAGGGACTTTTCTAACTGACCTCTGACCTTTGAGCAGTAGTGTGTACTGTATGCTTGTATGTAACTGTATCTGACCTGGATTTTATCACCAGTTTCAAATAAGAAGCTTCTTTAAAGTCTGTCTTTCAATACAAATGAAGTTAAACTTTATCAAGGCTGATGGTAAACTGTCCCTAACAAGTCCACTTTATTGCGTGCTCATTGACTTTCTCCTATCAGAGCTGTTTAACAAGCCCACTTTATACATGCTTATTAATCTATCACGCTTATCAGTGGCTCATGGTTGCTTAAAGCCTATGTCTGAACTTGACCACAGAGGCAGAGCATCATTCAATCTTGGCAGCAGCTCCAGGATGACAAACTCCACTTTCTCTGCATCAAGACAGCTCATAACTTTTTAACAGTCTCTCCTGATAGTCTCATATCATCTGCTCTAATCAATAATGGTACACTATCATTACAATGTAGACTACAGCTCAAAAGTCTGAGGTGAATTAGAAATGTCTTGTTTTCTGAATAGACTCAAATTAGGTTTCAGATTGAATCACAGCAATTTTTAAAAAATAATCATATAAATGCTTAATATTAACACTGATCACAAATCATGAATGATTTTTAATAGAATATCTACAGAGGTGTTCAGAGACCCATTTTCAGCAATAATCCCTCCTGTGTTCAGTGGTACATTGTCTTATCTAATGCAAGCTTAACACATTAAAGCCTAACTTATCACTCAAAAAAGCTTTTTAAAGATTTTTGCACAAACTGAAACTATTGTGGTGATTAAAGAAACAATAAATGTGTCTGGATCATCCCAGTGTTTGTTTTTAACCTCATAAAACCAAGTTTCCATTTTCCTCTAAAGGGGCTGCAACACCCAGCTGCACAAAACCTTCACTTTTTTTAACAGTTTCACTCTTTGAATATTTTTCATTTCTTACAATCAGAATTCTCCAATAGATTTGTAGAAGAAAATTATTTTCTTTCAGGCATCACTCAGGTATAACCAACTGAACCTGTTATGTTAACGTCTCAATCTCCAGCCTAACCTCATTGAATTTTGCTTAGCAAAGTACTTTTCAACTCTAATAATTAGTAAGATTATATTTCTTATCATCTGTTGGTCGTCTGACCTGATAAACTTCAATGAACATTATGACACAGGAGTGATTGTTTCTAAAAATGGGCTCCTGCACGCTTGCAGACATTTTTCCATCACAACTTATGGATGATGAATGATTTGATAAAAAGCTGTGAAACATTACTGATAAACTTCATGTGATGTTACATTAAAGCCAATTTTCTATTAAAATCAGGGACTTTTCTAACTGACCTCTGACCTTTGAGCAGTAGTGTGTACTGTATGCTTGTATGTAACTGTATCTGACCTGGATTTTATCACCAGTTTCAAATAAGAAGCTTCTTTAAAGTCTGTCTTTCAATACAAAATAAGTTAAACTTTATCAAGGCTGATGGTAAACTGTCCCTAACAAGTCCACTTTATTGCGTGCTCATTGACTTTCTCCTATCAGAGCTGTTTAACAAGCCCACTTTATACATGCTTATTAATCTATCACGCTTATCAGTGGCTCATGGTTGCTTAAAGCCTATGTCTGAACTTGACCACAGAGGCAGAGCATCATTCAATCTTGGCAGCAGCTCCAGGATGACAAACTCCACTTTCTCTGCATCAAGACAGCTCATAACTTTTAACAGTGTCTCTCTGTACTCATACTTCTATACATTCTTCTGTAATCGATAATTATATGCTATCATTGTAATCAATCTACACTACAGCTCAAAAGTTTGAAGTCAATTTTCACCTGGTTTATAATCATGTGATTGGTCCACACATCAGTGTCTAAAAAAACGCTCATTTTTATCTGTGTCTATCATCAAAATTTGAGTTGATTGCAATCTCTCCCTAACAAGTTCACTTTATTGCGTACTCATCAATCTCCTCTACAGCTCAGCTAACTGAAGTCAGTTAGAAACGTCTTTTTATCTTAAAAAAAACCAAGATTCTTTTTTATATTTTGTAAATTGGTTTTGATTTATTTGGTTTTGCAAATAAATATAATTGCTTAAAACTTGCATTGATCACCAATTATGATTAATGTTTGATAAAATATCTGCTGGTGTGTGGATTACAACAATAATAGCGAGTGTGCAGATTATATTACCTTCCCTCAGTTTATCACATTAAATCTCATCTTACTAGTGACCCAGCAGTTTTCCAAATACAGCTGCACTAACCAACATCATTTTTTCAAGTAATATAAAAATCATTTTTATATATTACCTTTATAAACATTCCATTTTTTCTTTCTAATGTCATTAAATCAAGTTTGCACATTTTTATAACAACATTTGGACCTCCAGATCTTTTTAGCTTTCA